>NC_080067.1:134867934-135178167 GCF_949987535.1 Balaenoptera acutorostrata | reverse complement strand
GGAATAGTTTGCTAAAGCAGCTAATCTGCTCTGACTAATATGATAACAGAAGAAAATATGTGGAAACAGAGTAGTAACAGGATACCTGGTATCTGCCAAGAACACAAGGAAGCAAGAGATTTACCATGACATTTATTCTTTCTTTCTTTTTTATCAAAGGATAGTTGATTTACAATGTTGGGTTAATTTCAGGTGTCCATCACAGTGATTCAGATATATATATGTGTATATATGTATATATATCTTTTCCCTTATAGATTCTTTTTCAGCTGCTTTTCCCTTACAGGTTATTACAAAATATTGATTATACAGGGCCTGTACAGTAGGTCCTTGTTGATTATCCATTTTATATATAGTAGTGTGTGCCTACCACAGGATTTAGAAATGCAGAATATTATTACTCAGGTTCTTTGATAAAGGAGACAGCCCTTATGTTACTTCATGTAACACTGTGAGGAAAAATATTATTTTATTTTTTTATTGAAGGATAGTTGATTTACCATACTGTGTTAGTTTCAGGTGTACAGAGAAGTGATTCAGTTATATATATATATATATATATATATATATATATATATATATATATATATATATTCTTTTCCATTATGAATTATTACAGGATGTTGAATATAGTTCCCTGTGCTATACAGTAAATCCTTGTTGTTTATCTATTTTGTATATGGTAGTGTGTATCTGCTAATCCCATATTCCTAATTTATTCCTTCTGCCCCCCTCCAAGCTTTCCCCTTTAGTAACCATAAGTTTGTTTTCTATGTCTATGAGTCTATTTCTGTTTTGTAAATGAGTTCTTTTATATCATTTTTTTAGATTCCACATATAAGCAATATCATATGATATTTGTCTTTCTCTTTCTGACTTACTTCATTTAGGATGATAATCTCTAAGTCCATCCATGTCGCTGCAAATGGCAATATTTCATTCTTTTTTATGGCTGAGTACTACTTATATATATATATATACATACGTATATATGTGTGTATATTATATATATATATATATATATATATATACACACACACACCACATCTTATTTATCTGTTCCCCTATCAATGGACACTTAGGCTGCTTCCATGTCTTGGCTACTGTAAATAGTGTGGCTATGAACATTGGGATGTGTATATCTTTTTAAATTAGAGTTTTTGTCTTTTCCAGCTATATGTCCAGCAGTGGGTTTGCTGGATCATATGGTAGCTTTATTTTTAGTTTTTTAAGGAACCTCCACATTGTATTCCATAGCGGTTGCACCAATATACATTCCCACAAAAAAAAAAAAATAATTTAAAAATTCTTTAAGAAGTATGTCCCAACCTTGTGAAAGGCTGAACTAGATTTAGCAATAATGGGTACAGGAAAGCACCAGCTTAGTTTGTTTTTTAATAGCTGTCAAAACAAGAAATTGAGCGTAAACTATGAACAGAAGGATGTATCCTAGCAAGCACATTCCTGATTTGGGGGATGAAACAAAAGCAGAAGCATTACAGTTGGTGAAGCCACAGCACACAAATTCTTAAATTTGACGTTCATGCCTGATAGAATCCATTTAAACCAGGGTTGCAGTCTTGAGTTGGAAATTGTGCTTTATTTCTCAAATAAAAGAGTTTATTTCCAATAGTTTAAAGAGAGGGAATATGTATGATATATTTGAGACATTACATATCTGTGGAGGTTTTCACATTAACATCTTGTTAGAGAAAAACCTGTTTTGTTTATTAGTCCTGACAGGCTCGGCTCTACTGCAGTAACAAATATACCCCTAAATCTTAGCAGTTTACATATCCAAGTTTAGCAGGCAGAATAGTGGCCCCCCCAAGATGTCCACGTCCTAATTCCCCAAACCTCTTGAATATATAACCATGGCAAAAGGTGATTTTCATATATGATAAGTTAAGACTCAATATGGAGATATTATCCTGGAATAGTTTAGTAGGCTGAATATAATTGAGAGTCCTTATAAGAGGGAGGCGGGAGGGTCAGAGTCAAAAAGAAATGAGGAAAGAAGCAGAGGTTGGAGTGATGAGGCTGTGAGCTACAAAATGTGGGCAGCCTTTTGAAACAGCAGGGAATGGATTGTCCCCTAAAGTCTTCAGAAAGAATGCAGATGGGCCAACATCTTGACTTCAGTTCTGTGAGCACAATTTAGACTTCTGACCACTAGAACTGTTAGATAATTTGCTGTTTTTTGTTTTTTTTTTCACCACTAAATTTATGGCGGTTTGTTACAGTAACAATAGGAAATGAATACAGCAAGTTTATTCTCATTAACATCACAACATAATTGCAGCTCTGATTGTTTTTCTCCTTGCAGTGATCCTGGCATTCTGAATCTCTTTGAATCAGTAATTCCGTCTTATGAACAGATTCCTAGTTTGCTGCAGAAAGCAGAAGATGACTGACCATTTCCATAGGAGGCTTGTATGAGCCAGAATAAGTTTCTTCCAACACCCCTACCCCCACCTCCCCCTTGCTGGCCAGAACTCAGTCATATGACCCAAATCTAACTGTAAGAGAATCTGGGAAACATAGTTGGCACACAGAAAGAGGGAACTGTTCAGTGAATACATAGAATTTTTCTAGCAGTCATGTATAAAACTATTTCTTCTCAAAATCTTTTAAAGGTTTTCACATAGCTTCTCAAATGTCATGTTGGAAGGGAGATGGCTGATACCGATAAGAATATTGTTTTTTGGATAAAATTTATATTTCCTCTCTAGATTGTCATAGGATTCTTTTTATAGTTATCTTTTATTTTTACCAAAGAATGATTTCAGAAAGGATATATTTTATAGGTATTTGCACAGAAAGAAGTCAATTCTTTAAATTGAGTTGTATTGCCATTGATATGATATGCATGGTTATATATTAATACGTAGTTTTTAATTCATAAATTTTATTCCTTCAATTATTTCAGATTATTTCCTCTTTTTCTTGCTTTTGTTTCTAAATCAGGATCACTTACATTTCTCAAAAATCAATCTCTGTTCCCTTCCCTTACCTTTTTGATAATCTTTTATCATTTGATCTTTGTCATGTTTTTCCTCTACTTTCGGCAATAATTTCTCAAATTGATTCTAGGAAACATTTAACAATATTATCCACAGTGTCACTTGTACTGATCTTTAAAATATAGATATTATCTCTATTATTAAAATTTAACTTAGAGAACATATGCTATACTAGTGATGATTACCTGACATCGTAAATGAATTAACAGAACTAATAAACATTTTGTAGTATTTATATAAGGGTAGAATTAGATAATGTATGTCAAGTATTCAAGGATGAACCTTCAAGCTCAGAGTGGTGTAGACTCGATATTTTGTACTTGGGAATATGAAAATTATTGATTTTTTTCTAGGTATAGTGATACAAAGATAAATAAAATACTATTCCCGTCTTTGGAGTACATGGCTGAGTGAGAAGAGATGGCAATTTAAAGAGATACTTATAGGACATAATATGTATTTGGAGTTAGAAAAGATTTTTATACTACATATATCCATTACCTCAAATATTAATGTGTTAGCATTGAATTTATAGGCAAATAGTAAATATGCCCTGGGCTTTTTAAAAACTCTTCAGTTGTAAAATTTACAGAAATCAGTCTCCTTGAAGCAACCTAGATGTCCATTGACAGATGAATGGATAAAGAAGATGTGGTATATATATATACAGTGGAATATTACTTAGCCATAAAAAGAATGAAATAATGCCATTTGCAGCAGCATGGATGGATCTAGAGATTATCATACTAAGTGAAGTAAACCAGACAAAGACAAATATATGATATCACATATGTGGAATCTAAAAAAATGATACAAATGAACTTATTTACAAAACAGAAACAGATTCACAGACATAGCGATTACCAAAGGGGAAAGAGGGGGGAGGGATAAATTAGTAGATTAGGATTAACAGATACACACTACTATATATAAAATAGATAACCAACAAGGACCTACTGTATAGCACAGGGGACTGTACTCAATATTTTGTGATACCTATAAGGGAAAAGAATCTGAAAAAGAATATATATATATGTATGTATAACTGAATCACTGTGTTGTGAACCTGAAATTAACATGAATTGTAAATCAATTATACTTCAATTAAATATATATATAATAGAAGAATTTCCACTTGAGTGTAAATTGAACACTTAACTTACAATTCATTGTTATAAATTGAGAACAATTTCATGTTCAATCTCCAGTTTTGTTATTTCAACATTTGTGAGTATTTGGATTTCTTAAAACATGAAAGCAGAGCTCTTGTTATTTTTATTAATTATGATTTAATACAATTGGCAAACTACAAAGTCTAGTTCAGCATGTCTAAAATTAAGTAACCTTCTCCCACTGATTTTAATGAATGTGCCAATTTTTTTCTCTGAAGCATATGGATAAATATTGAAGCATGATTTCAAAAAAGAGTCATCCAACAATCAGTTATTAGAAGAATTTTGGTTTTGACACATCCTGTTTTTTCATATGGTATATATTATAGAACTTGAAATCAGTGTTATAATGATTATTACCTCTTGCAATCAAGGGAGGTGTTTCCATAATAAAAAGCCAGGGTTTTTAAAAAAAGGTCCTAAAGCACTTAAATAAAGCAAATTTTCAATAATTTTGCAATTTTACCCTACATGGAATTATTTTTCATGGTGACTGAAATAAAGTCAAAGCAAACATTTTGATAATCATATGAGTAGTATCTATTCCTCTTTTATTTCTACAGATTGAGCTATTTAGTCATTATGGTTTTTATTACCTAATGATTGATCATAGCAAATGGCAGGAATCAGGTTTAATAATTTTAGACCTTTTAATATCCATGATAATGATAAAATGAAATTGATAAAATTAATAGTTTCTTGAATATAATAGTTTATAGTCAATCAGTGTTTTACAATTTCCAAAGCACTTACATATCCATTATGTCATTTTATTTTTACAACTACTCTATGAGAGAGATAAGAAAGATGTTAGAACCTTAGAATCATGGCCAAAGAATTAAACAACCCAGAAAAGATCATAAACAAATTAGTTATAGATTTTGGAATAAAACTGCTGTTGTTTATTCCAATAAATAAAATAAATCCCATTAGTCTTTGGCAAAAGTATACTAAGAGAATTATATACAAATACATAAAGCAATTTTCTAAGCAAATGCCACTACTATAATAGTTGCTGCCAAACAATATTCCCAATTTATCTTGTTATTCTGATTTCACTGTTACTGCCTCCTTGCAAGACAAAGTCATCTGTCAACTGAGCTCCTCACTACTTTTATGTCAAACTCCAAGAGGTTCAAATTAGCTCAGATTGGATTATATGTTTTGTATACCTTTATTTTTAACTTTATAAGAAACCATCCAACTGTTTTTCCTAAGTGGTTACACTGTTTTACCTTCTCATCAGCAATGTATGGAAAATCCAGTTGTTTCATATCCCTACTAACACTTAGTGCTGTCAATCTTTCAAATTTTAGTCATCTTAAGAGTGTTTACTGTTAACTCATTTAGGTTTTGATTTGCATTTCTCAGATGAGTAATGATGCTGAGCATATTTTCATGTGCTTATTTGCTCCTTGTATATTACCTTTCTTGAATTGTCTTTTAAAATCTCGTCTATTTTTTAAAAACTGTGTTCCCTTATCATTGAATTTTAAGTACTCTTTTTATATTACAGATACAAGCACTTTGTCAAATATATTTGATAAATATTAAAAATATTTCATCCCAGTCTTTGGATTATCTTTTCATTTTGTAACAGCCTATTACAGAGGGCATAAATCTTTAGTTTTGATTACGTCTACTTTGTCGTTTTTGTTATGGTCTTCTTTCCTGGTTTGTGCTTTTTATGTCCTCCCTAAGAAATCTTTAAAAGATTTGACCAAAAAGAAAATGGTTCAAATATAGAATACTTAAATCATCAAATATTTGAGCCTTAGTTTCTTGGTAGAGATTTCAAAAAAGAAGATATGCACAGTAGCAACAGTTTAATATGACAATAACTTAATCCTTTCTTTGTTTCTTTTCAAGTAAAATCATTTTCACAAACATTTATACTGCTATAAATTTATACTGCTATAAACTGCTGTTTATTTGTATAGGAAGTGTTTGTTTTTCCAAGAAAGTGAACTTTCATCTTTTCTCATATGTGCCATGAGGAACTTGAAGGCTTCTTGAGTAATGGAAGCATTTTGGTGCTTTTTTGATTTGCTCAGATTCAAATATTATACTGTACATTGCACATGAAAGCCATCCCTCTTAAAAAATGAGGCAATCAGCAGACAGCAAGAGCCAAATCAGAATAATGCCATGACTGCAACGTGCTTCACAACTGTACACACACAAGCTGCTGTGATGGCTACCGAGTACAGTACATGGTAGCAAAAGTTTCCAGATTTAAATTTTTTACTAGAAAAGCATGACAATCATCCATTTTCAATAATAAAATTGTCTTCTTGTAGTATCTATCTTGTCCAAATCTTCAGAAACTTGGCTACATTTCAGATAAACATTTCAGATATGTATTTTTCTGGAGAGAAACCAACTCCAAATCCATCCTGTTTAGGAGTATTACAATGAAAACAAATCTCTAACATAAATAAAAATGACATTTCTTCAGTTATACTGACTCCTCCAATAACACTTTTTTGTTTGTTTTTTGTTGTTTTTTGTTTTTTTTGTTTTTGTTTTGTTTGTTTTGTTTTTCTATTTATTATTTTTTTTTTGTAGAGTATAGTTGGACCACCAAGGGAATCCAATATGGGTAACATTTAAAATACTGAAACTAGGGCTCAACCTCATTCCATAGCCCAAAATGGAAACAAGTTTGCTAAGGGAACTTATTTTTAGTGATTTTGTTCTCTTCCATTTATTAGAGAGGCAACCTATAGGAAATTAAAGTCCCTTCTCCCTCCAAGTGGTGGGTAGAAATTTTTCATGTGGACCCATATTAAATGATTAGTATGAAATTTGTTAGGACCTGGTATTTCCTGAGGGTATGGTAATTTGATAATAATGGAATTTTGGGGGTGATCATATATTGTCACATCAAACTGATATTAAATTTTCTATAAAATATTGGGTCAACCATATATTCTTATTGGATGATGTGAAGCAGGAATTTTATTGAGGTATCTATGGATTATTCTGGCTTAGCCACCAACTGACCTGGATTTAAAGAGGGTTAGGTTTCTGGAAGATTCTTTCTATAAGAATTTTAGGAACAAACACTGGAAGTACAAAATGTGTGCCCATAATAAAAGGTGCTTAGCAGTGGACCCATTCTGATCTCTATAATATTACTTTATTTTTCCCTTTCTTTTGCTATTGTTAAATGAAATCAATGTGCAATATTAGTCGTGGAGCCTGATATACCCCAGAACATTCACACTGATGCCATATGTTCTACTTTTCATATGATGAATCAAGAACCTATAGAGAAAATCAGCCTTTAAAATTCTGCTGTAACTTTTCATCTTCAATAATTTTCTTATTCATCAAGGACAGATGAATTATTGCTTTTATATTTATGTTCTTCAGTTCTCTTGGTGATTCTTCTTGGTTTCTCAGGCTTCCTTTTACAGTCTCGGTGTTTCTTAGGCACGATACAAAGAAAACAATTAGCCTGATTTATCTAGTAACTTCATATTCCCCTTTGCAAAGTATTTGAAATATCTGTTTATCATTTTTATAAAATATTTTAATTAAAATATTAATGTTAATATATGTTCATTTCAAATTCAGAAACAATAAATTATACTTACAGAAAATATTAACTGTTTACCACATCCTGCCACAGAAATGTGAACATTCCCAAACACTAAAGTTTACTGTCCTATAGAACATTAAACAAATGTCTCATTTGAAAAAGAAAAAAGAAAAAGAAAACCAAAACTATCTCAAGGTGCCCTTACTAATGAATTTAAGTTCCTATTCCTCAAAGGATTGTTGAACCAGCTTTACCATATTACGGATTCTTTCATTAATGAGTTTGTTACATTATTTTTTCCTTCAGAACAAATATCAGTTTGGGTTTGCATACTCATATTTGATTAATAACCCAGTCTTCATTAAATGGTAAGTTTCTTGCGAGTAAGAATGGTTTGTTTCCTTCATATCATATTCCCAGCACTTAGCACAGTGCCAGACACATAGTGGGAATGTAACGAATATCTTTTGAATGAATGAATGAATGAATGAATGAGCCCAGCACGTCACACTTGATTCTTTAACCCCTTCAATGTCTTTCTATTGCTGTTAGAATGAAAATCAAATGATTTTTTAGGCTCTATCAAGTCTGTTATGATCGTGGCTCCTGTCTTCATTTTCAGCTTCTTATGCTACTCTTTGTTCACTAGGTTCAGATGTACCATGTACTCTCTTACTGTAGGGATTTTGCTCATGCTCTTTACTCTGCTTCTAATTTTCCTATGAGTGTAAACCATATGTCTAACTTAACGGCTTTGACCCTTGGATTCAGTGTCCCTCTCAAAGACACATTTCTTTACCACTCTATCTTAAGGAGTTCCATCTCCCCTAATCATTGTTTCTCCATGACCTATTCATTTTTACAATTTTGAATTACTGATGAGTTTGTTTTCAGAAAGTGAAGTTGTCTAGTAAGGGAGCTGACTAGATGGGCTTGAATACCCGGTAGGAAATCTGAAGTGTGAAATTAGGCTCAGGAAAGGAATAAAGAAGTCCAACATCCAAATGACACTTAGAGGAAAAGTCATCCATAAGGAAGACAAAGAAAGAGAAATCCAGGAGAGGATAAATCAAGATATAATCTTGCAGCATCCAAAGAAAAAGTCACTCACAGGATTGAAGCGAGTGTTACATCCTGGAACATGATGATCACACCAAGGTACCAACAACCTGAATCATACTCCCTGGCTAAACTTCACTACATCATCTTTTAGAATTGCTCTTATGATTGTTTATCATGTTTGCCTTTTCATTTTCCCATCAAATATTCTCTGGAAATGAAGATTTCTCAGTGTGAACCAGTCTGTGTAGACACCAAATCCTTTTGGAAGTGTACCTTTCATTACTGCTGTGATGTCAAAACTACCATAAATATACAGGAAATTCTCTATTATCAATATTTTACCCTAGAGGTAAATTTAAAAAGGATAAAATATTCTTGTATAAAAGCTTTACCTTTCATAAGAACTTATATTAATGTCTGTTCATGAATTTAGTAATAATAATAGTAGTAATAATAATAAAAATAAATAGTGGAATGTGAATTATCTGAATCTAGTGGTATCTTTTTAATATGTTTTCTATTTATAACCACCATGGAGTCAATGAGAATCAATCTCTTCTTTTATTTAACCAATTAGAATTTTGAAAATTTGATCTTGAGTAAAATATTTATCATGAAGAAACCAAAGGAAAACAGAATTTTCTGCAACCCAAACTGAGCTGATTTGGTTGTTGCCATACTAACTGACCTTGTTCCCTTTCTTATTACATTAATACTACAGCAGCAGTTGTAAAAAAGCTAATCTTAGTTTCCTAAATGCAAATTTTGCAAGTCACATATCTTTGCATGGGCACTTGGTAAATTAAAGCTTAAATCCTGTCATCAAAACTAATATTTCTATGGCTTCTCAGAAATAAAATTGCCACATTATTTTTGGCTTCATGAAGGTTCCTGTGTGTGCTTATTGCTAAAAATAAGGTCAAATATTTAAAAGTTTGGGTTTCTTTTTAAATGAGACTTAAACATAAGAAACACAATATCTTTACTAAACAGCTACAGAAACACAACCAGCCATCACTGTTAAATTAGTTTGAAAACTAGGCTTGAATTTACATATTTGGGAAATCAAAACTCATAGAAATAGTAACTATGCCAGGGTAAGGTATGGCAGGTCTGTTATTTTCTTTTCTTTCCACATAAATTTACAAAGTAAGTTGAGGTAAGGGACAGACACATGATAAATTAATTAAAATTATATTAGAACATTCTTATGTGTTCATATCACAATAGGAAATGTGCTTGCTCCCTTAGAGCCTTAATCTCCAAACATTTACTCCCTAAAATGAGCCTTTTCAATTTTTTTTTTATTGCTTAGAGCCAGAGTTTGTTTGGAACTTTTCACGTGCTTTATCTTTCCCTACATTTCCTCTTAGCAGAAGTAATCAATATATCTAGACCATTTGCCTTCTGAGAATATTAATTCTGAAATGGAAATAAGGTTAATCTTTTTAGTTCTGCTTAACTTTGAGACAAAGAAACTTGAAATTTTCCAACTGTGGTAATTGGTAGAATACTCTAATGAGCTCCAAAAAGAAGGGCCAAGCGTTTTTCTTCTATTTTTCATATCAGTATAATGAGCTTAGGCGATAAGGTCTCTGAAAATATTTGGAGAGTCCTTGAACCCATTAGATTTCCTATGCATCCTGGCTTTGTAATTTTCATGGTTCTGGTACATTTTCAATCCTGTGGATTTGTCGGGCTGGCCAGCTAAGTTGATGATTGTGTTTTCTCCCTCGTTGTCTAAAAGACTGGAATGCAGTGCACACTTAATGAATGTATAATTATTTCTTTTCTCCTCAGACTGAGAGACGTTTGTAGAGTAATGCTAAGTCTTTCACCCTCCATGAAGATTTGTGTTTTCTAGAAAGGAAAATCATGGTTAACTAAGTCTCATTGTCCTGTAATTTATTTAAACTCACAAGCATGTTATTTAAGGATAATTCTCATGCTTCATAGAGCCAATACCAATCCACTGGAAAAAAAGGGTGGACTTTATTATTGATGCTTTCCAAAAACAAAGTAATGTTTATATATTCAGGCCTAGCTAACTTTGAGGGTGAATGGGAACTACAATGTCAACTGTATTTTTTCAGGGAATATATTCCCTGAGTAATAATGAAAATGATAATAATAATAATGTATATATAAAACACACACACACACACATATATAGCATTAAAATTGTCCAAAATAGAAGAAAATCTGTTATATGTGTTCTGCTACAGTTGGCAAATATGTAGAAACATATCTTAGCATTTTCAGGACATTTTAAAATGTGCCTGAAGTTGTCATCAGTTTTCCAACATATAATATGCCTTTTCTTCAAAAAAATTTTAAGTTTATTTTTGTATTCTCACATACATATCTTTCAAAGCTATTATAACAATTTTGCATAATTGTATTTAAATGACTGCAAAGGACTCTATGGTGTTGACTAAATGCATAGAAGCTTTAACTTGTACCTGAAGCGATACTTAGGATAAAAGCAATGAAAATAATTTTGACTTTTCATTTCCTTCCACAGAATTCTTGGAAAGAAATGCTGTGTTATAATTATGTGAATTTTAACTTTTCGAGCCTTTAACATACCTTGACTTTTCCATATTATTCTTTAAATGCCATATTCTTATAATGCTGATCTTAAAGTGGGATAAAGCTCTCTAACCTCAGCAGCTACTACAATGTAACACATGCAATTGAAGAAAGTTATTTGTAGCTTCCAATTATACCACATGCATCATTAACAGATAATAATACACAAACATTTCATACTTTCCAATCACTTGAACCAGTTTACTTTTTCATTAGTAAAATGCCAGTGTGCATCATATCTGCCAACTCCCCATCTCTGGAAAATATCTGTGTTCAGCCAACTTCACCTCACAAAACTTTAACAAGAAATTGCAGAACTTGGCTGCTTTGAAAGACTTCAGTGCTTGCTCTCTGGTGTCTTTTGTGGATTTTCTGCTTTTGACATTTTTCTTGAAGACAGAACATGTCAATAGAGAATTAAATTTTTAAAATATATTATCAAAATTTTAGTATGGTACCTATAGCTTTCAGCAGGTAGTCATATCTTACCATTAAGTTATGGATACGGGGACCACAAAAGACCTTGTAATTGTACCTTATTCCTTATAAGTAATGGATATTAGAGGAGCAAAACATAAGAATTTTCCCTGTATTTAGATGCCTGAAATCAGAGTAACTGCTATGGCCCCCATCACTCTTATAAGATCAAGACAGGTTTTTAAATAATGGCAATAATGTAATAAGTTGTAACATCCTGTCCAGCTGAGATACTTTTAGAAGACAGTTCACATGTTTAATAATGTTAACTAAAATAATCTGATCTTGACAATTTCAATATCATTCCTCCTAATGATATTAGTTGGTCTTTCTACCTTGTTTCCTTCCAGATGCCTATTTATACTAAGGAGCATTGCTTTTATTTAAACTAAGGATATTTGCTTAGGAGAAGAATTTAACCCACCTGCCCTAGTCCCACTTTTCCTCATGCAGTTTAGTGCTTAGGAATAATATGATTGTTTTATTTATTTATTTATTTTTGTTGCTGTTATTTTTTGTTTTATTTTTGATTGCTCTGTTTTAATTCATGAAATATCTTGATAGAAGTATTCATGCCATAAGGGCCTACTGTATAGCACAGAGAACTATACTCAATATTTTGTAATAAGCTATAAGGGAAAAGGATCTGAAAAAAGAATATATATGTATATATATATAACTGAATCACTTTGCCATACACCTGAAACTAACACAACATTGTAAATCAATTATGTTTCAATAAAAATTTTTAAAAAAATTAAAGGATTCATGCCTATCCCTCAAGCACTTCAAGGGTTTTTTATTTTTTCTCACTAAACCTAAAACTGGTGTGTGTGTGTGTGTGTGTGTATTATAGGCAAGAAGTCCTCCTGTTAAACTGCTGTTTTGCTAAAATATACTGACCTAGCAGCATAAAATTATACTTCCCCCAAGGGAAAAAAAAAAAGATTTTGAACAATCAGTGGTCTATGGCCCATACTTTTAGAAACAATGTATTATTAGTGATTCTATAGAAGAGTGTACTTGTGGTTTGGCAATCTTCATACTTCTCTGTTTCCTATTAGTACTAGAACCCCTAAGCATTAACCAGGGCACATGTTCACCCATCTTAAGACTATATTTACCAGCCTCTGGTATGATTGGTATGATTATATGACTAAATTCTGGCTGATGGTTTATAAACAGAAATAATGTGTGAAACTGAAGTGTCATGTCTGTAAAAGATAGCTTCTATCTCTATTTTTTCTTTCCTCTTTCTTGATGTGGGAGACTATCATTGAAGAGGTAGACAAATACCACCCACGAAGGGGGTGACAGAACAACCAAAATGAAGAAACTATGATCCTTAGATGATGTGGAGACACCGAGTGGTGTCTATAAGAGCTAGATAAGGCTAGCAGATATTCTAACTTACACAATTTTTTTAATGGTGAAAAATTCAAACACAAAGAAAAGCATAGAGAAAATACAATAAACATTCATGTATGTATCACCCAGAATTACCAAAAGTTAACTTATTATTAAATTAAATAAAACACTATAAATATATTTTTTCTTCCCTTCTTAGGTGTAATTGCTCTTTTGAATTTGGTGGGTATCTTACCCATTTGGGTTTTGGTAAGTGTACTACAGATATATGTATCCAACAAAAATATAGTATTTGTACTGCATTCAAAAGTTTTATACAAAAGATATCATATTAGATACTGGATTCTACAACTTTCTTTTTTTCACCCACTAGTGTGCTTAATTCATTTACTCTTATCATGCTTATGTATGTATTTTAATCTCTTTGCCATCCATTTGTGTGTGTTTGTCTGTGAGTGTGTCTTTACTTATTTTGCTTTTCTCTTCTTTTCATAAATACTTCCTTACCTCCTTAATGGAAATCTATTGATAGGATTGAGTTTTATTCCAGCATTTTTTTTTTTTTTACTGATTTGCAAGTTACATGTATACATTCTTTCAGAGGTTACTTTAAAAATACATGCATTACTAATAAACTCTAAGATAAATTTAAAAATCTCTATTCTACTTTTGAATAACATGATAGTTAAAGCAATTAAGTATATATTTTGGATCCATTGTATTCACCTTGTTTTATAACTAATACTTATTTAGATTCATCAAAAATATTCATTGATTTCTCTCATTACCATTAATTCCTTTTTTTTAAACATCTTTATTGGAGTATAATTGCTTTACAATGGTGGGTTAGTTTCTGCTTTATAACAAAGTGAATCAGCTATACATATACATATATCGCCATGTTTACTCCCTCTTGTGTCTCCCTCCCACCCTTCATATCCCTCCCCTCTAGGTGGTCACAAAGCACTGAGCTGATCTCCCCATGCTATGTGGCTACTTTGCACTAGCTATCTATTTTACATTTGGTAGTGCATATATGTCCATACCACTATCTCACTTCAGCCCAGTTTACCAATCCCCCACCCTGTGTCCTCAAGTCCATTCTCTATGTCTGCATCTTTATTCCTGTCCTGCCCCTAGGTTCTTCAGAACCATTTTTTTTTTAGATTCCATATATATGGGTTAACATATGGTAATTATTTTTCTCTTTCTGACTTACTTCATTCTGTATGACAGACTCTACGTCCATCCACTTCACTTCAAATAACTCAATTTCAGTACTTTTATGGCTGAGTAATATTCCATTGTATATATGTGCCACATCTTCTTTATCCATTCATCTGTCAATGGACACTTAAGTTGCTTCCATGTCCTGGCTATTGTAAATAGAGCTGCAATGAACGTTGTGGTACATGACTCTTTTTGAATTATGGTTTTCTCAGGGTATATGCCCAGTAGTGGGATTGCTGGGTCATATGGTAGTTCTTTCTTCATTTTTTAAAGAACCTCCATATTGTTCTCCATAGTGGCTGTATCAATTTACATTCCCACCAAAAGTGCAAGAGGGTTCCCTTTTCTCCACACCCTCTCCAGCATTTATTGTTTGTAGGTTTTTGGATGATGGTCATTCTGACTGGTGTGAGGTGATACCTCATCGTAGTTTTGATTTGCATTTCTCTAATGATTAGTGATGTTGAGCATGCTTTCATGTGTTTCTTGGAAATCTGTATATCTTCTTTGGAGAAATGTCTATTTAGGTCTTCTGCCCATTTTTGGAAAGCGTTGTTTGATTTTTTGATATTGAGCTGCATGAGCTGCTTGAAAATTTTGGAGATTAATCCTTTGTCAGTTGCTTTGTTTGCAAGTATTTTATCCCATTCCGAGGGTTGGCTTTTTGTCTTGTTTAAGGTTTCCTTTGCGTGCAAAAGGTTTTAAGTTTCATTAGGTCCCATTTGTTTATTTTTGTTTTTATTTCCATTTCTCTAGGAGGTGGGTCAAAAAGGATCTTGCTGTGATTTATGTCATAGAGTGTTCTGCCTATGTTTTCCTCTAAGAGTTTTAGAGTGTCTGCCCTTACATTTAGGTCTTTAATCCATTTTGAGTTTATTTTTGTGTGTGGTGTTAGGGAGTATTCAAATTTCATTCTTTTACATGTAGCTGTCCAGTTTTTCCAGAACCACTTGTTGAAGAGGCTTTTTTCTCCATTGCATATTCTTACCTTCTTTATCAAAAATAAGTTGACCATATGTGAGTGGGTTTATCTCTGGGGTTTCTAACCTGTTCCATTGATCTATATTTCTGTTTTTTTTTTGCCAGTACCATACTGTCTTGATTACTGTAGCTTTGTAGTATAGTCTGAAGTCTGGGAGACTGATTCCTTCAGCTCCATTTTTCTTTCTCAAGATTGCTTTGGCTATTTGGGGTCTTTTGTGTCTCCATACAAATTGTGACATTTTTCATTTTAGTTCTGTGAAAAATGCCATTGGTAGTTTGATAGGGACTGCTTTGAATCTGTAGATTGCTTCGGGTAGTATAGTCATTTTCACAATGTTGACTCTTCCAATCCAAGAACATGGTATATCTCTCCATCTGTTTGTATCATCTTTAATTTCTTTCATCAATGTCTCATAGTTTTCTGCATACTGGTCTTTTGTCTGCTTAGGTAGGCTTATTCCTAGGTATTTCATTCTTTTTGTTGCAATGGTAAATGGGAGTGTTTCCTTAGCTTCTCTTTCAGATTTTTCATCATTAGTATATAGGAATGCAAGAGATTTCTGTGCATTAATTTTGTATCCTGCTACTTTACCAAATTCATTGATTAGCTCTAGTAGTTTTCTGGTAGCCTCTTTAGGATTCTCTATGTATAGTATCATGTCATCTGCAAAGAGTGACAGCTTTACTTCTTCTTTTCTGATTTGAATTCATTTATATCTTTTTCTTCTCTGATTGCTATGGCTAAAACTTCCAAAACTATGTTAAATAATAGTGGCAAGAGTGGGCAACCTTGTCTTGTTCCTGATCTTAGAGGAAATGGTTTCAGTTTTTCACCATTGACAACAATGTTGGCTGTGGGTTTGTCATATATGGCCTGTATTATTTTGAGGTAAGTTCACTCTATGCCTACTTTCTGGAGAGTTTTTATCATAAATGGGTGTTGAATTTTGTCAAAAGCTTTTTCTGCATCTATTGAGATGATCATATGGTTTTTCTCCTTCAATTTGTTAATACGGTTTATCACATTGATTAATTTGGGTATATTGAAGAATCCTTGCATTCCTGGGATAAATCACACTTGATCATGGTATATGATCCTTTTAATATGCTGTTGGATTCTGTTTGCTAGTATTTTGTTGAGAGTTTTTGCATATATGTTCATCAGTGATATTGGCCTGTAGTTTTCTTTTTTTGTGACAGCTTTTTCTGGTTTTGGTATCAGGATGATGGTGGCCTTGTAGAATGAATTTGGGAGTGTTCTTCCCTCTGCTATATCTTGGAAGAGTTTGAGAAGAATAGGTGTTAGCTCTTCTCTAAATGTTTGAGAAAAATCGCCTTTGAAGCTGTCTGGTCCTGGGCTTTTTAATCACAGTTTCAATTTCAGTGCTTGTGACTGGTCTGTTTATACCTTCTGTGTCTTCCGGTTCACTCTAGGAAGGTTGTGCATTTCTAAGAATTTGTTCATTTCTTCCAGGTTGCCCATTTGCTTGGCATATATTTGCTTGTAGTAATCTCTCGTGATCCTTTGTATTTCTTCAGTGTCAGTTGTTACTTCTCCTTTTTCATTTCTAATTCTATTGATTTGAGTCTTCTCCCTTTTTTTCTTGATGAGTCTGGCTAATGGTTTATCAATTTCGTTTATCTTCTCAAAGAACCAGCTTTTAGTTTTATTGCTCTTTGCTATTGTTTCCTTCATTTCTTTTTCATTTATTCCTGATCTGATCTTTATGATTTCTTTCCTTCGGCTAACTTTGGGGTTTTTCTGTTCTTCTTCCTCTAATTTCTTTAGGTGTAAGGTTAGGCTGTTTATGTGAGATGTTTCTTTTTTCTTGAGAGAGGATTGTATTGCTATAAACTGCCCTCTTAGAACTGCTTTTGCTGCATCCCATAGGTTATGGGTCGTCATGTTTTCACTGTCATTTGTTTCTAGGTATTTTTTGATTTCCTCTTTGATTTCTTCACTGATCTCTTGGTTATTTAGTAGTGTATTGTTTAGCCTCCATGTGTTTGTAATTTTTACAGATTTTTTTCCTGTAATTGATATCTATTCTCATAGCGTTGTGGTCGGAAAATATACTTGATACGATTTCAATTTTCTTAAATTTACCAAGGCTTGATATGTGACCAAAGATATGATCTATCCTGGACAATGTCCCATGTGCTTTTGAGAAAAAATTGTATTCTGTTTTTTTTGGATGGAATGTCCTGTAAATATCAATGAAGTCCAACTTGTTTAATGTATCACTTAAAGCTTGTGTTTCCTTATTTGTTTTCATTTTGCATGATCTGTCCATTGGTGAAAGTGGGGTGTTAAAATGCCCTACTATAATTGTGTTACTGTTGACTTCTCCTTATATGGCTGTTAGCATTTGCCTTATGTACTGAGGTGCTTCTATGTTGGGTGCATAAATATTTACAATTGTTATATATTCTTCTTGGATTGATCCCTTGATCATTATGTAGTGTCTTTGTGTCTTGTAATAGTCTTTTTTTAAAAGTCTATTTTGTCTGATGTGAGAATTGCTACTCCAGCTTTCTTTTGATTTCCATTTGCATGGAATATCTTTTTCCATCCCTTCACTTTCACTCTGTATGTGTCCTTAGGTCTGCAGTTGGTCTCTTGTAAACAGCATATATATATGTGTCTTGTTTTTGTATCCATTCAGTCAGTCTACATCTTTGAGTGGAGCATTTAATCCATTTACATTTAAGGTAGTTATTGATATGTGTGTTCCTATTATCATTTTCTTAATTGTTTGGGGTTTGTTAATGTAAGTCCTTTCCTTCTCTTGTGTTTCCTACCTAGAGAAGTTCATTTAGCATTTGTTGTAAAGCTGGTTTGGTGGTGCTGAATTCTTTTAGCTTTTTGTTTTCTGTAAATGTTTTGATTTCTACTTCAATCTGAATGAGATCCTTGCTGGGTAGAGTAATATTGGTTGTACGTTTTTCCCTTTCATCACTTTAAATATGTCCTGCCACTCTCCTCTGCCTTGCAGAATTTCTGCTGAAAGTTCAGCTGTTCTTATGGGGATTCCCTTGTATGTTATTTGTTGCTTTTCCCTTGCTGCTTTTAATATTTTTGTTTGTATTTAATTTTTGATAGTTTGATTAATATGTGTGTTGGCGTGTTTCTCCTTGGATTTATCTTGTATGGGATTCTCTGTGCTTTCTGGACTTGATTGACTATTTTCTTTCCCATGTTAGGGAAGTTTTCAACTATAATCTCTTCAAATATCTTTGCAGTCCGTTTCTTTTTCTCTTCTTTTTCTGGCACCCCTATAATTCAAATGTTGGTGCGTTTACTGTTGTCCCAGAGGTTTCTGAGACTGTCCTCAATTCTTTTCATTCTTTTTTCTTTATTCTGCCCTTTGTAGTTATTTTCACCATTTTATCTTCCAGGTCACTTATCCGTTCTTCTTCCTCAGTTATTCTGCTATTGATTCCTTCTAGAGAATTTTTAATTTCATTTATTGTGTTTTTCATCATTGTTTGTTTGCTCTTTAATTCTTCTATGTCCTTGTTAAATGTTTCTTGTATTTTCTCCATTCTATTTCTGAGATTTTGGATCATCTTTACTATCATTACTCTGAATTCTTTTTCAGGTAGACTGCCTATTTCCTCTTAATTTTTTTTTTGGTCTGGTGGGTTTTTACCTTGCTCCTTCATCTGTTGCATATTTTTCTGTCTTCTCATTTTTTTTAACTTACTGTGTTTGGGGTCTTCTTTTCATAGGCTGCAGGTTCGTAGTTTCTGTTGTTTTTAGTGCCTGTCCCCAGTGCCTAAGGTTGGTTCAGTGAGTTGTTTAGGCTTCCTGGTGGAGGGGATTGGTGCCTTTTTTCTGGTTAATGAGCCTGGATCTTGTATTTCTGGTGGGCAGTACTGCATTCGGTAGTGTGTTTTGGGGTGTCTGTTTCCTTATTATGATTTTAGGCAGCCTCTCTGCTAATGGGTTGTAGTGTGTTCCTTTCTTGTTAGTTGTTTAGCATAGCGTGTCCAGCACTGTAGCTTTATCATCATGAGTGGACATGGGATTAATGTTGAGATGGAGATCTCTGGGAAAACTTTCACCGTTTGATATTACGTGGAGCTGGGAGGTCTCTGGTGGACCAATGTCCTCAACTCGGCTGTCCCACCTCAGAGGCACTGGCCTGACACCTGGCTGGAGCACCAGGACCATGTCAGCCACACAGCTCAGAAGAAAACAGAGAAAAAAAGAAAGAAAGAAAGAAAGAAAGAAAGAAAGAAAGAAAGAAAGAAAGAAAGAAAAATAAAATATAGTTATTAAAATAAAATAATAAAATTATTAAAAATTAAAAATAAAAAGAGAAAGAAAGAAAGAAGAGAGCAACTTAACCAAAAACAAATCCACCAATGATAACAAGTGCTAAAAAACTATATTAAAAAAATGAATAAATAAATAGACAGATGGAATCCTAGGACAAATGGTAAAAGCAAAGCTATACAGACAAAATCACACAAAGTCCACTCCCTCAATTTTGGGATGATTCTTTGTCTCTTCAGGTATTCCAGCGGTGCAGGGTACATCAAGTTGATTGTGGGGTTTAATACACTGCTCCTTAGGCTGCTGGGAGAAATTTCCCTTTTTTTTCTTTGTTGGCACAGTTCCTGTCGTTCAGCTTTGGATTTGGCCCAGCCTCTGCATTTAGGTTGCCTGAGGGCATCTATTCTTTGCTCAGATAGGACGGGGTTAAGTTGCAGCTGATTAGGGGGCTCTGGCTCACTCAAGCCAGGGAGAGGGCGGGGTAGAGAATGCAGGGTGAGTCTGTGGCAGTAGAGGCCTATATGATGTTGCAACAGCCTGAGACATGCCGTGTGTGCTCCCAGAGAAGTTGCCCCTGAATCGTGGGACCCTGGCAGTGGCGAGCTGCACAGGCTCCCATGAGGGGAGGTGTGGAGAGTGACCTGTGCTTGCACACAGGCTTCTTGGTGGCTGCAGCAGCAGCTTTAGCCTTTCATGTCGGTCTCTGGTGTCTGCTGGTCTTTGGGGTTGCTGGTAGCCGTGGCTCACGCCCATCTCTGGAGCTCTTTTAGGCGGTGCTCTGAATCCCCTCTCCTCGCACACCCCGAAACAATGGTCTCTTGTCTCTTAGGCAGTTCCAGACATTTTCCCGGACTCCCTCCCGGCTAGCTGTGGCACACTAGCCCCCTTCAGGCTGTGTTCACGTAGCCAACCCCACTCCTCTCTCTGGGATCTGACCTCCGAAGCCTGAGCCTCAGCTCCCAACCCCAACTCACCCTAGCAGGTGAGCAGACAAGCCTCTTAGGCTGGTGAGTGCTGGTCGACAGTGATCTTCTGTGTGGGAATCTCTCTGCTTTGCCCTCTGCACCCCTGTTGCTGTGCTCTCCTCTGTGCCTCTGAAGCTTCCTCTCCACCACCCCCCATCTCTGCCAGTAAAGAGGCTTCCTAGTGTGTGGAAACTTTTCCTCCTTCAAAGCTCCCTCCCAGAGGTGCAGGTCCCATCCCTACTCTTTTGTCTCGTTTTTTCTTTTTTCTTTTGCCCTACCCAGGTACGTGGGGAGTTTCTTGCCTTTTAGGAAGTCTGAGGTCTTCTGTCAGCGTTCAGTAGGTGTTCTGTAGGAGTTGTTCCACATGTAGATGTATTTCTTATGTATTTGTGGGGAGGAAGGTGTTCTCCACGTCTTACTCCTCCACCATCTTGAAGATCTCCACTCACCATTAATTCTTATAGTCTATATTCTGAGTTAAACCCCTTCTTTACACTTTAGTACTTATTTTTGTGGCCCAATAATATTGAGTCCAGCCATGGGAGGCCATGTGAGATGCTCATTATGCAGTTTTCTTCCTTAAACACACACACACACACACACACACACACACACACACCAGTTAAAATTAAGGTATTTCCTGTATAGTATATGGTCTCTTCCAATGTTTACAATGGCCCTTGAAATCAAACATTTCCTAGGAATTCTAAATGACTATTTTTTTAATTAATATTTATTGAATAATCACAAGACTTATAGAGAAGGTTAATTCATATGAAGCAAATTTACCCCAGGTTAGATAGAAAACAACTGCTGTTAGAGTGTGCTTATAATAATAGAAACATATCTCTAATAAGAGGTCAAGAATGGAAGAAGAGAGAGAGAAACCTATAACAACTTAATTCAAAAAAATGTTCTGTTTCTCATTTTCTTGAAACACAAAGCTAAAATAATATTAAACAGCAGTATCTAACATAAATCCTCCATACAGCTGTTTAATTTTTTCTTTAGACTATATCATTTCATTTTAATATAAATTCTTATCCTCTAAGTGAATCTCCCCTCCATGTCTGAATGAAGAAATATGTATGCTTGTTGTGATGTCAAATTGATTGTGTAATTGTTTTTATTTAATTATTTATATCTTAAAAGACCTTCTTGTTAATCTACTGCTCTGCATTCAGTTGGATTGAAATTAATGCAGTTTCTAGTACAAATTATCCAAAAAATTATAGCTCTTTAGTGGGGATCAATGCCATTTTCAGCTTTAAGGTTGCAGTGAAGAGAAGGGAAGATTATATTAATACTTTGGATTAAGGATACTCAGTTATTTCTAAATACACACAAAAAGGAAGAGTTTGTCCTCTAAGTATCAATAGTCACATTTTATAGCACACACAGGTAGATATATAGTCACATATGGTCTATTTATATTTTTAAGCTGATGAGTTCACCCATTTTTGAATTTATAAACATTCAGACCTTGTTCCAGTGACAACTTTTCATTTCATCCGTGTTTATATCAAATAACAATTATCTAAGGCGGAAATTTGGGAATCATCCTTGTTATTCTCCACTTCTTACTACCATACTCTCTGAATGGTCAGTAGGTCAGGACCACTATAGAATGCATGTCAAAGAGTGTCTAAAAAAATAAATCTGGTGTGACCTGGACAATACACAGTATAATATGATTAAGTGCATCATAAAATATTAAAATTTTTCATATGTGCCATGCCATGAAAAAGAGTTTTAAAGCACTGGATACTTCCCATATGGTGACTCCTAAAACCAGAAACATTGTATCTTTTACCATTAAGAGATGGGAGGAGAGAGGAAGAGGAGACAACTTGGAAACTGTAGGTGGAGCAAAAGAGGTTATAGTTAAATGAATTCTGCCAATGCATTTTTCTCCAACTCCAGATTTCCCAGGGCCAGGGGAAATTTTATAACATTTTTAAAGAGAAAAAGAATTATTTCTTAGAACTTTTTGGTTGTGGTTGTTTCAAAGTGGAAATCGATTAATGTAATAGGGCAGTAAACAGCATTGGGAAATTTATGTGAAGCAGAGTTTCTTATTTTAACCTTCAAATGTCAAATAAAGACAGACGAAGAAACATAGCTTTTAATTAAACATTCTCAGTCACATGACAAAGAGTACTATATATTCATCATTCTACTTCCTCTTCCTGGGCACAGGAAGACTACAATTCTCAGGCTCCCTTGAGTATATACTGTTGTCATGTGACCAAGTTCTGACCAATTTTGTGTGGGAGATGTTGAAGATGTTTTCAAGCACGGCCTTAAACAAATAATTCATATGATACACTCATTCTCCTTCCCCATCCCATAGTGACTTTGGAGGCTACAAGCACCAAATGACATAATTAGACAATGGAGGCAGCCTGATTCCTGAGTCACTGCTTGAAGAAGATGAGCTGAATAAAACTCAGAGATCCACACCGCCATATTGGACCATGGCATGAACCAGAAATAAACTTCGATCACAAAAAGCCAGTGAGATGTTGAAACATATTTGTATTTGCAATATAGTCTATCCTGCCCTGGCTAGTGCAGAAAATAAAAAACAAAAACGAAAATATGTGGCAAGAGTGAAGAGGTAAGTGCAAGTGAAGACTCAGGTATTAGAGGCTCGGAAGCTGGTGATCACTATTTTACAGTAAGAATATATTAGTAATACCAAGATATGCAATTGCTTACATAATTACTTCTAATTGCTACAAAATTAGGAAAGCGTGGATGGACAAAATGAATGCATTTGATGGTATTTGATAAATTATTACAAAAACAAAATAATTAGTATTCAGAATTAGTAGCTTTATAGGCATAAAGGTAAGGAAGTAGGGACAACATGAGATTTTACCCTTTACAGCATTAGATTTCTAACAATAAGGGACGGGCTTACAAGGACTTTGTTATGTTATCATGTTATGGTCGTTGTTAGATAAACTCTCATGGAGAAAAGAACAGACTGAAGCTGTGGTGTGGAATACAACTCAACTGAATAAAGGAATTGAGGAAAAGAGAACTTAGGGGTATTGTCTTTTTACATATTGTACCAGATAATCTTAAGTAAACACCATTCAGTTGAGAGATAAGCATGGTGATGACAATAAGAAATTAATTATTCTTGAGATTTAATCAAAGAAAGAACCATGGATGTGATTTCTGATATAGGGAACTGACTGGAAGTAAATAGAGCAGAAGCCTACTAAGTTTTGGACAGAAATATATTGCCCAAGAAACCTGTCTGTTTAATATCTACAATAAGTTTCCATTACCAAAAGGCAGGCACCTCCTAAAGAATTCTCATTTCTGATGTGGACAAGTAAATTCATGGACAAGGAATAATTTCCCAGAACCTGGAGCCTAGGAGGACATGGATAAAATAGTTGCCTCCTTAGAGAAAGGAAGAATCTCCCCCAATCCCAGAGTAAAGTGCTTTCATAATAGCTACCCTGTGAAATTTCAGTATTTCTATCAACCAGTGACTACTGTATATCTTCCACTTTTCTCCTTTCTGTTTACTGAGGGCATTCTCTCCCTGTATCAGGTATGTGCCGGCAAACAACTTATTTTAAGTGATAGATCATCGGGTAAACATGGGCCATGTCCAGAACCATGAGAGATTACTACACAATCCCAATGATCCTGGTCTTTAGAAACATGCATTGGCAAGATAGAACTGGAGAGAACTGACTTCGCTGGGAGCTGGCAAGTATGTTCAGTCCTTGGAGAGAATAAAATAGCTTGGTGACAAAGAGAATGAACTATTGGAGAGGCAGTGTAAGGTTTTCACCACATCATATACCTGAGTCTGGTCTACGGGATGTGGAGGGACCCTAACACTGCGTCTCCAATAGTTCATTATTCTGGTCACCAAACTGTAGGCCAATTCCAGGCCTGGACCTTAAAAACATTTCATATGATTCTGCAGTCCCACAGTGTGCTTGGAGACTTGTTTTCTAGGTGACAGCGCTACAAGATTGTTGGAACATTGGTAGACGTGGTGTATCTTTAGTCTATATATTGTATATATTAAGTATATATACAGGTATACCTCATTTTATTGCATTTCACTTTATTGTGCCTCGCAGATACTGCATTTTCTACAAATTGAAGGTTTGTGGAAATCCTGCTTTGAGCAAGTGTATTGGCACCTTTTTTTTCCAACAGCATTTGCTCACTTCCTATCTCTGTACTCTGTATCACATTTTGGTAATTTTCACAATACTTTAAGCCCTCCACCAGTGAAAAGACTACAACTCACTGAAGATCCAGATAATGGTTAGCATTTTTTAGCAATAATGTATTTTTTAATTCAGGTATGCACATTGTTTTCTTAGACATAATGCTATTGTACACTTAATAAACTACATTATAGGGTAAACATAATAACTTTTATATGTACTAGGAAACCAAAAATTTCATGTGACTTTATTGTGATATTTGCTTTATTATAATGGTCTGGAACTAAACCTGCAATAGATAGATAGATAGATTATATATATACTTATACATACTCCTTTGTGATATAAACATATCCCTATTAATTCTCCATTAAGAAATACTACTTGTATCAAGCAGTTCCAAAATGTTTGGACAGTGTGAAATATTCCTGAAGACAATATTCTTATAATATTAACCAGTGGGAACTTGTGGAAAGGGTGATCCTGTTGATTTTTTCCTCTGTAAAATGTGCATAACAGGATGTAATTTTCCTGTTTTTTGGAAGAGTAGCAAAGATGTGTGCAAAACACCAAGGAGAAACCCTGACATATAGAAATGATTGATAAGTATAAGCATTAGTAGTGATGCTATTTTATGTTCAGAATGGAGAGAAATCATGAAGAGTATATTATTTTTCAAATGGTGCAAACGCTTGCTCATCAAATGGAATATTAGGTTCAATTGCTGCTAATATGCGACACTCATAGAATGTGTCATTTGACAATTGTCTCTTCCAGATTTTCACATCCAAATGGCAGAAAAGAAAGTAGCATAAAAGGAATTGACAGCAAGAACAGAAATATAGATCAATGGAACAGGATAGAAAGTCTAGAGATAAACCCATGAACATATGGTCACCTTATCTTTGATAAAGGAGGCAAGAATATACAATGGAGAAAAGACAGCCTCTTCAATAAGTGGTGCTGGGAAAACTGGACAGCTGCATGTAAAAGAATGAAATTAGAACACTCCCTAACACCATACACAAAAATAAACTCAAAATGGATTAAAGACCTAAATATAAGGCCAGACACTGTAAAACTCTTAGAGGAAAACATGGGCAGAACACTCTATGACATAAATCACAGCAAGAACCTTTTTGACCCACCTCCTAGAGAAACGGAAATAAAAACAAAAATAAATAAATGGGACCTAATGAAACTTAAAAGCTTTTGCACAGCAAAGGAAACCATAAACAAGACGAAAAGACAACCCTCAGAATGGGAGAAAGTATTTGCCAATGAAGCAACTGACAGAGGATTAATCTCCAAAATATACAAGCAGCTCATGCAGCTCAATATCACAAAAACAAACAACCCAATCCAAAAATGGGCAGAAGACCTAAATAGACATGTCTCCAAAGAAGATATACAGATTGCCAACAAACACATGAAAGGATGCTCAACGTCACTAATCATTAGAGAAATGCAAATCAAAACTACAATTAGGTATCACCTCACAGCAGTCAGAATGGCCATCATCCAAAAATCTACAAACAATAAATGCTGGAGAGGGTGTGAAGAAAAGGGAACCCTCTTGCACTGTTGGTGGGAATGTAAATTGATACAGCCACTATGGAGAACAGTATGGAGGTTCCTTAAAAAATTAAAATTAGCACTACCATATGACCCAGCAATCCCACTACTGGGCATATACCCTGAGAAAACCATAATCAAAAAGAATCATGTACCACAGTGTTCATTGCAGCTATATTTACAATAGCCAAGACATGGAAACAACCTAAGTGTCCATCAACAGATGAATGGATAAAGTAGGTGTGGCACATATATACAATGGAATATTACTCAGGCATAAAAAGAAACGAATTGAGTTATTTGTAGTGAGGTGGATGGACCTAGAGTCTGTCATACAGAGTGAAGTAAGTCAGAAAGAGAAAAATAAATATTGTATGCTAACACATATATATGGAATCTATATAAAAAAAATTTGTTCTGAAGAACCTAGGGACAAGATAGGAATAAAGACACAGACGTAGAGAATGGACTTGAGGACATGGGGAGGGGGAAAGGTAAGGTGGGACGAAGTGAGAGAGTGCCATGGACATATATACACTACCAAATGTAAAATAGCTAGTGGAAAGCAGCCGCATAACACAGGGAGATCAGCTCGGTGCTTTGTGTTCACCTAGAAGGGTGGTATAGGGAGGGTGGGAGGGAGATGCAAGAGGGAGGGGCTATGTGGATATATGTATACATATAGCTGATTCACTTTGTTATACAGCAGAAACTAACACAACATTGTAAAGCAATTATACTCCAATAAAGATGTTAAAAAAAAAAAAAAGGAAGTGACAGGATGCGTGTTCAATAGTTTTGAACAGAAAGTGAGATTTTTGTCTCACGCTGGGAGTATTTGGGGGCTCCAACTCACTTGGGTCCAGTTATGGGGCTCAAATATGTAACAGGATGAAGTGGATGGGAGGAGGAGAGCAAAGTGGAGGATCAGGGACCTGCTGTGGGTGGACTGAGCACCCTCTTTGAACTTTAACACTTGCTCTCTGTCTTGCTCTATTGTACAATTAGGAGGCCTTCCTGTTCCATATCTTAAATTTGAAACTGATTTGAACCCAAAGTTTTACAGCGTGTAGTTATTTAAGAAATTGACTTGAGGCTGAGTCATTTGGCTGTTATCTTTTTAGTATCCATTTTTCCCATTATTTTTCCCTCTCTGACTTACATCGTGCAGTCTTCCTTTATTCCTTTTCTACCATCATTACTACCATTTTAATGGTTTAGCATTTTAAAAATATTTCTTAAAATAACCTTTGATTAATCTGTTGACAATATACCACCTGAATCCACAAATAGAATTAAATAATCAAGAAACCAAATTATACTGAGTGAGATAGATTTCCTTTTAACAGTCTGTAGATAAGAGGAAATTACTTAAGCATACTTTTGAAAATAATAGATATCAAACTCTTGCAAAACAACATTTTTGTCAGCTAATTGTAAATGAAATGAGAAACATGCATTAAGTTTCCATCAGAAGCACACACAGTATAATTTGTTGGGCAGAAGTCTTTTTTTTTTATTTTGCCAATTGCAAAATATTTGAAAATAATTTGAGTGTTTTCAAACATAAAAAGTCACAGGGTATTTATTATTTTACAAACAAACAAACAAACAAAAAACTAGAAGAAAACTATCAACTGATTTCTACAGATATAATTATCAAGTGAATAAAGCTGTAATCTTGATAGCCCTATGGATTATTTCAAATGAAATTACCTGGAGGAAAAGAACATTATGTTCTGAAAACCAGAAGCATTTTGGAAAACTCAGGAAAATATTAAGAACCCAAGGTATGAAACTATGCTGCTTAGTCTCAAATATAAAAAGGGCAGAATCTCCCAAGTAATTAAAAATACACCTCATATTACTAATAGCATTATTGAATTTAGTATGAGAATAAAATGTAATATATATCATTAGTTTCAAGTGGTAATTAACCAATTTGCTCTTATGTCTTATAAAATTAAACAAGATTCAATCAGAATTTGATTGGAACTAGTGGTAAAAATACAAGGTGATCATATTGGTCACAACTTTGGGGTTTAGTAGTAGAAACTCTAGTGAACCTGTCTTAGACAAAAACATTATTTATTTTTTTAAAGAGAAGAAATGTGTTGGATCACACAATTGAGAAGTCCAGATCTTGGGGTGATTTTTTTCATGGCAGGGCCCAGGGACTCACTTCCTGATTCTTATTTTTCCTTTCCATGTTGGCCTTTTACTCAAGCAGTATTTTAAAAAACGGCTGTGTAGGGCTTCCCTGGTGGTGCAGTGGTTGAGAATCTGCCTGTCAATGCAGGGCACACGGGTTCGAGCCCTGGTCTGGGAAGATCCCACATGCCACGGAGCAGCTGGGCCTGTGAGCCACAATTACTGAGCCTGCGCGTCTGGAGCCTATGCTCCGCAACAAGAGAGGCCGCGATAGTGAGAGGCCCGCGCACCGCGATGAAGAGTGGCCCCCGCTTGCCACAACTAGAGAAAGCCCTCACACAGAAACGAAGACCCAACACAGCCATAAATAAATAAATAAATAATAAATTTTTTAAAAAGGGCTGTGTAAAGCTCCTAGCCTCCAGGTTCCCAAGGTAATAACATCTAGGGAAAACAAACACCTCCTTTGGTACAGTTCTAGAGAAGAGCTTAAGATAGGACAATGCTTCTGAGTGCTGTGTTCATCTATGCAGCGGTGCCTCAGTCATGAACGAAATCATGGTGACACAGGGAGGAGGAGCAGCATCAGTGCCGTCCCAGCCAGATGGACGGAGGGTGGAGGCTTTTGTTTCTTAATAAAAAGAGTGAACAGTTCCAAGTTATGTGAGAAAGGATATTGAACAGACAATAACCTCAGAGCTTCACAGGGAGGGATATTTAATTTTCTTACAACATTATCTACAATTTCTAATTTTTAAATTAATTAATTAATTAAGTTTTTGGCTGCATTGGGTCTTCGTTGCTGCACACAGGCTTTCTCTAGTTGTGGTGAGAGGGGGCTACTCTTCGTTGCGGTTCGCCAGCTTCTCATTGTGGTGGCTTCTCTTGTTGCGGAGCACAGGCTCTAGGCGTGCAGGCTTCACTAATTGTGGCCTGCTTGCTCAGTAGTTGTGACTTGTGGGCTGTAGAGCGCAGGCTCAGTAGTTATGGCACACGGGCTTAATTGCTCTGCGGCAGGTGGGATCTTCCTGGATCAGGGATGGATCCCGTGTCCCCTGCATTGGCAGGCGGATTCTTAACCGCTGTGCCACCAGGGAAGTCCCCTAGTTACAATTTCTATAGCACCACTGGCATTATTCACTCTTCTGATGCAGTGTACTGTATTAATCATTGTTCTAAAATACAACGAAAATGAACGATTTACTGTTCCTTGTTTGATAAATTGCCTTTTCCTTCAAAACTCTAGTGTGTTTTAATTGAGCAGGCCTAGAAAAAGTGGCCTCTGCGAACTCTTTCTTAGATCCTTTTTGTTTTCATTTAAGATCGTTTTACGATTTTCTTCCTTTTTCTCTCTCCATCAGTCAGTAAGGCTGGGGTAAGAAGCCTGGTCCTGAGTAATGGTTCACATGGCAGGTCTCCTGCAACAAGAGGTTTGGGGCTGGGGCAGACAGGCAGAGGTCTCAAAGAAGGAAAATGTGGACAGAGTGACTGAGGCCAGCTCTGCTTAGGCTTAAAGAGAAATCTCTTTTTGGTTTCTTTTCTGAGCTAATCTCGTTATCGGAGTGGTAAGATTCAAGAGCCAAGATCAGACAGATGGAGGCAGGCACAGGGGAAAGGAGCCCAGGAAATAATCCGATCAACAGCTAAAAAATGTGAAATGAGTTGCAGAAGCTCATGCTATGCAATGAGATAAAAAATTGACTGCGTAGGCTTTTGGACACAGCCCTGGTTAGTGATAAAGTCATTCCTCTGTGTTTATATTCTCCTACCACTCTTGTAATAAGAACAGGGCTGGTTGAGGATTCTGAGATCTTCCTTATCATATTTGTGCCTTCTTTGATGACAGAAAGATTAGCCATAGAATTTACCCTCTATGTGGTTTCACAAAGGGAAAAAAAAAAAAGATCTCCATGGAAAGAGCTAGAATATATGGCAAAGGTAATGAGATTTGGTTTCTGTGTCACTGTTCCGTGAGTGTTATTAATAAAACAGATATTCCTAAATTCGTTCTCCACTTGCAGCAGGGAGATATCTAATCATGGAAATTAAGTGCTTTTTAAGTCTTGAGTATATTCATGCACTCTGCAGTAATTAAGTCACAGAGAATGGTAATGAAAAACTGAAGTACAATTCAAATCCCTAATAACCAGAGAAGCCATCAAAATTATTGCCATTATAATCAGGGTAAGGGTTGTTGTGTTTTAAAAGTTTGGTATTATTTGAAAACAAATGATCAAAATCATGTACTTGAAAAAAGAAACCACAGTATGCTATTTAAATTGAAAGGAAGGAAGGAAGAAAGGAAGGAAGGAAGGAGGAAAAAACCCCCTCTTAATTATAAAGAGTTTTTTTTTAATCATAGAAAAATCAGGGTATATATTAACTATTCAATTTGTTTTGTGACTTCTTGAACAATTTAAAAAGGAGCACTTTTCATAGTGAGAAAGAAATTATGGGTAATTAAAAATAAAATCTAAGGGATGTTTTCAGATATTTTTGTTAGATTTTAAAAGAATTTTATCTACATAATATTAAATAATTTAATCCTCTGTGCTTATATTACATTCCATTTTAACAAACTGGACAAACAATATCATTGTTACTGGTAATTAACATACATATCTCATTTATATTTTCATTTGTACTACTTTCATAGAGTTAAGCAGTATTTCTGTAATTCCTATTTTATTTATGAGTGATTCAGGAAATATTTACTTCGCCTAAATAGGAATAGCATCATTATAAATATTTGTTAGTCATTGAATCATCATTTTCATCTTTATTTCATGAAAGTCTTGTTAGTAGAAATATAACAACACTTAAGCACTAATTACTCATTAGTGTTACAAATACTTTTCTAGTATAGTGTGTATAGCTGCATAATGAGGTAGATATGACAATAGTATTTCCTAACACTTCTTTAACACTTTTTTTGTGACAGTCATTATTCTAAATGTTTTACATGTCTGAACACATTTAATCCTAATGGCAACCTAAGGAAATAGTTATTATTATCCACTTTTGACCATGAAGAAGGTCATGCAACTGAATAAAATCCCACCGTTTTCTTTGATATGCTGTATTTTCTAAAGCTGTTTTGAACATGTATTACAAGGACACTTGAGTCTGTGAAATGTAACGGCAATTCTTTATGACAATCTTTGTAATTAATGTATGTTAAGCAATCGTGACGTAAAACATACTAGCATTGCTTTAGAAAGAATAACTTCCTAAAATTGAGAAAAATGAGTAAAAAAAATATTTTTAAAATGTATACATAAATTATTTTGTCAAGCTTAGAATTGAAATAACACCATTTAATTGAGAACTCACAACCATTCAACAGAAGTCTATTAGACATCTCTCGTCTTGCTGATTTTTGTCTAAAGCCTACATATGAAGTTGCAGTGTATTATTTTCGATAGAGACAATTCCCCTTATAGATGGAAAAATTAAGTTTAATTATTTTTCTTTTTTGTCTCTCACAGTCCCTTTTTATTTATGCAGTTTCTTTTCCTGTTATGAATGCTTCTTTTGTGATATAACTCAAGTATACAAAAGTTCTTTGATTGTTTATTAAAATTCCCCATCCCATTGGAAGAGTAAAGAAGGAACTGGTATAAGGATAGGGCTTATCCCACCCTCCTTATTCAGCTCTGCAACAGACAAGGAAGCCAGCAGTCAGGGTCAAAAACCAAGTGGCTGATTTGTTTTCTTTCCTTACCTTATAATTCTACTGGTTTTCTCCATTCATGGCATCAGAGGTGTCTGTCCCCATAAAAGTCTGTATACAGGGAGTGAGAGGAGGGGCCAATGTCGTACTCCTTTGGGCCTGAAAATAGTTGGAAGCTGACCCCTTTTCTCCTGTGGACCCTTTCTTGTCTTCCACTCCTCACCCTCCAAGTGAGAGATGATTCCTTCTCTGGCTCCTCATTTGCTTTTTTCTCAGTCTCTGAGCATCTGACAGCATTTCTGGTTTGTCTTTACTCAAGCCTGTTTGCCCCTTCAGGCAGCCCTCTTGAATGAGCACACACTCACACACACAAACACACACACACATACACACACAAACACACACTCCTTCAGTATTGATAAACTGGGAGTGAACTTCCCTAATCAGCCACTACTCCTTTGGTCCATCCGTCAACAGCTGTCCTGCCTGTCTCTCACCCTTTAGATTGTTTTAGGTGGAGGCTAACCTCAGTTGATCCTGTCCACCAATTATAAAGAAACACTTCTCAAGGTCCCTGAGTTGCTCTACTGAGATACTCTTTTTAAGTTCAGGATATGGGAGGGTACACCCACTCCTTCCCTTTTCTTCTCTCCAATGTAGTCATATTAAAAAAATATATCTTTGAGGTTTCAGTGGTCTTGGGGCAAAAATATGGCCATGCAGTTCCTCTTTCTGCACTGGGGAGAACTTTTCAAAGAAAACTTCTCTCAAAATCTAATTCTCTCAAATAGAAGTAGGGGGAAAATTATCATCAGGTTTTGGCCACCAGCTTTGTAAATTCTGCATAATGTCTAGGAAGTCCTTTGGAATGTGATATTGCCTCTTGGTATTTCAACAAAGTATTTCAGGATCATAATACATGCCACATAATTTTGGTGGCCAAATATCCTGCAGCCCTGGTCTGGTCAGGATTTGAACTAAGCCTTGGATCAATCACATTAGCGTAGATATGGCTGAGCACAAGCCCCTCCTCCCCAACTCAACTTTACATACTGGTCTCAAGTGCCTCTAGGGCACACACCTTCTCAGGTAGCAGCACCTCACATAATCAGCATCTGTCTTACTGAGAAATGCAGCAATGCAGCAAATATAGCAATAGTATTAGTTAGCTTTAAGGTAAGTTTATCTTACATGGATAAGGAGGTAAAAAGAGTGGATGAAAAAAATCCAACATTCAACTCTGATAATATCTTCTGAAATGTAACCATGCTGACTAGGTATATAGATAGAAACAAGCAAAACCGAGTTTCTCTTCCTAAAATAGCATTGCTGTATGTATATGCATATGTATACACATACGTGCATGCATTCCTAAAAACAAGGAAATGGAAGACACTTAGTCAAACACATATGATGTTAACCAGAATTATCAGGTCCTTTTTCTTTAAAGGACTAGAATCCCAGCTCAAACTAGCTCACTTGAAAGGAATAAAAATAATTTATTTTTGAGTAGTCAAGGTGTAGCTCTTCACGCCTGGTTAGAAGCAGCAGCTCAACTGCTATAATTGGGACCCTTCTGCTCTCCCTGACTATTGATCAGCCTTTCTTCTCTCTACATTTCCTTGTAATTTGGTCTCCTTATCTTCTCCATATGGACAGCCTCTCTCCAACACCAAAACATTACATGGGCTGGAGATATTCCAATAGTGTAGAGTAGGGGAGGGGTGCTAAGGAAATTGGAGGCAGTATGTATGAGTTGCTAGGGCTGCCATAACAGAGTACCACCAGCAGGGTGGCTTAAACAGCCAAAGTTTATCATTTCACCGTTTCAGCAGGCAGAAGTCTGAAATCAAGATGTCAGCAGAATTGATACCTTCTGAGGGCTCTGATGGAAAGATCTGTTCCAGGCTTCATTCCTTGACTTATTGGATGGTCACCTCCTCCTTGTGTCTCTTCCCGTGGTCTGTCTTCTATGTGCATCTGTCTCTGTGTTCAACTTTTCCCTTTTTATAAGGACACCAGTCATATTGGATTAGGGATCACCCTAATAAACTTATTTTAACTTGATTATCTATGTAAAGATCCTAACTTCAAATAAGGTCACATTCTGAGTTATCAGGGGTTAGGACTACAACATATCTTATTTTTACGGGAACACAATTCAACCCATAACACACTGTACCTTTAAAAATGGAGAGGGCATCAGAATTAACCCTGAGAAGACAAAATTTATTTTGAGTGGCTTAAATAACAGAAGTTTATTTTCTGAAGTCTGCAAGTCCAAGATCAAGGTATGGGCAGCATTGTTTTTGAGAAGACAAATTTTAACTACCATATTCCACTAGACACACATACACATATTTACTACATGGCAAATATGCAAATGAAAGCAATTAGGGAAGGTGTCATCCTCCTCCTTCTTTCTCTTTCTCTCCTCAAATAGGTAGACAAACTTAGATTTCCCTTATATTTGAACTTATAAAATACATATATCTAAACTCCTTATATTTTTGTATATCTAGATTGTTTTCACTGATAAGAAATCCTACTATTTGATGATGTTCTGTGCATGTGTCTCCTGATAATTTTGTTTCAGTTGACCTTAAATGCTCTCTTTCAGTCTTTTAGAAGAAGAAATATATCTAAAAATAATGGTTCATTGTAACTATTTATATGATAAAATGATCTTACAGCATCCATTCTAATCAAAACAATAATTTATAAATAGAACAGCAATATGTATTTCTTTCCTATATCCATCTAAACATTTATTCAAGAGTTTTTAACTTAGACATCAATACCTCAGGTGAAAAGTATAATTACTTCAATACAATCAAAGAGATTTTTTTCACAGAAATCTCACCACATATATTAGTCAGGTTGGTATGTGGTCTTCTTTCTTGCTACCTCCTTAACAGTAAAGTCCAGATCTTGTTTATCAATCATAACACATTGACTTTTACTTTACCCTTAATAGAATTAATGGAATAAATGACAATTATTCATCAAGTAAAACAAAACAACATCCTTATCTTTATTTTCCCTAAAAGAAAAAGACAGAAGGCCATTAAGAGATGATTTAGAAACACACACACACACATAGACACACACACACATACATACATAGTGTTTAGAATCTATTTTCCATTCAAATAAATTACCATTTATTCTGAGATTCTGTTGTATCTTGTTTTTAGCTCCATTGAGGTATAATTGACAAAACTGTAGGATATTGTTGTACATTGTGGTGATTTGATATATATATATATATATAATCAAATATATAAAATATACACATATTTATATAAAGAATTCCCACTATCTAGTTAACTAACACATCTTTTTTGTTCACTTGTTTGTTTTGTTTTTTTACTTTTTTTTTTTTTTTGAGGAAGAAATTCTAACAATATGGGTTGGCTTAAAACTTAACCACTTTAGGATAAGTATATAATATAATTAAATATAATATGAAGTGATTTTTTTTAATTTAGTAGTGTATGTTCACAGATTTGCTGTTGTTGTTGTAAACTGTTTTTCCGAATAATACTCTTCAGAACAAAGTTCCTTCTGGAGCTGATATAAATTATTTGGTGCCAAAAGATATGTCCCCACAGCATCCTGTGATGGCCACCTTACTTCCAGATGTTCACATCATCCCTCCTCACACCAAACTGTCCCTGGAAAAGAGCCATGCCAGAGATTTGAAAACCAAATGTGCAGGCTCTAGTACTTTCTACCGATGGACTAACACAAATTGGAATGAATGCTCTAAAATTATCTTTCTATGCCAAGATTCTATTATCCTCCTTCATTTAACTTCATAGTTTAAGGCTACATTATGTCTATAGTGTTTTTGTCTCACAATTAGCATTATCATCCTATTTGGAATTAGTTATTGGTAGCCTCACAATGTCTGATGCTATGATTTAACAGTTTAAATGGATCTAGACTTTCATTTTCTGGAATCAGTTTTATCATTTTGATCTGGAAGCATATTACAGTGTATGAAATATAAAAGAGGCATAGCCCATCTCTTTGGCGAGGACAGAATTAAAGATACAACATTAAGTCTGTCCCTTAAACATTTTATTAAACCACTAAAGGCATTAAAAGGCATTAAAAACATAGGAACCTAGAATTCTCAGAGATCTGAGTACCAAATTCCAGCCATATTGTTTTCCTGGACGTCTCATTTTGCAATACAGCTAATGGTTTATAGGCAATATTTCCCTTCTGTAAGATGGGGATTATAATAACTGTTTACATTGTGATGGAAGGAATTATATACAATGTCAGAAAGATACCTGTTTCATAATAGGTTCCTAAATATTCATTTTCTTTCTTTTCATTTGTAATAATAGAAAAAAGGAAAAATCATCCTAAAAGAAAAATCATCTAATAATGGGAAAACTCATTAGAAGTGCCTGCATAGACTTCTATTTACTCTGTCACTCGGTAAATAATACTTTGATATTTAATCACAACCACAAAGTCTTGCACCACTCACAGATATGAAAGAATGGGAAATGAATAAAATGTAGAATAGAGGAATTAACACTCTCAGTTAACTCCACTGTATGTCGAAAGAACTTGAATTTGGAAGAAATATATACAGTATATCATAAAATATAGTTTTGCTATTGTTCTATTCATATTAATTACTGATTAAGTATATGCCTTTGATCTGAGTATCAATGACATTGCCAGTTTATCATGGAAGTATCAACATAGATTATTGACCAATGATTTGATACGTTTCATGTATATGTCCTTGATCTTTGGATATACCATTTAGTATTCACAATCTGTGAAACTGTTTACGGAAAAATTATAAAACTTATCTATATATCCTCACAAATTAAAGAAATTTTAGAAAGTTTGAAGAAAAAACTAACACATTATTTTAAAGAAATGTTTTAATACTTTCTAAAGCATGGAATATAAATGACAACTCATTATATTACTATATAATATTCACTGAGCTTATAGTACTAAATATATAATCATATTAAACACATTGTTTTTATACAAATAGATGGTTCCCAGCTGCTTAATAATATGAACTTGTATAAAAGAATAAATATTTATTTTAAAATATTTTCCCCTAAACTACTAATTTTGGGGGAAACTCTTGTAGAACACAATATTAGGAAATGTCTATGCAAAATGTACTTCACAGTGAGAATTAAAACATGCAGATGTATCTTGACAAATATAATATTCAAGGTATAAAATGGCTTAAAACATTTATTTTTGTATTTATTATAGGAAGAAATGACTAGAACAAAAATCATCTTCTTTCCCCCTAATAATAAATCTATTTGATAACTGAAATTTTCAGGCAAGTAATTTTCCTCCCATTTAACATAAATGAGATTTTGTCAATCTCTCATTCTCCTAAAAGTGAGAAAGAAACCCAAAACTGATAAGAATTTCTAAAGAGTAGAAATTAATTTGATTTCTGTGCTAGTAAAGATGGAGGTAATCAAAACTGTAAAAAATGTGATATCACTTTTTCAAACTTAAGCAATATCTTTGAAACACAAGTACTGTAATTGATGAATAAAGAAGAATGATTAAAATATAGCATATATTAGATAGCTGAGTCCATACCAACTACTATAATTCACTACCTAAGCTTAAAAAGTAGAAAATTAGTATGATTAAGTTGTTAAAAATCCATTTCTATGTATAAACATGTTTTTAATAATAGATTCTCTAAATATCTTACTCCTCTGGTCTTAGCTCAAACAATGATTAATTACTTGTATGAGTTGCTGTTTGCAGCTCAACCTTTATGAAGATTTCATGATAAATCTCCATATTGGTCCAAATTAATGGCTTGTATAACCAAGTGTTTTGTTTCTGAATGACACCAAGGTACATTTAATTAAGATGGGGAACAAAATTGGCCATAGCACCTATCCCTGGAGAATCCTGTTTATGTTTCTTTCATCCAAAGATAAATGCTCTCTTTAGTTTATTTTTCTTAAGCCAGTTTCATAATCATGTCAAAATATTTTTCATAACCTTGTGATTTTTCTGTAAAAAACACTTGTGTGTGAACACCTTGCACATATGCACATACACACACACTGGCGCTCCTTTGTTCACACTTTTTGCTCTCCTTAAAAAATATATATAAATATACAAAGACAGACTAGCATGAGTTTTCCATGACTATCTGCCAATGATTAATATTTGCTTAAGTATTTTTTTCAATTCTTTAACTGGAGTTTCAATGGGGCTTCTTGGTAGGAGTTCAAGAGCTATCTCATAGAAGTTTCTACTAATTAAAAAAAGAAAAAAAGATGGATTCTGTCTGAGTCTGTTCAGGCTGCTATAACAAAATATTGCAGACTGGGTAGTTTACAAACAACCAAAATTTAGTTCTGGAGGCTGGAAATCTGGGAACAGGGTGCCAACATGGTCAGATGAGGGTTAGGGAAGTCTGGTGGAACCCTGTTGTATGAGCACTAATCCCATTTATGAGGGCTCCACACTCATGAACTAATCAGCTCCCAAAAGTCTCACCTCCTAACACCATAACTTGGGCATTAGGATACCAACATGTGACTTTTGAGGGAACACAAACATTCAGACAACAGCAGATACATGGATAGAGAAAGACTGCTAGTTTTTTACATAAATGACAAGGATGGGAAGAGGGCATCAGGAAAACTTTCCATGGGAACTGACTCTAGAATGACATGTTCAAGGAAGTGTAGGGTTTCACCAGATAAATAAGGGCAGTGGGTCCAGGTGGAAAGAACAATAAGAATAATGTTATGGAACCAAAGGCATGTTCAGGAGAGTGCATTTACTTTAATTGACTAGAATATAAGGTGCACTTGTGATATGTAACTGGAAATGTAGGCTAGATAATAAACTGATTCAAATGCCATCTTTACTTGGGTTTTTCAAACTTTTAAAACTGAGAATTGTCCTTTACCTTGTAACCCAGAACATGAATACATATAGCTATCTTTTTAGAGACAAGCAGGCCTTACTTTGCATGGTTCTTGTTTGATTTTTTGTTTGTTTTTGTTTTTGTTTTTTTTTAACATCCTTAATGGTATATAATTGCTTTACAATGATGAGTTACTTTCTGCTGTACAACAAACTGAATCAGCTATATGTAAACATATAGCCCCTTATCCCCTCCCTCTTGTGCCTCCCTCCCATCCTACCTACCCCATCCCTCTAGGTGGTCACAAAACACTGAACTGATCTCCCTATGCAATGTGGCTGCTTCCCACTAGCCATCTATTTTACATTTCATAGTGTATATATGTCAGTGCTACTCTCTCACTTTGCCCAAGCTTACCTTTCCCCCTCCCCGTGTACTCAAGTGGATTATCTATGTCTGTGTCTTTATACATGACCTGCCCCTAGGTTCATCAGAAGCACTTTTTTTTTAGATTCCATATATATGTGTTAGCATACGGTATTTGTTTTTCTCTTTCTGACTTACTTCACTTTGTATGACAGACTCTAGGTCCACCCACCTCACTACAAATAACTCAATTTCGTTTCTTTCTCTGGCTGAGTAATATTCCATTGTATATATGTGCCACATCTTCTTTATCCATTCATCTGTGGATGGACATTTAGGTTGATTCCATGTCCTAATTATTGTAAATAGTGCTGCAATGAACATTGTGGTACATGTCTCTTTTTGAATTATGGTTTTCTCAGGATGTATGCCCAGGAGTGGGATTGCTGGGTCATATGGTAGTTCTATTTTTAGTTTTTAAAGGAACCTCCATACTGTTCTCCATAGTGTCTGTATCAATTTACATTCCCACCAAAAGTATAAGAGGGTTCCCTTTTCTCCACACCATCTCCAGCATTTATTGTTTGTAGATTTTTTGATGATGGCCATTCTTTCTGGTGTGAGGTGATAGCTCATTGTAGTTTTGATTTGCATTTCTCTAATGATTAGTGATGTTGGGCATCCTTTCATGTGTTTGTTGGCAATCTGTATAACTTCTTTGGAGAAATGTCTATTTAGGCCTTCCATCCATTTTTGGATTGGGTTGTTTGATTTTTGATATTGAGCTGCATGAGCTGCTTGTATGTTTTGGAGATTAATCCTCTGTCAGTTGCTTCATCTGCAAATATTTTCTCCCATTATGAGGGCTGTCTTTTCATCTTATTTAAGGTTTCCTTTGCTGTGAAAAAGATTTTAAGTTTCATTAGGTCCTATTTGTTTATTTTTGTTTTTATTTCCATTTCTCTAGGAGGTGGGTCAAAAAGGATCTTGCTGTGATTTATGTCATAGAGTGTTCTGCCTTGTTTTTCTCTAAGAGTTTTATGGTGTCTGGCTTTGCATTTAGGCCTCTAGTCCATTTTGAGTTTATTTTTGGGTATGGTATTAAGAAGTGTTCTAATTTCATTCTTTTACATGTAGTTGTCCAGTTTTCCCAGCACCACTTACTGAGGAGGCTGTCTATTTTCCACTGTATATTCTTGCCTCCTTTATCAAAGGTAAGGTGACAATATGTGTGTGGGTTTATCCCTGAGGTTTCTATCCTGTTCCGTTGATCTATATTTCTTTTTTTGTGCCAGTATCATACTGTGATGATTACTGTAGCTTTGTAGTATAGTATGAAGTCAGAGAGCCTGATTCCTCCAGCTCCATTTTTCTTTATTAAGATTGCTTTGTCTCTTCGGAGTAGTTTGTGTTTCCATACAAATTGTGAAATTTTTCATTCTACTTTTGTGAAAAATGCCATTGGTAGTTTGATAGGGATTGCATTGATTCTGTAGATTGCTTTGGGTAGTATAGTCATTTTCACAATGTTGATTCTTCCAATCCAAGAACATAGTATATCTCTCCATCTGTCTGTATCATCTTTACTTTCTTTCATCAGTCTCTTAAAGTTTTCTGCATACAGGTCTTTTGTCTCCTTACATAGGTTTATTCCTAGATATTTTTTTCTTTTTGTTGCAATGGTAAATGGGAGTGTTTCTTTAATTTCTCTTTCAGATTTTTCATTGTTAGTGTGTAGGGATGCAAGAGATTTCTGTGCACTGATTTTGTATCCTGCAACTTTACCAAATTCATTGATTAGCTCTAGTAGTTTTCTTGTAGCAACTTTAGGATTCTCTATATATAGTATCATGTCATCTGCAAACAGTGACAATTTTATTTCTTCTTTTCCAATTTGGATTCCTTTTACTTCTTTTTCTTCTCTGATTGCTGTAGCTAAAACTTCCAAAACTACGTTGAATAATAGTGGTGAGAGTGGGCAACCTTGTCTTGTTCTTATCTTAGTAGAAATGGTTTCAAGTTTTCAGCATTAAGAATGATGTTGGCTGTGAGTTTGTCATATATGGTCTTTATTTTCTTGAGGTAGGTTCCCTCTCTGCCCACTTTCCTGAGAGTGTTTATCATAAATAGGTGTTGAAATTTGTCAAAAACTTTTTCTTCAACTATTGAAATTATCATATGGTTTTTATCCTTCAATTTGTTAATATGGTGTATCACATTGATTGATTTGCATATACTGAAGAATCCTTGCATTCCTGGGATAAACCCCAATTGATCATGGTGTATGATCCTTTTAGTGTTCTGTTAGATTCTGTTTGCTAGTATTCTGTTGAGGATTTTTGCATCTATGTTCATCAGTGATATTGGCCTGTAGTTTTCTTTCTTTGTGACATCTTTTTCTGGTTTTGGTATCAGGGTGATGGTGGCCTTGTAGAATGAGTTGAGGAGTGTTCCTCCCTCTGCTATATTTTGGAAGAGTTTGAGAAGGATGGGTGTTAGCTCTTCTCTAAATGTTTGATAGAATTCTCCTGTGAAGCCTTGTGGTCCTGGGCTTTTGTTTGTTGGAAGATTTTTAATCACAGTCTCAATTTCAGTACTTGTGACTGATCTCTTCATATTTTCTGTTTCTTCCTGGTTCAGCCTTGGAAGGTTGTGCTTTTCTAAGGATTTGTGCATTTTTTCCAAGTGGTCCATTTTATTGGCATATAGTTTCTTACAGTAATCTCTCATGATCCTTTGTATATCTGCAGAGTCAGTTGTTACTTCTCCTTTTCATTTTTAATTCTGTTGATTTTAATCTTCTCCCTTTTTTTCTTCATGAGTCTGGCTAATGGTTTATCAGTTTTGTTTATCTTCTCAGAGAACCAGCTTTTAGTTTTATTGATCTTTGCTATTGTTTCCTTCATTTCTTTTTCATTTTTATCTGATCTGATCTTTATGATTTCTTTCCTTCTGCTAACTTTGGGGTTTTTGTTCTTCTTTCTCTAATTGCTTTAGTTGTAAGTTTAGGTTGCTGATTTGAGATTTTTCTTGTTTCTTGAGGTAGGATTGCATTGCTATAAGATTCCTTCTTAGAACTGCTTTTGCTGCATCCCATAGGTTTTGTGTCATTGTGTTTTCATTGTCATTTGTCTCTAAGTATTTTGATTTCCTCTTTGATTTCTGCAGTGTTCTCTTGTTTGTTTAGTTTAGCTTCATATTGTTTAGCCTCTATGTTTTTATATTTTTTACAGTTTTTTTCCTGTAATTGATATCTAGTCTCATAGTGTTGTGATCATAAAAGATACTTGGTTCGATTTCAATTTTCTTAAATTTACCAAGGCTTTATTTTTGACCCAAGATATGATCTCTCCTGGACAATGTTCCATGAGCACTTGGGAAGAATGTGTATTTTGTTGTTTTTGGATGGAATATCCTATAAATATCAATTAAGTCCATCTTGTTTAATGTATCATTTAAAGCTTGTGTATCCTTACTTATTCTCATTTTGAATGAATTGTCCGTTGGTGAAAGTAGGGTGTTAAAATCCCATACTATGATTGTGTTACTGTCAATTTCCGCTTTTATGGCTGTTAGCCTTTGCCTTATGTATTGAGGTGCTCCTATGTTGGGTGCATAAATATTTACAATGGTTATATCTTCTTCTTGGATTGATCCCTTCATCATTATGTAGTGTCCATCTTTGTGTCTTGTAATAGTCTTCATTTTAACGTCTATTTTGTCTGACATGAGAATTGCCACTCCAGCTTTCTTTTGAGTTCCATTTGCATGGAATGTCTTTTTCCATCCCCTCACTTTCAGTCTGTATGTGTCCCTAGGTCTGAAGTGGGTCTTGTTTTTGCATGCATTCAGCCAGTCTGTATCTTTCGGTTGGAGCATTTAATCCATTTACATTTAAGGTAATAATTGATATGTATGTTTCTATTACTATTTTCTTAATTGTTTTGGGTTTGTTTTTGTAGGTCTTTTCCTTCACTTGTGTTTCCTGCCTAGAGAAGTACCTTTAGCATTTGTTGTGAAGCTGGTTTGGTGGTGCTGAATTCTCTTAGTTTTTGTTTATCTGTAAAGATTTTAACTTCTCCATCGAATCTGAATGAGATCCTTGCTGGTAGAGTAATCTTGGTTGTAGGTTTCCCTTTCATCACTTTAAATATGTCCTGCCACTCCTTTCTGGCTTGCAGAGTTTCTGTTGCAAGATCAGCTGTTAACCTTATGGGATTCCCTTTTGTTTTATTTGTTGTTTCTCCCTTGCTGCTTTTAATATTTTTTCTTTGTATTTAATTTTTCATAGTTTGATTAATATGTGTCTTCGCATGTTTCTACTTTGATTTATCTTGGATGGGATTCTCTGCCCTTTCTGGACTTGATTGACTATTTCCTTTCCCATATTTGGGAAGTTTTCAACTATAATCTCTTCAAATATTTTCTCCGATCCTTTCTTTTTCTCTTTCTTCTTCTGCGACCTCTATAATTTGAATGTTGGTGTGTTTAATGTTGTCTCATAGGTCTCTGAGGCTGTCCTCAATTCTTTTCATTCTTTTTTCTTTATTCTGCTCTGTGGTAGTTATTTCCACTATTTTACCTTCTAGATCAGTTATCCGTTCTTCTGCTTCAGTTATTCTGCTATTGATTCCTTCTAGAGAATTTTTAATTTCATTTATAGTGTTGTTCATCATTGTTTGTTTGCTCTTTAGTTCTTCTAGGTCCTTCTTAAAGGTTTTTTATATTTTCTCCCTTCTATTTTCAAGATTTTGGGATCATCTTTGCTATCATTACTCTGAATTCTTTTTCAGGTAGACAACCTATTTCCTCTTCATTTGTTTGGTCTGGTGGGTTTTTACCTTGCTCCTTCATCTGTTGCATATTTTTCTGTCTTCTCATTTTTTTTTAACTTACTGTGTTTGGGGTCTCCTTTTCACAGTCTGCAGGTTTGTAGTTCCCATTGTTTATGATGTCTGCACCCATTTGGTGAGGTTGGTTCTGTTGCTTGTGTAGGCTTCCTGTGGACGGGACTGGTGCTTGTGTCCTGGTTGGTGGGACTGGATCTTTTCTTTCTGGTGGGCAGGCCTGCATCCGGTGGTGTTTTTTGGTGTGTCTGTGAACTTAGTTAGATTTTAGGCAGCCTCTCTGCTAATGACCCCACAGTGGGGTTGTGTTCCTGTCTTGCTAGTTGTTTGGCATGGGTGAACAGCTGTGGAGCTTGTTGGCCATTGGGTGGAACTGGGTCTTTACTGTTAAGACAGAGATCTCTGTGATAGCTCTCACCAATTGATATTACTTGGGGCCAGGAGGTCTCCAGTGGTCCAGTATCCTGGACTCGGCTTTCCTACCTCAGAGGCTCAGGCCAGACACCCGGCCAGAGCACCAAGACCACTCGTCAGACACACGGCTCAGGCAATATCCCTCCAACCCAGGCAGTGCACCAGGAGGTGAGAAAGACTGCACACATCTTCATGGTTCTTATTGTTCTATAGGTAAGAAATCTGACACAGGTCTCATGGGGCTAATATCTAACCAATTTGCTGGCTGTTGGCAGCACTGAATTTCTTTTTGGAAGCTATAGGATGGCAATCTCTTTTCTTGCCTTTTCCAGTTTCTGGAAACCACCTATACTCCTTGGTTTAGGCACCTACTTCCATCTTCAAAGCCATCAATGGTGGACCAAGTCCTCACTCTACCATTTTTCTGGTTGTGCTACAACAGGAAAACTGAGAAACGTTTATGCTTTTGAAGACGCACATGATTAGATTGAGCCCATCTAGATAATATTTTCCCTATCTCAAGTTTCTTAACTTTAAATACATCTGTAAAATTCTTTTTGTCTTGTAAGATAATCTATTTATAAATTGTGGGAATGAGGATATGGACATCATGGCAACATGGATCCATCCAGTACAGTTGCCTTTTGTTCCCCTAAAATTTACCTGTCCACATGCAAAATTTATTCACTGAACCCTTAATTCCTAAAAGTCTAACTCATGAAGTATCAACCAAGTGTCTAAAATCTCATCCAAATCCCATATCTCATCAGTTCAAAGTCCCAAACGTCATCATCTAAATGATCTAACTTAGGTATCCGTAAGGGTCTGAGTATGAACTATCCTTGGGCACACACAATTCCTTTCTATTTGTGGATCTGTGAAATTAAAAACACATTAACTGCTTCTGAAATAAAATGTTGGACAGGCATAGGACAACATTTATAGACATTCCAGTTAAGAAAAAAGGAGAAAACTAAAGGAAAAAAGGAGATATTGGTCCTAACAATTTCTAAATCCAGCTGAGGAAACTCCATTAGGTTTCAAGGCCTGTGAATAATTTTCTATGCTTTTCAGTCCCTCTTTTCAAGCTCATGGCTTTCTACTCTGAATCATCCTTTTCATGAAATATGACAGGTGTTTGCAGCTGAGTAGTTTTACTAGCTTGTTTCCTGCCAGTAGAATTTTAAGGATCCAACAGCCTTCTTTCATTTCATACTTTATACCTTTTAGTCCAAACTGGCAGTGTTTCTTGTAGTATAAAATTCACAAGAACTTTGTGGATCTACTATGTATGTCATAGAGATTCATTCCATTACACAATAGACTCTTGCACAGATACTTCTTAGATAGTTCTCTATTTTTGACTTCCCTTAGGTAATTGAGGAACAGCACCCTTAAACTTCCAAGATGTTCTCTGGTGTGATTGAGGGGATCTGAGAGGCGCACTCAAACTATTCAAAGAGTCTTATGTGTGACTGAGTATTGTGACCTTTTAATCTTCTGGGAATACTAGCAAAAGTTTGTTAGAGACACACCCTCAGGTTTTTCTTTAGATCATATATTCCTGACAATGAATCCCTTAATTTTAAGCTTTTTTTTTTGGCAATTTAGATAGGCTGAAGATTTTCCAAATCATCACCTCTTGGTTCCTTTTTGTTTAACTATTCTTCAGCTAAATATTACTTATAAGTTTTATTTATTTATCACGTATAAGTTTTGCTTTCCACATAACTGCAGGAAGATAATTCTGCTAAGACTTCTGCCACTATACAAGAAGGAGAACCCTTCCTTCATTGTTCAGTAATGTGTTACTTATTTCCTTTTGAACCCTCACCAACAGAACTTGTTATGTTCATATTTCTACTAATAGTCTGTTTGTGATGATTTAGGCATTCTTTAAAACAATCTATATTTTCTCTATCATGCTTTTCACTTCTGAGTCTTCCCTGGCAGAGTCACTAATAACTATACTTCTACTAACAGCATGTTTAAGGCAATCTAAGCTTTTTTGAACATGCTCCTGAAAATTCATCAGCCTCACTCTGCTCAATTCCAAGGCATTTTGACATATTTTTAGATATTTGTTACAGCAGTGTCTCACTCTCAGGTATTGAAATCTGTCTTAAATTTCTATTTTTTTCTGTAACAAATTCCCACATATGGAATGGCTTTAAAAAACACAAACATATCATCTTATAGTGAGCAGCACTCTCTTCCTCACAATGCTCCCTAAACAGAGTGAAGGCTCTCTTTGTTCCTTTAAGTTTCAGCTAATGCTCACCTCCTCTAAGGAAGAGAATCAGTAGTGATTTTTCTTTTCAGAATTCAGTTTTGCTCATAGACTGCAGTATTCAGCACTATGTATTCTGTATTGTGCTGTGTCATTATTTATCTTCATAATACATGTCAAGTTATCTTAAGAATACAATTAGATATCTGAGGACAAGAACTTCTGGCATTCCTAGCATTTATTATAGTGTTTTTATATGATGGCCCTATGATTCCATTTTTGAATTATAATGCAAAGCATGACAGATAATAGGAGAATTAAAGAAGGGAAGTTTGTTTTATGTAGTGAAACATTTAGAAAGCCAAAATACTTCAATAACATTGGGACATATTATTCTAAAACCTGTGTATTTTCCACTATACTATAATTTTCCTTTTATGCAGATTTTAGAATAAATTGATAACTGATGCACATACTATTTGTACCATTACATTAAATTTCTTAGGTGATAAGGATGGTGCAATAAGGAATAATTAATTTTAGAAACCTCATTCATGATGAAATCAGTGGAAATACAGTAATATTGTGTTTGTCAAAGAGAGCAATTATTCTAATTGGAAAAGTAGTCACATCAAAAACAGTTGAATTAAATCACTACACTGAAAGAGCACTCATCATTTAAATTCCTTTCTCTAAACATTCAATACATTTTGATGAGTATTTGTTTACCTTAGATTGAGTATTTTTTGAAGTTTTTATAAAAGCACATGATCAACCGTAGGCTGTGCCTAATGAATAGCAAAAGTATTCCCAAAATTTAGAAAAAAATTATAGTATTCAAAAGTAAATTTTTGAAAATCAATAATTAAGTGGGTGATTAAGGAATCTTGGTTCACATGCTTCGTTATTACTTGAGAAGCAACAAAGGAAAAATTTGGCCATTAAAATGTACCAATCAGAATGCATCATAATGAAATATTGAAAACTAGGAGTCAGAGAAGAAAATTGATAGTGACCATACAAATACTTTTAGAGGTTTAGAGAAACTCCAAGTCTTTTCTTTTTCTTTTCTTTTTTTTTTCTTTTGTCTCTATAGCAGAAGAGCCCTGCCAGTGAGAATAAATATCAGGGTCCCATTGTTTGATCTTGTGATCTGTTGTAACAAGGTGAGTTATAAAACTCTCTCATGGATTCTATGTCCCCCAAATCTTCTGACTAGAATGTAGATTACAGTATATTCTTCTCTTGTAAGAGAATGTGCTGGGTGGGCATAAGTCACCAAAACCAACCCCTTGCAGTTTTATTTCTTGTAAATTAATGCATTTGCATTGACTTCTATAAAATAGTCTCTCATAAAATTTTTTCTGTATCAACGTATTGCCTACAAGCAACAGAAATCATCTCTGGTTAACTTCTGCAGCAAAATTATTTCTTAGAATATCAGGGAGACATGCACAGAAGTGATATGAGGGCTGGGGAACCAGATCATAAAATGATAAGTGATCAAAGGAATTTAGATAGGACACTTCTTTTAGATGCTCACTGGCATCATAAAATTCTCAATGCTGCCAGCACTGCTGTTAGGAATCATTTCTTAACTGCTTATGGACCCTGTTTTCCCCATTCCAAAGGCAAATTCTTGACAGTACCATCTGATCAGCCAAGCCTGGCAAGAGGTAAGAAGAGTAAATGTCTCAAAAGTTGGAAGTCTCTTTGAATGTTGAACAAACAAAAAATTACAACTGTCCATGAAGACAAGGCAAATCTGTTATAAAAGTGTGGCAACCCTCAACTGTTTGGATTTGTATAAAAGGCGAGAGACCAAACAATTTTCATTTTTTAAAAAATGTTTATAAAATCAGCAGTTCCCAATGACCAGAGGGCTCTTAAATATCATGTAATATGATACATCTTTAACCTTCAGCTGAATACAGAAAGGGTAATAAGGACAAAAATTTTCCCTGGAATAGTGCATTTTATTTGTTTGGTGGGGTGGTGTGAAACCCTTTGTGAGAAAAATATTTCTTGTATTGACTATTTATCTTTTAGTACTACTTCTACATCTTTGATCTACAGAGGAAATAGACCCAAATAATCTAAACATAACCATCTCTTTTAAATAAAATATGTTATTGACGTTCGTATTATTTTCTGATGTAATTAGTTCAAGTTTGTTTAACCATTCTTCAAATGGCATGCTGTTGACTCCATATTCCTGACCTTGCCATTCCCCTTTCTCTCTCTCTCTCTCTCTCTCTCACACACACACACACACACACTTATGATTCTGAGAAATGAAAATAAATATTGGATAAGGTCTGACAAGTGCATAGTGTTGAGGGGCTAACATTCTATATTTCTATCAATGTCCTAAGATTACTTAGACATTTTTGAAAGTCATGTAACACTATTCACTCATAGTGAGCTTTTCCTCACCACTTTTTTTTTTCTTAAGTGTATTCTTGTTGAGTCATGACTCTTTTTACATGTACTGTTGTCTTTTTCTGAGTCTGTGATGTTAACTGAACCTGTGAAGTATGTCTCTAGTGTGGGTAGCACTCAAGGATACTGAACCTGAAAGTAAGTTTGGAGACATTCTTTCCCCCCAATACTGTCATCTGTAAATATGTTAAGCAAATCATCATTGTCTTCATCAACTCTTGATTAAAAAAAAAATGAACAGACGAGGTCAACCATAAAGTCCTGGGACACATCCTTTAAAGTTTCTATCAGATGATAGTATGAAAGACTCTGATGGATGCATTTTGAAAGTGCAGATTCATAAAGTTTTGTGTAGGTGTTCTCAGCTTGTGAAGAGATGTCAATATCTCAGACAGGGATTTAAAATATACACATTTCTTTCACATCCTAGGGGACAGAAAGTCTCTCAGAATCTGTATGACTTACTTGGAATGAGAAATGGCTTGGTCTTAGATCTTTTTTTCTATGCAAATGTATTCATTTATCTAAGTGGTTGAAGTCTTATGATATGTCAAATCCAATCCTAAAGTCAATAGTATGTGGTGAGAACAAAGTCATCTTTTCATCAAATTAATATTTTTTATGAATCCTCAAAGAGTAGTGAGGATTTTCCCTTAATTTAGGGCCAGGTATAAACTTTAAATTAAACAGAATTAAATGTGTATGATTATTCTTCACCTCTAATGGAAAATTCTCTCATTGTTTTTTAACCTGAGGACATCTCATTCTATCTGTTTTATCCTTCTTTTGAGAAAGATGTACATCTCTATGAAGAAATAATTCTTTACACTGGAAAACTACAAGCATGATGATAAATGACAATTGACAGGTTCAGAGTTGGAGAATATTAGGGAGTAGTGGGGACTGTGGTAAACAGAAGAGCACATTCTTTTCTTGTTGAAGAGCCATCACATAGATCCAGCCAATTGTCATACAGGAATGTGAGCCCCATGTTGCCAGATCTTTCCATTTTTTCAGCAGAAGCCAGAAATCTGGGTTTTTATGTGAAATTTCCTGTTTTAAATGTTGGTATCATTTTTTAAAACAGTATAGGAGCCAAATAAAACATATCCATGGGCCATGTTCAGCTTGCAGGTTGCCAGTTTGAAATCTCTATTCTAGAGACATTGAGCCCAACTACAATAGCAACCTGCCCAGTAATTTTCCTCCCTGAGGACCTGTGGCTCTTAACAGAAACAGAACCTTGATAAACTTTCCCTGGCAGCCCACCCTCATCCATCCAGATTCCGAAGGTGGCAAGCCTAATACACTCCCTTAGGGAGTCCCACTACATAGAGTTTCACCATCAACTTTCCCACAAGCCATGAATTTCCCACAAGCCTTTGTTCATGAACAAATCTTACAGTAATTGAGGCAGGTTAATTGCCATGAATGAGCCTTTCTTTACCAACAATTCTACAATAGTGTTTCCAACATTTCTTTCCTCAAATTTTAAGAGATGACTCCTTTGAAACACTGACTTTTTTTAATGTTAAGAGTGAGAGATAATATTTGACCTCTTGGCTAAACAGTCCCTGAACTCAGAGGAGGAATTCATTCTTTACTGTTAAAGGCATACTATAGTGGAGAATAGAAACCCACTGATAAACTGTTTCAAGATCAGGAAATAGTAACCGAGGTTCCACCAAGTGCCGCAAAGCTATAGATGCAGAAGCACCCACACGTGATGTGGGGAGCGAGTGTCTGTCAAAAGCCGTCATGCATAAATGAACAAGTCAAGATTGGCACATAAAATTCTGAGGTCCTGATCCTCTCGGGTGAAAGTGGCATGTAGACCTATTACCTAGCAGGACCCTGTGGGTCTCCTGGACACAAAAGCTTTTTTTGTGGCCCCTATTTCTTGATTACAGGAAATAGGCTTCATTCAGCCTCCATGACCTTTCCTGAGTTCCAACGGGCAGATTCCGACAGTTGCTAATTAGGGAAGGAAGGGAATACAGAGACAAGGGAGGAGCAGTCAAAAGAGACAATAGTGCAGCCTTGGGGCTGGGTCCTGGTTCCCTCTCAAGGGATACACATAACAATATCTTTGAGCTGTTATGAAGATACTGAAACCCCCACCAGGTGGGAGAAGTTAAGGGTATGATGCCCACAAGCACGGAGACTCCAGACCAGGTCGGAATTAGAACGTTGATGATGCTGACTCCCACTTTTCTCACCATCAACCAATCAGAAGAATGTCCATGAGCTGATCACACCCTCGTTGAACCATTACTACAGAACTTCTCACTAAGCCCTCCAGGTTGGGACATATAGTTTTGAGGACATTAGCCACTATGGTCCCCTTTGTCTGGCAAAGGAATAAAGCTATATTTTTCTACTTCACCCAAAACTCTGCCTTTGAGATTTATTTCGGTGTTGGGGTACAGAGGCTGGATTCAGCTTCAGACCCTATCTGAAGCCATTTTGCATCTGAGACCCGAGGCCACTGTGCATGTGTCACAGATCCTCTGGACCTCTGGCCCTCCTCTGAGGCTGCTCCAGAGACAGGTATGAATGAGTACCTCTGTCATTGTCACATTCTCAAATCTCCCCACTCATGCCACTTCCATAAATCCCAGTGAAGACCTTGGACCACACACACATCTAAAAATAAAATTGAAAGGAGAAACCTAATAAATGTCAAAGAGTTACATTTGCAAGATAAGCTTTGAGGTGATCAAATCTGGAATTATAATTTTGGGCTGGTGTCATTTTAGGAAAACAATTCTGAAGTTAATGTAATAGTAATAACTATTGTTTACAGAGTGGGTGACTATATATGTTAGATATTATTCAGTTGTTATTTTGTTGAATCCTCACAAAAAATGATCAAGGACAATTATATATGATGGATGTGTCACATGTGTTACCTATTTATTAGTCACCAAAAAGTTAAATAATAAGAATGGTATTATTATTAGACTTAACACTTGAGGACAAAGAGGCTTAAATATTTTGCTTAAATTTACCTTGCTGGTTAAGAGACCAAGCCTGGATTTGAACCCTACCTCCATGAAAAGTGGTGGGTATTCTCTTTGTTGCAGTCTAAAACAGTTAGTTTCACCCAGTGGTTTTGTTGCCAGAGCTGCTCCAAGTCTTTGGTCAAAACCCATCAACCCTCACCTTTAGCAGGAGTTAACATAAATCTTTACATTAAAGGATCCAGAAATAAGAAAGGAAGCTACAAACAAAAAAAAACAGTTGAAACCAGCTGGGACCAAGATGGCAATGGCAATAAATCTGACCTCCAACAGACCCTGAGTCTCATTATACACTAATTTTACTACATTAGCATATTAAATGACACACCTACTGGTGGCCATGACTGGACATTAAGGACCAATAAAGGATAAAAAAGGGAGTGGCACCCCACTCCCTTGGAAAAAGCCCTGCCTCTTCCCCAGTAGACTAATGCATATGACTCCCCATCATTAGCCTCACTCCTCCTCCCTTTGTCTTTACTCTTTAAAATTAAATCCCTCTACCCAGATGGGCTAGAAGGTGATCTGTAAACTTAGTTCCCCCTTCTCCATTTTTTGTCCACTGAATAAAGCTTGTGTTGTGTTGATCTCAGCCTTGATTTCATCTACTCAAACCACAATGGAAAAAAACCCTCCTCCGTGGATGCAGGGACTGGGCTGGGCTAGGGTCTGAGCAGGGTCCAAACGACTCAGTTTGGTAACAGTTTCTATATAAGAAGCATTTAACCAGTCTTCTGTCTCATATATCCATGTATAAATTAGGCATAATTTTGGCCACAAGTAACAGAAAGTTTAACAGCGGATTAAACAACACTGTAATATGTTTTTTGTTAGAAGTCAATTCGAGACAGAGACTAGCGTCAGAAGTTTTCAGAGGGAGTGTTCTCAGAAACATCACCTTAGGAGATCTGAAGAAAGCAAGACTCTGAGTAGAGGAAGAGTTGGGCTGCAGTTAATTTATAACAAGACATCAGCTGAACTTGTGGGGAACTCCAAAGATGGATGGCTTTTCAGAGATGGTTATCCTGTGTTGAAGGGAGACACCCAGATATTTATACTCCCACATCAACCAGGCAGTGGATAGGGGTTTCTCCAGCAAGGGGGCAGACAATTCCTCCCTCAGCAAGGAGGTGTTCTTCAGCTGATTCAATTCTGGAACAGGGCTTGACAGCTGAGGGATGTCAGCTCATAATCTTTTTAGCAGCTGGAAGAATAAATCCTTCAATCTTGAAGGGGAAATCTAGGCAGCCCATAACCTCATTCACTGTAAACAAAACTCTTGATTTTCTCTCATATGACAAGAAGACTAGATATTAATAGTTGCTATGGTTTAGGTTCACCTATTCAGTGATGTCAGGACTTCTGTATATCTGTTTCTCTTGGTCTTTCTTTATTCTCGCAAGATGGCAACTCCAACTCCAGGCATCAAGATAAAAAAGAAAATGTGGGTGGTACCACTGACCATGATTCTCGTATCTAGAAAGTTAAAGTCCTCCAGTAGACATACCTTTAATTCTTATAGTTCAGATTGGTCACAGGGCAAGGGAGATTGGCAAATTTAATAGTTCTCTGAAGGATACAGGATTATGTTGATTGACTTAGATTAATTTTATGAGGCTGGGAATATTGCTGCTTGATGTGGTTTATTAACAAGGGAAAAGCAAGGAATTGATATATTGTAAGCAAAAAAAACTAGTATTTCCTACAGGTGATTTTATTCTTAATTTGTAACCACATTGATCCCTAAGCAGAACATGCCTTACAACCATATACAGGGCATCTGAGCATTTGGGTCAGTAGAGGAAGAAGTTGAGGCTTGGAGAAGAGCTTATTAATACTCCCCTTAAACTGGTGCTTTTCTCAACTCAGTCCCTCTGAATCTTCAGAATATGATAGAAGATGAATAAAGTGAGGATGGAAAAGAGAATGGGGATAATACACTGAAGTTAGGTAGGAATTCCAACCTTATATATAGTAGGTAACAAAAAGAATGACGGAAGAAATCCAGTTACATCTAATGAAAACTAAAATGTGTTTTCATTTATATTAATATCTGTTTGCACTATCCAAAACATTAACTTCTTATTAATTGTTTCTCAATGCTGATGTTTATTGGCATTGGTATTGGACACCAGAGTACAACTGCAGCATATTAGCTTCATAAGGTTTATAAATGGGGTCATAGAGTCCTGGTAAATTAGGGCTGGGAGAGACCTTGGAAATCGTCTAATGCAAACTCATCATTTCACACACAGGAAACTGAGATCAAGAAGGGGATAGTTGCTCAAAATAAATATAAGTATGAACTTTCAAAAAAATCCTGTTTTTTTCTATTCTGTTAAGCAAAAATGATGTGTTTTGCTGGTCTTGGACTTCTCTCTGAGCAAGTTTTGAGCAGAGTGTGATTGTCACACACACACACACAAAAGAAATGATTCATTTGTATTCAGGAAAAAGTAGATAGTTTAAGTAATTTTAAAAGATTGAAGTCTACTTCACACGCCAACAAAATCAAACATTAGAAGTACCACCTTTTGACAAAGTAATTATTTTAAAATAATACTTGATGATTGTTATTAAATTCACAGAACAATTAACATGTTTCTGAATCAGCAAAATAAAACAGGTATTTCAGCAAGCAAATATTTAACTTGGTGATGTCCCAACTGCCCAAATCTAAACAGATTTCAATGGCAAAAGTTGTTTAATAGGCAAACTTATCCAAAGAGAAACATGTGTTTCATCTGTAATGAGGAAATATCCATCTACTATTAGGTTAGTACAAAAAGCCAAAAGTTTTGCAAAAATTTCCACTGGCTGGTTGTTGCTTGTGATTCAAGTGAAGGAATTATTTGAAAAAAATTTTCAGTGGGGGTGGGTCAATCACTTAGCAATGCTACTTTGGCAAAAATTTGCATGGGTATTGGGTAGTTCAATAAGTGAGTAACATTTTTCTGTTGCTGGAAGTGGTACATTTGGGAGTATAAATAGAGCAGCATGAGGGAACTGGCATAGGTGAATAGTGTAATCTAAATAGCAAAATCATTTGCGATCGTGACTATTGTCAGATGGACTCTTAAGATGTGTGATTTTTTTTAGATTCACTTTCATCTTACATTAATTAGCAAACCATCCAAATTACTACTTCGGCATTCATTGTTTCAAAAATATTGTATTAAATCTGATCAAAATTTATATCATAAAAAATTTATGTTTAAGAGGGGACTTTACAGAGATTGTTGGTAAGACCTCCTCATTTTACAAACAGAGAAACCAAAACCAGATGGGATAAATGACTTTGTCAAGACCACAGAGCTAATTAATGACAAGTTTCTAGATTCTTTTATTACACTGCATTAGTCTATAAAGAGAGACGGAAGCTCCCTCTGTCTCTATTGTCTTAACATAGTCTATAAAATTAGACTAGTCGTTGAAACAACATGGCTTTTCTCTTTAGAACAGGACAGTGAATGAGGGACAAACTAAGGGACAGCTATTAAGAATTTACATATATCCTAAATATCCATCATAGACTCACTCCCCAGCTAAGCTCAAATTATACAACATAAGTGTAAACAGTGTGCTGGGTATGCAAAGAAAGCTCAAAGCCAAGTCCCCTCACTGCCTTCCAACAAAATCTCACCTATGGACGTCCCTTCCCCCATGCAGAAGAATTACTGTTTTCTACACCATCTGGATTCACTTCTCTCATCTTTGTTGCCTAAACTAGGAGTCAAAATACTGGTGAGGAGACCTTCAAGCTGGCAGGAGAGTAAGACGTGGAGATCATCTTCCTCCCCATAAATACATCAAAAATACATCTACATGTGGAACACGTCCTACAGAACACCTACTGAATGCTGGCAGAAGACCTCAGACTTCCCAAAAGGCAAGAAAATCCCCACATACTTGGGTAGGGCAAAAGAAAAAAGAAAAAACAGAGACAAAAGAATAGGGATGGGACCAGCACCTCTGGGAGGAAGCTGTGAAGTAGAAAAACTTTCCACACACTAAGGAGTCACTTCACTGGTGGAGATGGGGGTGGGCAGGGAGGAAGCTTCAGAGCCATGAAGGAGAGTGCAGCAACAGGGGTGCAGAGGCCAAAGCAGAGAGATTCCCTCACAGAGGAGCGGTGCCAACCAGCACTCATAAGCCTGAGACACTTGTCTTCTCACCCGCCAGGGAGGGTGGGGGCTAGGAGCTGAAGCTCAGGCTTTGGAGGTCAGACCCCAGGGAGAGGACTGGGGTTGGCTGCATAAAGACAGCCTGAAGGGGGTTAGTGCATCACAGCTAGCCAGGAGGGAGTCCGGGAAAAAGTATGGATTTGCCAGAGAGGCAAGAGACCTTTGTTTTGGGGTGCACAAGGAGAGGGGATTCCTTCCCAGTGTGCCCACAGAAGGCAGAGTACAGCCTAAACGAGCTCCAGAGATGGACACAAGCCATGGCTATCAGCTTGAACCCCAGAGATGGGCATAAGCTGCTAATACTGTGGCCACTGCCACAAAGAATCCTGTGTGCAAGCACAGGTCACTACCCACACCCCACCCTGGGAGCCTGTGCAGCACACCACTGCCAGGGTCCCGAGATGCAGGGACAAGTCCCCCGGGAGAACACACTGCACTCTTCAGGCTGTTGCAATGTCGTGCCGGCCTCTGCCACTGCAGGATCACCCGCATTCCAATTATGACTACTGTATTCCTCCATCTCCCCTTCCTGAGAGATCAAGAGAGCCCTAATCAGCCGCTGTCTTAACCCCCTCCTGTCTGGGAGGGTACAGACTCCTGAGGGTGGCCCACAGGCAGAGGCAGGGTCAAAACCAAAGCTGAACACCAGGAGATGTGTAAACGAAGAAGAGAAAGGGAAATTTCTCTGTGCAGCTTCAGGATCAGCAGATTAAATCCCCAAAATCAACTTGATAAACCCTGCATCTGAAGAATACCTGAATAGACAATGAATGGTCCCAAAATTGATGCAATGGACTTTGGGAGCAACTGTAGACTTGGGGTTTGCTTTCAGTGTCTAATTTGTTTCTGGTTTTATGTTTATAATAGTTTAGTATTTAGTGTTTATTATCAATTATGGATTTGTTCATTGGTTTGGTTGCTCTCTTCCTTTTATATATATATATATATATATATATATATATAGAGAGAGAGAGAGAGAGAGAGAGAGAGAGAGAGAGAGATTTTATTTTTCCTTTTTCTCTTTTTGTGAGTGTGTATCTGTATGCTTCTTTCTGTGATTTTGTCTGCTTAGTTTAGCTTTTACCATTTGTCCCAGGGTTCTGTCTATTTGATTTATTGTTTTTATTTTTGTTTTTTGTTTTAGGTTTTGTCTCTTCCTTTTCTTCTGAGCCCTGTGGCTGGCAGGGTCTTGGTGCACAGGCCGGGTGTTGGGCCAGAGCCTCTGAGGTGGAAGGTACAAGTCCAATACACTGGACCTCCAGACGTACTGGCCCCATATAATATCAATTGGCAAGAGCTCTCCTAGACATCTTCATCTCACACTAAGAACCAGCTCCACCCAATGGCCAGCAAGCTCCAGTGCTCTATGCCCCATGCCAAAAAACAAGCAAAACAGGAACACAACACCACCCATTAGCAGCGAGGTTGCCTAAACTTATACAAAATTCACAGAAACTCTAAAACACCCTACTGGACGTGGCCACACCTACCAGAGGGAAAAGATCCAGTCCCACCCACCAGAACACAGGCAGCAGTTACCTCTACCAGAAAGCCTACACAAGCCACTGAACCAAACTCACCCACTGAGGGCAGGCACCAAAAACAACAGGAACTATGATCCTGCAGCCTGAGAAAAGGAAACACCAAACACAGTAAGTTTAAAAAAATGGGAAGACAGAAAAATATGCAGCAGATGAAGGAGCAAGGTAAAAACCCACCAGAGAAAAAAAAATGAAGAGGAAATAGGCAGTCTACTTGAAAAAGAATTCAGAGTAATGATAGTAAAGATGATCCAAAATCTTGGAAATAGAATGGAGAAAATACAAGAAACGTTTAACAAGGACCTAGAAGAACTAAAGAGCAAACAAACAATGATGAACAACACAATAAGTGAAATTAAAAATACTCTAGGAGGAATCAATAAGAGAATAACTGAGGCAGAACAATGGATAAGTGAACTGGAAGATAAAATATTGGAAAACACTGCCGCAGAGCAGAATAAAGAAAAAAAGACTGAAAATATTTAGGACAGACTCAGAGACCTCTGGGACAACATTAAACACACCAACATTGGAATTATATGGGTCCCAGAAGAAGAACAGAAATAGAAAAGGTCTGAGAAAATATTTGAAGAGATTATAGTTGAAAACTTCCCAAACATGGGGAAGGAAATAGTCAATCAAGTCCAGAAAGCCAGAGAATCACATACAAGATAAATCCAAGGAGAAACACGCCAAGACACATGTTAATCAAACTATCAAAAATCAAATACAAAGAAAAAAAGTTAAAAGCAACGAGGGAAAAGCAACATATAAGATATAAGGGAATCCAGATAAAGTTAGCAGTTGATCTCCCAGAAGAAACTTTACAAGTCAGAAGGGTGTGGCAGGACATATTTAAAGTGATGAAAGGGAAAAATCTACAGCCAAGATTACTCTACCCAGCAAAGATCTCATTCAGATTTGACAGAGAAGTTAAAACCTTTACAGACAAGCAAAAGCTAAAAGAATTCAGCACTATCAAACCAGATTTACAACAAATGTTAAAGGAACTTCTCTAGGCAGGAAACACAAGAGAAGGAAAAGACTTACATTAACACACCCAAAACAATTAAGAAAATGGTAATAGGAATATACATATCAATAATTACCTTAAATGTAAATGGATTAAATGCTCCAACCAAAAGACACAGACTGGCTGAATGGATACAAAAACAAGACCCATATATATGCTGTCTACAAGAGACCGACTTCAGAACTACGGACACATACAGACTGAAAGTGAGGGGATGAAAACAGATATTAAATACAAATGGAAATCAAAAGAAAGATGGAGTAGCAATACTCATATCAGACAAAATAGATTTAAAATAAAGACTATTGGGCTTCCCTGGTGACACAGTGGTTGAGAGTCTGCCTGCCAATGCAGGGAACATGGGTTCGAGCCCTGGTCTGGTAGGATCCCACATGCTGCGGAGCAGCTAGGCCCATGAGCCACAACTACTGAGCCTGCACGTCTGGAGCCTGTGCTCCACAACAACAGAGGCCGTGATAGTGAGAAGCCAGCTCACCGTGATGAAGAGTGGCCCCCACTTGCCGCAACTAGAGAAAGCCTTTGCACAGAAATGAAGACCCAACACAGCCAAAAATAAATAAATAAATAAATAAATTTTAAAAAATAAATAAATAAAATAAAGGCTATTACAAGACAAAGGAAGACACTACATAATGATGAAGGGATCAATCCAAAAAGAAGATATAACAATTGTAAATATTTATGCACCCAACAGAGAAGCACCTCAATATATAAGGCAAATATTAACAGCCATAAAAAGGGAAATTGACAGTGTCACAGTACTCGTGAGGGACTTTAACACTCCACTTTCACCAATGGACAGATCATCCAAAATGAAAATAAATAAGGAACACAAGCTTTAAAAGGTAAATTAGACCAGAGAGACTTAATTTATATTTTTAGGACATTACATCCAAAAACAACAGAATACACCTTCTTCTCAGTTACACATGGAACAACTCCAGGATACATCATATCTTGGGTCACTAATCAAGTCTCAGTAAATTTAAGAAAATTGAAATCATATCAAGTATCTTTTCTGAACACAATGCTATGAGACTAGATATCAATTACAGGAAACAAACTGTAGGAAATAAAACATATGGAGATTAAACAGTACACTACTAAATAACCAAGAGATCACTGAGGAAATCAAAAAAATACCTAGAAATAAATCACAATGAAAACACGATGACCCAAAACCAATGGGATGCAGCAAAAGCACTTCTAAGAGGGAAGTTTATAGCAATACAATCCTACCTCAAGAAACAAGAATGTCTCAGATAAACAACCTAACCTTACATCTAAAGCAATAGAGGAGGAAGAACAAAAAAAACCCCAAAATTAGCAGAAGGAAAGAAATCATAATGATTAGATCAGAAATAAATGGAAAAGAAATGAAGGAAACAGTAGCAAAGATTGATAAAACTAAAAGCTGGCTCTTTGAAAATATAAACAAAATTGATAAACCATTAACCAGACTCATCAAGAAAAAAAGGGAGAAGACAAATCAACAGAATTAGAAATGAAAAGGGAGAAGTAATAACTGATACTGCAGAAATACAAAGGATCATGAGAGACTACAACAAGCAACTATATGCTTATAAAATGGACATCCTGGAAGAAATGGAAAAATTCTTAGAAAAGCACAACCTTCTAAGACTGAACAGGGAAGAAATAGAAAATATGAACAGACCAATCACAAACACTGAAATTGAAAGTGTGATTAAAATTCTTCCAACAAACAAAAGCCCAGGACCAGATGGCCTCAAAGGTGAATTCTATCAAACATTTAGAGAAGAACTAATGCCTATCCTTCTCAAACTCTTCCAAAATATAGCAGAGTGAAGAACACTCCAAAACTCATTCTACGAGGCCACCATCACACTGACACCAAAACCAAACAAAGAAGTCACAAAAAAAGAAAACTACAGACCAATAACACTGATGAACATAGATGCAAAAATCCTCAACAAAACACTAGCAAACAGAATCCAACAGCACATTAAAAGGATCATACACTATGATCAAGTGGGGTTAATCCCTGGAATGCAAGGAATCTTCAGTATAGGCACATCAATCAATACGATACATCATATTAACTAATTGAAGGAGAAAAACCATATGATCATCTCAATAGATGCAGAAAAAGCTTTTGACAAGCTTCAACACCCATTTATGAAAACACACTGTCCAGAAAGTAGGCATAGAGGGAACCTACCTCAACATAATAAAGGCCATATGTCACAAACCCACAGCCAACATCATTCTCAATGGTGAAAAACTGAAACCATTTCCTCTAAGATCAGGAACAAGACAAGGTTGCCCACTCTCACCACAATTATTCACATAGTTTTGGAAGTTTTAGCTAAAGCAATCAGAGAGAAAAAGAAATAAAGGTAATCCAAATCAGAAAAGAAGAAGTAAAGCTGTCACTGTTTGCAGATTACATGATACTATACATAGAGAATCCTAAAGTTGCTACCAGAAAACTGTTAGAGCTAATCAATGAATTTGGTAAAGTAGCAGAATACAAAGTTAATACACAGAATTCTCTTGCATTCCTATACACTAATGATGAAAAATTTGAAAGAGAAGTTAAGGAAACACTCCCATTTATCATTGCAACAGAAATAATAAAACACCTAGGGATAAACCTACCTAAGGAGACAAAAGACCTGTATGCAGAAAACTATAAGACACTGATGAAAGAAATTAAAATGATACAAACAGATGGAGAGATATACCATGTTCTTGGATTGGAAGAATCAACATTGTGAAAATGAATATACTACCCAAAGTAATCTACAGATTCAATGCAATCCTTATCAAACTACCAATGGCATTTTTCACAGAACTAGAACAAAAAATTTCCCAATTTGTATGGAAACACAAAAGACCCCGAATAGCCAAAGCAATCTTGAGAAAGAAAAATGGAGCTGGAGGAATCAGGCTCCCTGACTTCAGAATATACTACAAAGCTACAGTAATCAAGACAGAATGATACTGGCATAAAAACAGAAATATAGATCAATGGAACAGGATAGAAAGCTCAGACGTAAACCCACATACCTATGGTCATCTTATCTTTGACAAAGGAGGCAAGAATAAACAATGGAGAAAAGACAGCCTCTTCAAAAAGTGGTGCTGTGAAAACTGGACAGCTGCATGTAAAAGAATGAAATTAGAACACTCCCTAACACCATACACAAAAATAAACTCAAAATGGATTAAAGACCTACATGTAAGGCCAGACACTATAAAACTCTTGAAGGAAAACATGGGCAGAACACTCTTATTACATAAATCACAGCATGATCCTTTTTGACCCACCTTCTAGAGAAATGGAAATAAAGACAAAAATAAACAAATGGGACCTAATGAAACTTAAAAGCTTTTACCCAGCAAAGGAAACCATAAGCAAGACAGAAAGATAGCCCTCAGAATGGGAGAAATATTTGCAAATGATTCAACTGACAAAGGATTAATCTCCAAAGTATACAAGCAGATCATGTAGCTCAATATAAAAAAATAAGCAACCCAATCCAAAAATGGGTGGAAGACCTAAATAGTCTTTTCTCCAAAGAAGATATACAGATTGCCAACAAACACATGAAAGGATGCTCAGCATCACTAATCAGTAGAGAAATGTAAATCAAAGCCACATGAGGTATCACCTCACACCAGTCAGAATGTCCATCATCAAAAAATATACAAACAATAAATGCTGGAGACGGTGTGGAGAAAAGGGAACCCTCTTGCACTGTTGGTGGGAATGTAAATTGATACAGCCACTATGGAGGTTCCTTAAAATCTAAAAACAAATTACCATATGACCCAGCAATCCCACTAATGGGCATATACCCTGAGAAAATCATAATTCAAAAAGAGTCATGTACCACAATGTTCATTGCAGCACTATTTACAATAGCCAGGATGTGGACACAACCTAAGTGTCCATTGACAGATGAATGGATAAAGAAGATGTGGCACATATATACAATGGAATGTTACTCAGACATAAAAAGAAACAAAATTGAGTTTTTTGTAGTGAGGTTGATGGACTTGGAGTCTGTCATACAGAGTGAAGTAAGTCAGAAAGAGAGAAACAAATACTGTATGCTAACACATATATATGGAATTCAAAAAAAAAACAAAAAACAAAAAAACAAAAGTTCTAGTGTACCTAGGAGTAGGGCAGGAATAAAGACGCAGAGTTAGAGAATGGACCTGAGGACACAGGGAGGGGAAGGGTAAGCTGGAATGAAGTGAGAGAATAGCATTTACATATATACACTATGAAATGTAAAATAGCTAGTGGGTAGCAGCTGCATAGCACAAGGAGATTAGCTTGGTGCTTTGTGACCACCTAGAGGGGTGTGAAAGGGAGGGTGGGAGGGAGTCTCAAGAGGGAGGGAATATGGGAATATATGTATACAGATAACTGATTCACTTTGTTATACAGCAGAAACTAACACAACATTGTAAAGCAATTATACTCCAATAGAGTTGCTAAAACAAAACAAAACAAAGCAAAAATATCTAACTAATAATCAAGGGAAACAAAAATATGAAAAAATGGAATACCGGTGGTCCAGAGGCCATGTGAGCCACACAGGTGTGTGTTGTTTGGCTCATAAAATACTTCAAAATTTAAATTAGACTGACTTATCTTTAATACACATTATTTCCCGTTATAAAAAATATTGAAGGATCTTTTCTGCCTGGTCACATGTGGAGAGAACCTAATAGGTCTTCTGTCCTTGTACTACACAGGCCCATTCTTGCTGCCCACCAATTCCCATGGACCATGTTCCAACAGGCTATGCAAATGAAATCAATACTAGCTTCCACTCTTTGCCCTAGTGACTAAGGATTCAGATATTCTGTCTACAGAAAAAATGCTTCATTGTAACAGCATCATTTGGGATTAAGTGTGATATGTGTGACATCATTTAATTCTATATAACTCGGATATATTTCTATTAGACATGAGATTAAAATAAAGGACTTAAAGAAAAGAAAAAAAAAAAGAATTTGTATAGGAGAGAAAACAGAAATGCTATAAATATAGAGGTTTACTGTACTTACCAGAGAGGACAATAACATAATTTAATAGACATTTAAAATGGAACTACATGAAACACACTTCAATAGTTGAAATTCATATTGTCCATTTTGAATTATCAAGGTATTTCATTATATTTATATTACATATTGTACATACCTAAAATCTTCAGGGACAAAAAGACTACAGGGAGAATTTTAAATCTAAGTAGGACAAATTTTGCATACAACTTCTAGCACTTCGAAACAAAATTTAATTTGGGAATGTGCAAAGATTTCTTGGGACTTCTGATAGAAAATGATGTATTGATATAATTAAAATCAGTGCATTGTATAGCATATAGTTGACTTATATTTTATTAAAGTGATTCTAATATTTAATTCAAATTTCACTTCTTTTAACTCCAGTTAGAGGTAGATGAATCATGATAGTAATTAACTATTATTCAAATAAACTTGTTTTTTCCTTTTACAATTTATAACTAAAATTTATTTTCAATCATAAAGTCATCATAGAAATATATTTCTTTGACTTAGGCATCTACAATATAGGATATTTGTGATATTTGTTTCTCATCCATCATTATTTTATTGTGAAATATAATGTAGGTTCTAGCCAAACTTCACAAGTAGAAAACATTACCATCTCAGTTATTTTAAATGGAATTTTTCACGATCTTTGTTAAGTATTGAGTTTATTAATCTAATGGGTAGAGCCCTATAAAGACACGGATTACAAAAAACATCTCCTCCAATCAAGATAGAACTAGAAAATTTCATTTATTCTCATTTTCCTGTCCCTTTCCCTTTTCCCCAAATTAGACAAAACTTGGCATGATTCATTCTGCATTTTCCTTCAATTAAAATTTTTCTTTCTTGCTTTTTAAAATTATAAAACAATTAAATCAGAACACTCTAGTGCCATTCTCTCCTATTTTCTGTTAAATTCCTTCCCAGATTATGTCTTTCATAGTGACAAGAAGAATCATAGTGGAGAGTGGGGAGCTGTTTCTTGTCTCCCACATTCTTTATGATTCGTCTCTACTGTCTGTTGGATAAGACACAGGCATCTCAAACAACACCCACACCTGGCATTAAAAGAAATCATTTTACGTTAAAATAGTTACAAGTTAATTCTCCAATATTATAGATAAAACCTTGATATGATTTTAATCAAGACTTAGTCATGGAAACTGATGCTGCAGAAGACTTTAAGGGTAACCTTATAGTCCAAGAGCAATGTGACCATGTGACAAGCCCAGTGTCAACATCAAAGGCCAAGATATTGGTGCTGCCACTTGGAAAATAACGTTCAAGTTCTCTCTCTATACCACCCAGAGAAAAACAGAACTATAAAAAATATAAAGGCAAAGACAAAAAAGCTGAATGAGTGTACCCCTTAATAAATGTTACATGCCTGAAACTATTTATTTTAAAAAGATACCTAATGTAAGTGTATTTCCATTGAAAATCTTGATACATTTTTAAATTACTGAGTATATTATAAAAACAACTTACACATATTATGGATTTATGAATTATTTTTTGTAATACTCAGGTAAGTTACCCATATTTGATCATTCAGTAACTGGTCCAGTAAATATAATCACTATATTTATATTTGTCTGTAGAGATAAATGAATTGGAAATGACACTATATTGTGAAGGTATAGCCATGGAACAAAAGCTATAGGAATGACTTATTACTTGTAAATAGGTGATACAGTAATTTCCTATAAAACAACTTAGACTCAAACATGGACATGTAGAGTAATTTGTTAAGCACTCTGGCATATCTATGTTCTATGTTTTCTATCATTATAGTCCTGGTAAAATTTAGATGTTATTGGATGATACTATTGAATTAAAATAGCTAAATCAATGTAAAACAACTGTAACACAACACTAAAATGATACTAGAGAAATATCTTTTTATTAATATAAACTTACGGTATATTTAGTTTAATGTTTTTTCTTGCTTTTTCTTCATATCTCTACTTAATCCTTTCTTTAAAAAGTTCACAATTTAACTTCAGACAATTCTACAAAGCTACAGTAATCAAAATAGTATTGTAGGGTGGACCTTTAAGATGGCAGAGGAGTAAGACATGGAGATCACCTTCCTCCCCACAAATATATAAAAATACATCTACATGTGGAATAACTCCTACAGAACACCTACTGAACACTGGCAGAAGACCTCAGACTTCCCAAAAGGCAAGAAACTCCCCATGTACCTGGGTAGGGCAAAAGAAAAAAGAAAAAAACAGAGATAAAGGAATAGGGATGGGACCTGCACTTTTGAGAGGGAGCTGTGAAGGAGGAAAAGTTCCCACACACGAGGAAGCCCCTTCACTGGCGGAGACAGAGGGTGGGCAGAGGGGAAGCTTTGGAGCCACAGAGGTGAGCACAACAACAGGGGTGCAGAGCACAAAGCAGAGAGGATCACTTTGCTGCACAGAGGATCGGTGCCAACCAGCACTCAGTAGCCTGAGAGGCTTCTCTGCTCACCAGCCAGTGCAGGTGGGGGCTGGAAGCTGAGGCTTGGGTTTCAGAGGTCAGATCCCAGGGAGAGGACTGGGGTTGGCAGCGTGAACACAGCCTGAAGTGGGCTAGTGCTATCCAGGAGGGAGTCACGGAAAAAGTCTGGAACTACCTAAGAGGCAAGAGACAATTGTTTCGGGGTACACAAGGAGAGGGGATTCAGAGCACCACCTAAATCAGCTCCAGAGATGGGGGCAAGCCACAAGTATCAGTGCAGACACAAGAGACGGACATGAAACAGTAAGGCTGATGCTGCAGCCACCAAGAAGTCTGTGTGCAAACACAGGCCACTATCCACACCTCCCCTCCCAGGAGCCTGTGCGGTCCGCCAATGCCAGGGTCCCATGATCCAGGGACAACTTCCCTGGGAGAACAAATGGCGCACTTTAGGCTGGTGCAATGTCATGCTGGCCTCTACCACTGCGCACTCACCCTGCATTCCGAACCCCTCCCTCCCCCACAGCTTGAGTGAGCCAGAGCCCCCTAATTAGCCGCTCCTTTAACTGCCTCCTGTCTGTGCAAAGAACAAATGCCAGAAGGTGACTTACATACAGAGGTGGGGCCAAATCCAAAGCTGAACCCCAGGAGCTGTGTGAACAAAGAAGAGAAAGGGAAATCTCTCCCAGCAGCTTCAGGAGCAACAGATTAAATCCCCACAATCAACTTAATGTAGCCTGCAGCTCTGGAATACCTGAATAGACATTGAATCATCCCAAAATTGCAGTGGTGGACTTTAGGAGCAACTGTAGACTTGGGTTTGCTTTCTGTATCTAATTTGTTTCTGGCTTTATGTTGATCTTAGTTTAGTATTTAGAACTTATTATAATTGGTAGATTTGTTTATTGATTTGGTTGCTCTCTTCCTTTATATATATATATATATATATATATATATACATATATATATATATATTTTGTTTTCCTTTTTCTATTATTATGAGCACGTATGTGGATACTTCTTTGTGTCATTTTGTTTGTATAGGTTTGATTTTACCATTTGTCCTACGGTTCTGTCTGTCTGTTCTTTTTTGTTTCTTTTTTTTTTTTTTTTAGTATAGTTTTTTGAGATTGTTATCATTGGTGGATTTGTTTATTAGTTTGGTTTCTCTCTTCTTCTTTTTATTAAATTTTTTTTTAATTTAATAACTTTAAATATTTTATTTTACTTTATTTATTTGTTTTTTCTCTTTTCTTCTCCCATTTCTTCTGAGCTGTGTGGCTGACAGGATGTTGGTGCTCCGGCTGAGTGTCAGACCTGAGCCTCTGGGGTGGAAGACCTGAGATTAAGACATTGATCCACCAGAGACCTCCCAGCCCCATGTAGCGTCAGTTGGTGAGAGCTCTCCCAGAGGTCTCCATCTCAACGTTAAGACACAGCTCCACTCAACGACCAGTAGGCTACAGTGCTGGACACTGCATGCTAAACAGCTAGCAAGACAGGGACACCAACCCAACCATTAGCACAGAGGCTGCCTAAAATCATAATAAGTTCACACACACACCAATACACACCACCGAAAGCAGTCCTGCCCACCAGAAAGACAATATTCGGCCTCATCCACCAGAAAACAGGCATCAGTCCCCTCTATGAGGAAACCTACACAATCTACTGAACCAACTTTACCCACTGGGGGAAGACACCAAAAACAACAGGAACGACAAACCTGCAGCCTGTGAAGAGGAGACCCCAAATGTGGTAAGTTAGACAAAATGAGAAGACAGAGAAATACACAGCAGACGATGGAACAAGGTAAAAACCCACCAGACCAAACAAATGAAGAGGAAATAGGCAGTCTACCTAAAAGAATTCAGAGTAATGATAGTAAAGATGATCCAAAATCTCGGAAACAGAATGGAGAAAATACAAGAAACGTTAAACAAGGACCTAGAAGAACTAAAGAGCAAACAAACAATGATGAACAATACAATAAATGAAATTAAAAATTCTCTAGAAGGAATCAATAGAAGAATAAGTGAGGCAGAAGATTGGAAAAGTGACTTGGAAGATAAAATAGGGGAAATAACTACCACAGAGCAGAATAAAGAAAAAAGAATGAAAAGAATTGAGGACAGTCTTAGAGACTCCTGGGACAACATTAAAGGCACCAACATTCGAATTATAGGGGTGCCAAAAGAAGAAGAGAGAAAGAAAGGGAATGGGAAAATATTTGAAGAGATTATAGTTGAAAACTTCCCTAATATGGGAAAGGAAATAGTCAATCAAGTCCAGGAAGCACAGAGAGTCCCATACAGGATAAATCCAAGGAGAAAAACACCAAGACACATATTAATCAAACAATCAAAAATTAAATACAAAGAAAAAATATTAAAAGCAGCAAGGGAAAAGCAACAAATAACACATAAGGGAATCCCCATAAGGTTAACAGTTGATCTTTAGGCAGAAACTCTGCAAGCCAGAAGGGAGTGGCAGGACATATTTAAAGTGATGAAGGAGAAAAACCTACAACAAAGATTACTCTACCCAGCAAGGGTATCATTCAGATTTGATGGAGAAATTAAAACCTCTACAGACAAGCAAAAGCTAAGAGAATTCAGCAGCACCAAACCAGCTTTACAACAAATGCTAAAGGAACTTCTCTAGGCAGGAAACACAAGTGAAGGAAAAAACCTACAAAAACAAAACCAAAACAATTAAGAAAATGTTAATAGAAACATACATATTGATAATTACCTAAAATGTAAATGGATTAAATGCTCCAACCAAAAGACATAGACTGTCTGAATGGATACAAAAACAAGACCCGTATATATGCTGTCTAAAAGAGACCCACTTCAGACCTAGGGACACATACAGACTGAAAATGAGGGGATGGAAAAAGATATTCCATGCAAATGGAAATCAAAAGAAAGCTGTAGTAGCAATTCTCATTTCAGACAAAATAGACTTTAAAACAAAGACTATTATAAGAGACAAAGAAGGACACTACATAATGATCAAGGGATCAATCCAAGAAGAAGATATAACATTTGTAAATATTTATGCACCCAACATAGGAGCACCTCAGTATATAAGGCAAATGCTCACAGCCATAAACGGGGAAATTGGCAGTAACACAATAATAGTATGGGATTTTAACACCCCACTTTCACCAATGGACAGATCATCCAAACTGCAAATAAATAAGGAAACACAAGCTTTAAATGATACATTAAACAAGATGGACTTAACTGATATTTATAGGACATTCTATCAAAAAAAAACAACAGAATATGCTTTCTTCTCAAGTGCTCATGGAACATTGTCCGGTATAGATCACATCATGGCTTACAAATCAAGCCCTGGCAAATTTAAGAAAATTAAAATTGCATCAAGTATCTTTTCCAATGAAAATGCTGTGAGACACAGTATTAATTACAGGTAAAAATCTGTAAAAAATACAAACCCTTGGAGGCTAAACAATACACTGTTAAATAACCAAGAGATCACTGAAGAAATAAAAAAGGAAATCAAAAAATACCTAGAAACAAATGACCATGAAAACATGACGACCCAAAACCAACGGGATGCAGCAAAAGCAGTTCTAAGAGGGAAGTTTATAGCAATACAATCCTACCTCAAGAAACAAGAAAAATCTCAAATAAACAACAAAAACTTACACCTAAGAAATTATAGAAAGAAGAAAAACCAAAAGTTAGCAGAAGGAAAGAAATCATAAAGTTCAGATCAGAAATAAATGCAAAAGAAATAAAGGAAACAATAGCAAAGATGGATAAAACTAAAAGCTGGTACTTTGCGAAGATAAACAAAATTGATAAACCATTAACCAGACTAATCAAGAGTAAAAAGGAGAAAACTCAAATCAATAAAATTAGAAATGAAAAAGGAGAAGTAACGACTGATACTGCAGAAATACAAAGGATCATGAGAGATTACTACAAGCAACTATATGCCAATAAAATGGACAACCTGTAGGAAATGAACAAATTCTTGGAAAACCACAATGTTCTGAGACTGAACCAGGAAGAAATAGAAAATATAAACAGACCATTCACAATCACTGAAATTGAAAGTGTGATTAAAAATCTTCCAAAAAACAAAAGCCGAGGACCAGATGCCATCACAAGCGAATTGTATCCAACATTTAGAGAAGAGCTAACACCTGTCCTTCTCAAACTCTTCCAAAATATAGCAGAGGGAGGAACACTCCCAAACTCCTTCCATGAGGCCGCCATCACCTTGATACTAAAACCAGACAAAGGTTTCACAAAAAAAGAAAACTACAGGCCAATAACACTGATGAACATAGATGCAAACATCCTCAACAAAATACTAGCAAACAGAATCCAACAGCACTTTAAAAGGATCTTACACGATGATCAAGAGGGGTTTATCCCAGGAATGCAAGGATTCTTCAATATATGCAAATCAATCAATGTGATGAGCAATATGAACAAATTGAAGGATAAAAACCATGTAATCATCTCAATAGATGCAGAAAAATCTTTCAACAAGATTCAACGCCCATTTATGATAAAAGCCCTCCAGAAAGTAGGCAAAAAGGGAACTTACCTCAATATAAAAAAGCGCATATATGACACACCCACAGCCAACGTCGATTTCAATGGTGAAAACCTGAAACCATTTCCTCTAAGATCAGGAACAAGACAAGGTTACCTACTCTTGTCACTATTATTCAACATAGTTCTGGAAGTTTTAGTCACAGCAATGAGAGAAAAAAAGAAATAAAAGGAATTCAAATTGGAAAAGAAGTAAAACTGTAACTGTTTATAGATAACATGATACTACACATCCTAAAGATGCTACCTGAAATCTACTAGAGCTAATCAATGAATCTGGTAAAGTGGCAGGATACAAAATTAAGCACAGAAATCTCTTGCATTCCTATAATTAACGATAAAATATTCCTATAACTAATGATGAAAAATCTGAAAGAGAAGCTAAGGAGACACTCCCATTTACTATTGCAACAGAAAGAATAAAATACCTAGGAATAAACCTACCTAAGGAAACAAAAGACCTGTATGCAGAAAACTATAAGACACTGATGAAAGAAATTAAAGATGATACAAACAGATAGAGAGATATACCATGTTCTTGGATTGGAAGAATCAACATTGTGAAAATGACTATACTATCCAAAGCAATCTACAGATTCAGTGCAATTCCTATAAAACTACCAATGGCATTTTTCACAGAACTAGAACAAAAAAATTCACAATTTTTATGGAAACAGACAAGACCCCGAATAGCCAAAACAATTTTAATAAAGAAAAATGGAGCTGGAGGTATCAGGCTCCCTGACTTCACACTGTACTACAAAGCTACAGTAATCATGACAGTATGGTACTGGCTCAACAACAGAAATATAGATCAATGGCACAGGATAGAAAGCCCAGAGATAAACCCACACACATATGGTCACCTTACCTTTGATAAAGGAGGCAAGAATATATGATGGAGAAAAGACAGCCTCCTCAGTAAGTGGTTTTGGGAAAACTGGACAACTACATGTAAAAGAATGAAATTAGAACACTTCCTAACACCATACCCCAAAATAAACTGAAAATGTATTAAAGACCTAAATGTAAGGCCAGAAACTATAAAACTCTTAAAGGAAAACATAGGTAGAACATTCTATGACATAAATCACAGCAAGATCCTTTTTGACCCACCTCTTAGAGAAACAGAAATAAAAACAAAAATAAACAAATGGGACTTAATGATACTTAAAAGCTTTTGCACAGCAAAGGAAACCATAAATAAGATGAAAAGACAACCCTCAGAATGGGAGAAAATATTTACTAACAAAGCAACTGACAAAGGATTAATCTCCAAAATATACAAGCAGCTCCTGCAGCTCAAAAAACAAACAACTCATTCCAAAAATGGGCAGATGACCTAAATAGACATTTTCTCCAAAGAAGATATACAGATTGCCACCAAACACATAAAAGGATGCTCGACATCACTAATCACTAGAGAAATGCAAATCAAAACTACAATGTGGTATCACCTCACACCAGTCAGAATGTCCATCATCAAACAATATACAAACAATAAATGCTGAAGAGGGTGTGGAGAAAAGGGAACCCTCTTGCACTGCTGGTGGGAATATAAATTTATACAGCCATAATGGAGAACAGTATGGAGGTTCCTTAAAAAACTAAAAATAGAACTACCATATGACCCTTCAATTCCACTACTGGGCAAATACCCTGAGAAAACCATATTTCAAAAAGAATCATGTACCACAATGTTCATTGCCGCTCCATTTACAGTAGCCAGGACATGGAAGCAACCTAAGTGTCCCTTGACAGATGAATGGATAAAGAAGATGTGGCACATATATACCATGGAATATTACTCAGCCATAAGAAGAAACGAACTTGAGTTATTTGTAGTGAGGTGGATGGGCCTAGAGTCTGTCATACAGAGGGAAGTAAGTCAGAAAGAGAAAAACAAATACCATATGCTAACACATGTATATGGAATCTAAAAAAAAAAAAAAGGTTCTGAAGAATGTAGTGGCAAGACAGGAATAAAGATGCAGACATAGAGAATGGACTTGAGGACATGGGGAAGGGGAAGTGTATGCTGGGACAAAGTAGAGAGTGGCATGGACATATATACACTACCAAATGTAAAGTATATAGCGAGTCAGAAGCTGCTGCATAGCACAGGGAGATCAGCTCGGTGCTTTGTGTCCACCTAGAGGTGTGGGATAGGGAGGGTGGGAGGGAGACGTAAGAGAGAGGGGATATGTGGATATATGTATACATATAGCTGATTCACTTTGTTATAAAACAGAAACTAACACACCATTGTAAAGCAATTACACTCCAATAAAGATGTTAAAAATTGATAAATAAATAAATAACCAGAAACCCCCAAAAAACAAAACAGTATTGTACTGGCACAAAAACAGACACACAGGTCAATTGACCAGAAAAGAAAGCCCAGAAATAAATTCATGCACTTATCGTCAAGTAAACTGTGACAAAGGAGGCAAGAATATACAATACAGAAAAGACAGTCTTTTCAATAAGTTTTGCTGGAAAACTGGACCACTACATGTAAAAGAATAAAATTAGAACATTCTCTAACATCATATACAAAAATAAACTCAAAATGAATTAAAGACCTAAATGTAAGACCAGAAACCATGAAACTCCTAGAGGAAAACATAGGCAGAACACTCTTTGAGAGAAATGGTAGCAATATTTTTTTTGATCTACCTTCTAAAGAAAAGGAAATAAAAGCAAAAATAAGCAAATAGGACAAATTAAACTTAAGAGATTTTGCACAGCAAAGGAATCCACCGACAAAATGAAAAGACAACTTACAGAGTGAGAGAAAACATTTGCAAATGATAAGACCTATAAAGGGTTAATATCCAACATATATAAACAGCCTATACAACTCAACATCAAAAAAACAAACAACCTGATTAAAAAATGGGCAGAAGACCTGAATAGACAGTTTCCCAAAGATGATGTGCAGATGACCAATAGGTACATGAAAATGTGCTCAACATCACTAATCATCAGGGAAATGTAAATCAAAACTGCAATGAAATATTACCTCACACATGTTAAAATGACTGTCAAAAAAGAACACAAATAACAAAGGTTGGCAAGGATGTGGAGAGAAGGGAATCTTTGTTCACTGTTCATCGGAATGTAAATTTGTGCAGCCAATGTGTAAAACAGTATGGAGGTTTCTCATAAAACTGAAAATAGAACTACAATATGACCCAGCAATTCCACTCCAGGGTATACATCCAAAAGAAACAAAAACACTAATTCAAAAAGTTAACATGCACCTCAATGTTCAGAGCAGCATTGTTTACAATTGTCAAGATATGGAGGCAACCAAAATGTCCATGAATGGATGAATGGATAAAGGAGATGTGATATATATATATATATATATATATATATATATATATATATACACACACACACACACACACATATATATTTATACATACACACACACGCAGACACACACACACAGTGGAATACTACTCAGCCATAAAACGAAGGGAATTTTGCCATTTTCAACAATGTGGATGGACTTGGAGGGTATTATGCTAAGTGAAATAATTCAGACAGAGAGAGACAAATACTGTATGATATCACTTATATGTGGAATCTAAAAAATACAACAAACTAGTGAGTATAACAAAAAAAGAAACAGACTCACAGATATAGAGAACAAATTATTAGTTACCAGTGTTGAGAGGGAAAGGAGGAGGATTAATATATGCATAGGGAATTAAGAAGTACAAATTCTTATGTATAAATTAAGTTACAAGAACATATTGTACAATATTGGGATTATAGCCAATATTTTATAACAACTATAAATGAAGTATAACCTTTAAAAATTGTGAATCACTATATTGGACACCTGTAATTTATATAATATTTTACACCAACTTTACTTCAATTTAAAAAAGAAAGCTATCCTACCAGAAAAAAGAAAATCCTCACACTTTGATATGAGGTAAGATTAAAAATATAAAAAAAGAAAAAATGGAAACAAATGAATGGAGGAAGTATAAATCTTTTTTTTTATGGCTGAAACTTTTTTTTATTAGTTTTTATGGAAGTATGGTTGCTTTACAATTTTGTGTTAGCCTCCACCATACAACAAAATGAATCAGCCATACACACACAGATATCCCCTCTCTTTTGAAGGAAGTATAAATCTTAAGGTAAGCTTTACACTGTAAAATCAATGAAAAATTAAAATATGTGAGGAAGAGTCATGCAAATAGGGCAACAGTTAAGTAACGCCTCCCTCCCTGCTGTCTGTGCAGAATTCACTGGAGAAAACTTACAAGTTACTCATTTATGGTAGAGCTTCACAACATCTAGCAGGGAAGAATATTAGTCCCTGGGAGAAGAGTCCTGACCTCATGACTGTGGTGCTTCTCAGCTGCAAGACTTCAGAAGAGGCTGCCCTCTCCCGCAGCCATTTGATAGGACAGAAACTTTGCTCCTGTTGTAGCTTGCCAGTCCATCTCCTGGCACAATCAGGATTAGGGGCCATGCCTTTCAGATGACCGGAATTGACTGCCTTAATCACAAGGCTGAAGTGAGATCACACCGAGCTCTGTGTGATGCCGAATATTTTTCTGACTGGCTAAGGGGAAGGACTCAGTCTTGGATGGGTTAAACCTTACCTATCAAACACTAATAACCACTATTCCACATGAATGTGGAGGTTATAAATTACACATTGATTTCTCAAGTAAATGATCTCCCTATATAGTCTCAGTCTTTTTTTTTTTATTACTTTACTGAATTATTAATGTGGTTATTTATTGCTCTCTGGTTTATATTTCTGAAGAGTATTATTACTCAAACATGAGAAGTTCACTTTTTTAAACCAGATTATAAAATCAGGAAAAGGTAATTTTAATCAATTTATCTAAAGATCCTCCTTGTTTAAGAAAAGGTTTGAATTGTAGCAAATTTTGCTTAAAATTTAATTTCTATTAAAGAGTCTTATTTGTTTATCTCTACCTGAGTCAGATACTAGCTATTTATCATTCTTGCTTTTTCTTCCTTTCAGATGTTTGGTATGACTCTACCATTCTGCCTCCCATGAAGCGAGGTGTGGTCACATGACTGAGTTTGTTCAATAGAATGTGGACCTCTATCCTTTGTTCACAAGAATCTCCCCCGTACCCTAATTCTACATCTCTACCCAAGCCTACTAATCAAATGTAAATATGTGTTCAGGGTGTTCTCAGTATTTATAAAGTATATGCTGAAGATGATAGAATTTCCTTCAACCTATGGTTCCAAATATCTCTGTGGCACAGACTTTCACTGCCAACTGCTAACATAAACTTACACTAGCGATACATAAACTGCATAAAAGTAAAACCACCACAATTTGGGGTATATCTGTTATGGCAGCAGAGTCACTTGAACTACTACACATACTCGTTATAACTTCAGACGTAGAAGTCCCTGAGAATGTATAGACTTAAGGTCATAATTTTTAAAAAAATAGAAATTAAAATATTTTAAAATTACATACTTAAGGGGACAACTTTCTGATAATGAATTAAGCATTGTATTTAAAACAGCAGTGTTGTTCTATAATTTTTTGAATGCCTCATGGTTTTAACATTTTTAAAGGGTTGTTTAAAAAGCAAACAAAAAAATCAAAGGAAAATATGTGCCAGAGACTATTATGTGCCCCACAAAATCTATCTGGTCCTTTACTGAAAAAGTATGATGACACCTGCTCTGAAGTGTCTGCTGTGTATATAGTTGTTGCTTCATTAAAACTCATTGGATTAGTAGGAGGACTTTACTGATATTGAGCCTAGGGGATGTATAAATCAAAGGGTATGTGGAGGTATAAGTTGGAAGGTGATTTTGTTATTATAAACATAAAACTTATAAACCCCAAATTTCAAGCAGCTTGTGATTGCTTCTGTTTTGGTTATACTGGTAGACAATGGATAGTTTATTATTTATTATGTTCAATTTTAGTCAGAAGAAGCAGCCATTTCCCAACATATTCCATTTTTGGAGGAAACAGTAGTCCAGGTAAGAACTCGAAGTTTGAATGAAATATGAAAGTATTAAAGTTGATAAATATGAATTTCAACATTTCTAGAAGTGATAAGCTTTTTAAAAAAGAGTATTGTAAAGATAACAATAAAATCAAATATTTATATCATGAATCAGTAGAAAATATTTGAGTAATCGCAGGTGAAGTTTATCATAGAAAATTACAAAATTCTTAATTACCATTTTTGCATTAATAATAATACTTTTATTCATTATTGTGATCAGAAAACAATAATCTTAGCTTTTCTCTTCTAGTTCTGAAAGATTACAATCAAGTTTATGATAAAAAGTTGATTTGCAGCATGAGGAATAAAAGTTACCTTAGTTCTGTGTAATAGATGTTAACTAAGTATGTGAGAAATGTAATGTAGCTTGTATTTACTTGTCATTTTTCCCCTTACACATACCCTTTGAGTTAATGTTCTTTTTAAAATTATTACTGAGATGTAAGTGGTGTATAGTATTGTGTTAGTTTTAGTTGTACAACATAATGATTTGTATATGTTGTATATATTGCAAAATGATTACCACAATAGTTTAGTTAACATCCATCACCACATATACTTAACAATTTTTTTTCTTGTGATGAGCACTTTTAAGATCTATTCTCTTAGCAACTTCAATGTGCTTTGAATAATCATCTTCTAAAGCCTTTATACAATGTGCCAGCTATTATGTTTTGCATCTTTCCCGATAAAAGAAGGCTAACAATAATATTTTTTTTGGACCTTTTCAAAATTTTGGAGAAAATTATTCATTGTAAACCTGGTGGCATTGTTATTTTATCAGGTATGATTACTTCCGAGTCTAAAGGATTCCAGTGGAAGAAGATGTTAACACTAGGACAGCCTACTTAGGAATTTAAACTTCAAGGAAAATATCATTATCACAAATAGCATTTTTTCATAAAAGATTGTCAAGCTTCAGCTGGTGCTTCACCAGGTGAAAGAGTGGCCAGGACACAGAATTCTAGTACAATTTAAAAAACTGAGTAAACCTCATGAAGTTCATTATAAAATAACTTATGTAAATAAGGTAGATTTGCAAAACTGGATACATCCTCATGTTCTAGCATTCAGGAATTATATTGACATTTCCAGGTTGACCAACAAAGAAAGAGGGAGGGAGGAGGAGGAGAGAGAGAGAGAGAGAGAGAGAGAGAGAGAGAGAGAGAGAGAGAGAGGAAATAACAGTATTATTGAAATAAGGGGAAAAAAAGAGATAGTATATGTGAATGTCGTCCTGAAAGACCTGAAATACCACAGAAAAAAAAACTTTAAACAAAAGAATTGTCAATGACTCACTCTCACTTATATCTGCTGCCAACTTCTGTTTAAATAAAATAATCAGCAAATTTGAATTGCAGTGTTTTAATTTGCTTAGAAATTTAAATTCAAGGCTTAAAAAAGTCTTTTTAAAGCTTAAATTTCTATTATATCTAGGACAATCCTGGATTATTAAACACTTGAGCCCACCCTTTAAACTATAATGTCAACATATATTAAGTAAGAATATATTATGAATCATCTAAAAATAATGTTAGTTATTTTTGATGTTTACATTACATTTTAATGCCCCATAGAACATACCAGACCATCCTAACACTCAGTGACTCAAAACAATAAGCATTCACTGGGTTCACTGTGGGTCAACTATTTAGGTTGGTCTGTGCTGGGAGAATCTTCACATGTAAGGGTGTTGGCTGGCTGCTGGATTATCTACCAGCGGCTTATCTTGGATGGCTGGGAAAAGATAGCTCTGTTACACATCTCCCATCCATCCAGTATCTGACCTAAAGAGGTTTTCTTGTTTAGGGCAGAGATTTAAGAATGAGCAAGCCCAGTCCAGAAAGAGTGCCACGGCAGAAATAAACACCAGTATACACCACGTTGACTATTTTACAATGGGCCAAAGGAATGACTGACCCAGAATCAAAGTGGAAAGATATACTAATCCAAAGAACATACATAAGGGAAGGGGTGTCATTAATTAGGACTGTTATGCAACCAATATGTCACAAACAGCCAGTGTACTTCATATTCTTACTATTTCTACATACACGTTTTTCTCTAAGTCACCGACCACAGAGTCTACCCAATGCCCCCTCTGTTGAAATGTTTTATAAAAATTATCTCTGGTTGAGTTTATTGGAGTAAATTTTACATACAGTAAAATACATCCATTATGAGTGTACAGCGCCTGAACTTGGAAAAATACATACACTCATTTACATATGTAACTACTACCCCATCAAGTTATAGATAGAACATTTCCATCATTCAGAAAAGTTTATTCACAATTGTTTGCAATAAAAGGCCAATGCCCTGGATCAGGCAACCTTGATATGACATTTTTTTTTCTTTTGAAGAGACTTTGTTCTTTAGAGCAGTTTTAGGTTCACAGCAAAATTGAGCAGAAAGTACAGAGAGTTGCCATATATTCCCTGCCCTCACACAAGTATAGCCTCCCCCATTATCAATATCCCCATCATTGTGACATGCTTGTTACAATTGATGAACATTTCTTGAAACATTATTATCACCCATAATTTACATTAAGGTTTACTCTTAGTGTTGTACATTCTATAGGTTATGACAAATGTATATGAGATGTATCCATCCGTATGGTATCATGAAGAGTAGTTTCACTGCCTTAAACATCCTCTGTGCTCTATTTATCCCTCTTCCCCTGCCCCTCCCCACACCTTATCCCAAACCCCTAGGGATAACTGATCATCTTACTATCTCCATTCTTTTGCTTTTTCCTGAATATCATATAATTAGAATCATACAGTACATAGCATTTTCATATTGGCCTCTATCACTTAGTAGTATGCATTTAAGTATCCTCCATGTTTTTCATGGCTTAAGAAAATACTAAATACTAGTTTTTCTGTTTCAGTAATATATATATATATATATATATATTTCATATATATATGGGATCATTTTATGTGCTTGTGTGTCTGGTTTCTTTTGTTCAGCATAGTGTTTTGATATCTATTCATGAATCAGTTGCATATATCAGTAGTTTCTTTTTTTTATAGTTAATATTCCATTGTATGGATATATGACGCATATACAAGTTGTTTATCTCTTCAGCTGTTGATGAATTTTTGGATTATTTTCATTTTGGGGATATTATGAATTAAAAAGCTATAAACATTTTTATACAGGTCTTTTGTTGGATACATTTTTATTTCTCTTAAGTAAATGCCTCAGAATGGTTTTACTGAGTCATACAGTACAGGTATTTTTAACTTTATTAAAAACTGTCAAACTGTTTTCCAAAATGAATGTACCATTTTTCACTTCCAACAGAAACATATAAAATTTCCAGTTGCTAAACACCTTCTCCAACAGAAAGAAGTTATGATGTATTGACTTATGGTTGGTATTTTTAAATATTTATCCATTCTACTCATTGTGTGTGGTATGTTTTTGAGGAATATTTTAAAAACTCAACTTTATTGAGGCATAATTTATATACAATAGAATACATAAAGAGTGCAGTTTGATGAGTCTTGCTAAATGTACATATCAATGTAATAACCACAATCAAGAAATAGAGTGTTTCTATCTCCCCCAAATGTTCCTTTGTGCTTTCTTGCAGTCAAGCTTCTCCACTCCTCAACCCAGGCAACCACTGATCTGATTTCTGACACTGGAGATAGGTTTTGCCTGTTGTAGATGTCATATAAATGGAATCACATAATATATGCTTTTTTGTGTCTGGCTCCTTTTGCTCAGCACAATGCTTCTGAGGATTTTCTATGTCATTTTGAATGTCAGAAATCCATTCATTTTTATTTCCAACTAGGGTTAATGGCATGATTATACACAATTTCTTTTCCATAGTAGTTGTTCCATTTTATATTTTCCCATTGCTCCAGAGTCTCTCTAACACTTGAGATTGTTAGGTTTTTTTTTTTTTTTTGCTATTTTAGTGTTTGTGTAGTCATATCTCACTGTAGTTGTAATTTCCATTTTCCTAATGACCAGTGATATTGTGCACCTTATTTGTCACTGCATATTTTCTTTTTCTTTTTTAAAAATTTTTATTGAAGTATAGTTGATTTACAATGTTGTGTTTAATTTCTGCTGTAGAGCAAAGTGATTCAGTTATAAATATATATATTCTTTTTCATATTGTTTTCCATTATGGTTTATCCCAGGATATTGAATATAATTCTCTGTGTTATACAGTAGGACCTTTTTGTTTATCCACTCTATATATATTTTGCATCTGCTAATCCCAAACTCCCAATCCATCCATCTCCACTTCCTTACCCTTGGCAACCACAAGTCTGCATATTTTCTTTTGTGAAATATCTTAAATTTTTTGCCCAATTTTTGAAATGCGTTGTTTGCTTTCTTATTATTAATCTATAAGAGCTCTTTATAAATACGTTTTCAATGTTTATTCAGTTATTTCATAGTGAGGAATATGTCATAACTAAATTGCTAAGTAAAATTCAGGTTGTACGACTTACAGTAAAAACTAAACTATGTGATACATGCAAGAAACTATTGATAATACAGTGAGATTAACATGCCTTTGTTTTCTTTTCTAAATTTTTCATTGTTAAGTAATGACCACGGAGAAGAAAATAAAAAACACATTGTTCAAAAGGAACTGCAGGTCTTCCCTGGTGGCACAGTGGTTGAGAATCTGCCTGCCAATGCAGGGGACACGGGTTCGAGCCCTGGTCTGGGAAGATCCCACACGCCGCAGAGCGACTAGGCCCGTGAGCCACAATTGCTGAGCCTGCGCGTCTGGAGCCTGTGCTCCACAACAAGAGAGGCCGCGATAGTGAGAGGCCCGCGCACCGCGATGAAGAGTGGCCCCCGCTCGCCGCAACTAGAGAAAGCCCTCGCACAGAAATGAAGACCCAAAACAGCCATAAATAAATAAATAAAATTTTAAAAAATAAATAAATAAAGCAAATAATTTTTTTAAAAAAAGGAAATGCAACTGAAGACATTTAGGTTTTTTTTTTTTTTAGCTTTATTGAGGTATAATTAATATACAAAAAACTGCACACATATAATATCTATGTCTTGATGAGTTTGGGCATATGCATACACCTGTGATATCACCACTATAAGCAAGTTCCTGAGTAACATGTCTATCACTTCCAAAAATTGTCTTGTGTTCTTTTGTGTTTTTTCTTCTACTTTGTTTTTCCTTTGGTGAGAACAGTTAAATGAAATCCATCTTATAAAAAGTGCATAATACCATATTGTTTATTATAGAGACTACATTTAACAGCTGATCTCTAGAACTTATTTATCTTGCATCACAGAAACTTTATACCCATAGAAAAACAATTCCCCATTTCCCCTCGCCCCAGCCCCTTGAAACCACCATTCTAATCTCTGCTTCCATGAGTGTGACTATTCTAGGTTCCTAATGTAAGTGGTATCAGGCAGTATTTATCCTTCTGTGTCTGGCTTATTTTGCTTAGCATAATGTCCTCAAGGTACATCCATATTGTGGCAAATGGCAGAATTTGTATGTTAACTACATGACTCTGCAATCTTGCTAAATTTATTTATGAGTTACAGGAAATATTATGTAGATTATTTAGAATTTTCTACATACACATTTATTACTTGTAAACAAACCTTTATTGTTGCTATTTATTTATTTTTACCTTATTCCACTGGCCAGGTCTTTCAGCTCAGCACAGAGTGAAAATGGTAAGAATGGACATCATTGCCTTGTTCATGATCTTAAGCAGGGTGAGTTCAGTCTTTCATTACTAAGTATGATGTTAGCTGTAGGATATATATATTTTTTATGTTAATAAACTTTATCAGGTTGATAAAATTTCCTTCTATCTCTCATCGACTATGAACACAGTCTCCATGAACAGCTTGTATTCTTTATATTTTTGCTTCTCTTTTAACTTGTTTCTTTATTAATAAAGTCTCCAATTCTTCTCCATGTGGTTCTTCTTTTGGTTTCACTTGGGGTCTCTGATATAGTTGCAGTAAGATGGTATCTGGGGTGGAAGTAATGGACGACTCAGTTGGAATGCTTAGACAACTGTTACTCTTTCCCTCAATACATGGTCTTAGGGCATTTCCACATTGTCTCTCCAGTGGGGTAACTGGCACCTTGCATGGTGGCTCAGGGTTCCCAAGAGCTGAAAATTGGAAACCAAAAGATTTCTTAATGTATAGGTCAGGAATTGGTGCATCGTTCTTTCTGGGCATGGATTACACAACAGTTCAAATTACGGGAGGCTGGTTCACTGGGAGCCATCTTTGGAGAGAAGTTACCATAACATGCTGCTGTACATTTAGTTAGTAATAGCTTAAGTATTTTCCTTAGCTATTTCTGTAATATGGATTTCCGATAACATCTCTTAAATATGATCTAACACTCAAGGTTGTAGATTTCAGTTGACTTTTCTACTTATGTACATCCCACTGATTCTTCTGAAGTATTTAAAAGTAAATTACAGAAGGTTTATAATCACAGATCCTTACTTTTACTAATTTAAATTTTGTGTAAATTAACATAAAATGGTAAAACTATAATGCTAAACTACTAGAAAAAGTTATTTGAAACAAATATCAAATTAGTTAATTTATACAAAAACCTACATGAATATAAAAGATAAACACTAAGCCTCTAATAAAAATAAAAGAAAAACTGGGAGAATCAAAAAATGTTCAATTGTTAACATGAATAAGAAAGCAAAAATGCTGAATTTTTAAATAATGTTATGTTTACAAAAATAAGAACAAACAAACTGACAAAAAAGACAAGCAAATACTTCTAAAGCAAAACTCTGGACCTAGCCTTGCACTGCAGAGGGTTTCTGCAGGTGTTTGCCTTCAGGGAATCTGTGCAAAATAGACACAGTGTGTCATAAAAGGAATGCTTCCCATGAGTATAACTGATTTCTATTGAAATAAATACAAAAATTGTATCGGTAAACAAGCTAACATAATTGATAAACATTGTATTTGTAGAAGTAAAATTTGCTATAAAATGTTGTAACTAAAGTCATTTATTGATTATTTAAAAATTATTGTCCAATTGTGAATTAGTCAGTCTGGGATCTTGTTCTCCAGTCCACTTTTAGTCCTTGCTCATGCTGTTCAAACTCTCTATACTCCATTTATTATGCTTTCTCTTCCCTTCTCTGGGCATCTAAATTGGACAGTTAAAGTACCCGTCATAACTTTCCAGCCAAGTCTTCCTTGAATCTATTTGTTGGTAGTCAACGCTGCTTTCTTCCCACTCAAGTAATTAGCAGTTGAACCACTCACTTTGGATTATCATTCATCTCTTACTTGTATTTCATTGTTATTTTTCTACTGAGATTTTCTCATTGAGGTTCTTAATACCCATGTAACTAAATACCAAGCCTTGTATCCATTGTATCTCCCACATATTTCAAACAGTGAAAGCATATTTTAAGACTGTAAATATTTCAGGATTTCCCTGGTGGTGTAGTGGTTAAGAATCCTCTTGCTAATGCAGGGGACACGGGTTCTATCCCTGGTCCAGGAATATCCCACATGCTGCAGAGCAACTAAGCCCGTGCGCTGCAACTACTGAGCCTGCGTTCTAGAGCCTGAGTGTGAGCCACAACTACTGACATCCACGCACCTAGAGCCCCTGGTCCGCAGCAAGAGAAGCCACTTCAATGAGAAGCCCGCACACCACAATGAGAAGCCCGCACACTGCAATGAAGAGTAGCCCCCACTCACTGCAACTAGACAAAGCCCGCACACAGCAATGAAGACCCAACACAGCCATAAATAAATAAATAAATAAATAAATAAATTTATTGAGAAAATGAACTTAAAAAAAACCCTGTAAATATTTGTTAAATTATACAGAATGCAATCTAAGGTTTTAAGTTTTTCTTTTAAGTTTATTGACATATTTTCACTAACTTCTCAATTAGAAGTCAGTAATTCAAAAAATGATTTTCAAAATAATTTGAACATGTCATAGTCTGATCTTGAAATAGTCAGATACAAGAGAGTGTCCACATGCATGTACACACACAAGCCATCGTGCACTCTTCACATTGAAAAACAATAAAATATTTTATGTGTCACTTAACCAAACCATATATTGTATTCATTTAAAACTGTGTTCTACAAAAGGCACTGTGTTTTCATACTCACTAAAACAATAACATCTGCTAATAATTCTTAAGACCTCAATCCCTTTTGGCATCACTATATCATTCAGATCCACAAACTCCATAAATTTAGAGGTTGAGCTGAAGAGAGCACTTAAGTCATCAAGTCTTAACAGGTAGCTTTTGGAGAGCAGGGAGTGTGTCTGAGAATTACTGTATCGTTAGAAGTTAGCAGCAACAGTATTGCATGAGCACTCTAGCAAATTTTATGAGCCAACGATTCATTGCATTAAAGGGTCTGCTCGGATATTTGTAAACATTATTGAATCATTTTCTCCACAGTTTTTATATAATTCAACAACTGTCATAGCTCAGCAAAGTTGTTAATATAATGGATAAAATCTATCTGAAAAAAAGGCTTCATTCTGGTCACTTATGCAAAAGGTTTCCATAGAAAGAACTTCAAATAACTTTTTATCTCTGAGTGGAAAAAGAACCTACCCAAATCCAAACCTTCTTATTAACAATAAATATTTTTTGTTTTTGTTTTTTTTTTAATATAAAAGCTGAGGCCACAAAAGGGGAGAAACCAAGTGAAGCAGAAAACACTTCTAAAGCAAATATAGAGCAACATTTTAACTTACATTCGTTTTAAACAAGCAGTTACATTTTGTGGGAGACCAATGTCAAACCTATACAATCATTAATGAGGTGCCATGATAGTTTCATGATTCTAGTAGCAACAAATAAGGTCAAAAAAGGAAATTTCTGGCAAAGAGTCAAGGTGTGAACTTCAGTCTTGAGATAGTTGCTGGACCTCACCCTCAGGAAACATAAAGATAAACACCCAATAAAAACAAAACTTGGTTCACACAAAGCCAGAAAATTAGTATTATTAATTTACTATAGAAAATTATTATTTGCTGTTGCACCATTGGGTATTTACCATTTGTTATTCACCAGTAACCTGTACTTGGGTTCAATTTTTGTCCTAGAAGTGAAAATCTGCATTATGTATCAGCAAGTTTCTTTGATTACTGACAGTGGTCAAAAGTCCTTGATGGCATGGGTGTGTATGAGTGGATGGGTAATATTTTAACTGAATTTCAAAATACTGCATTTGGGGTGGAAATTCAGATTTGGGAGGAATGTAGTATTTTTGAATATATGTTTAATTATGTCAGACAAATTCTGACAACAAGGAATCTTCAAAATATTGATCTCTTTGATTCTTCTCTCCCTTCTCTTCCTCCACTGTACTGTTCTGAAACTCAGAGCATTTCAACCTTTCAACTGGATCTTATTTTCTTTTGAATGGAGAGCATGGTACAGGTAAGCCATCAATTGCATTATTGCACACTAAATACTTTTTAAAAGCATTGTAGGAACTAGCTATTTCAAGAACTATTATTTATCCTAATTGATCCCAGCTGAGCTTGGAAGGGAGTCTGGCACAAGAGCCTTCAAAGACTTGCCAAAAAGCTGTCAGATTTGATAACTCACACCACTCTGAACTTGGCTCAGAGAGGTCAGTTACAGAGTGAACTCTAAGCTCCCCCCGATATCCAAGCCTGCTGAAAAATGCAGATACGCCGCCAGCTGACTTGCAAGCCACTAGATTTTCAACTTTGTTTTAAGAGGCTCATGTGTTCTTGGAACTGGGGATGGGCTGCTAGCAATAAGATGTTCCCACGTGGAGCCACAAAGCAGATGTGATTGTCCTGTGTGCTGGGAAGCATCTGTTTTTGTTAAGACATGGTTTAGAAATTAGCCTAAATATTTAGGATGAACTGGGGGTATAACAAAACCTTCAATTATGCTTCTTTGAATAACCGAATGCACCCATGAATTTGTATTTTGTAATTTTACACTACATTAATCTTCTTCATACAAAATTCCTCATGTATAGATTACACAAAGGCTGTTATGCTACATTATCAAAGCTCCAGCTGAATTACCTTTCCAGTTCATTTATAACATTAAGTTGTAAGCACCATGAAGGAAAGAAAGCAATATTTGTCTCTTCCTTGTTACAGCTACTTTGCCTGACACAATCCTCAGGCTCATGTTGAGCCCTCAAGAAATATTTGTTGGACGAATAAATAAATGAAGAAACAATTGTATGAATGAAGAAACTAGTTAGTCTATTTGAAGACTTTTCTTTTTCTCTTAGCTCAATAAACTTCCTCAACTGATGGATGTGTTAACTAACCTTATTGTGTAATCATTTTGTGATACATACCATCACGTTATACATCTTAAATTTACACAATGCTATCTGTCAGTTAGCTCAATAAAGCTGGGGAAAATACAACTTTTTAAAAAATAAATAAAATTCCTCACTATTGCCACTTTTGAAGACATTTCGGTACATATATATCATTTAAACTGTATATATCCAGCAGTCTGTTCAAATTCTACAGATTTCTGAAATTTCATAATATTCATGGAGAATTTTTTAATGTTGTCAAGAAATTGGGGAAAAAAATTTTAAGTTGAAAGGTTTTATTTCTTTTCCATTTTCTAATTTATGGATATGTGCATCAGCTTCCAATTTTTACCTTCATATCTGAAATCTGGCTTTATATCATGATGGATTAAAGACAGCCACAAATTCTTTGTCCTTCCTAATTGAGAAGAGGGGTCTATTTTCTTTCTTCTTGAATCTGGATGGGTTCTGTGACTGATCTTGACAGTAGAAGGCATCAGAAATGACATGGTATAACTTCAAGCTTGGGCCGTAAGAGACTCATACTTTCCTTTGTCACTGCTGTTGGTATGTTCCCCTTGGAAGCCAGCTGCCATGTAAGAAGTGTAGGTGACGACCATCTTGTGAGGAAGCCTAGACTTCCCAAATGGAGAAGAAGAGAATACATGAAGGAGCGCCTGGGTGCTAAGTATGTGAGTGAACTTCTTGGATCTTCCAGCATAGCCAAGGGAGAGAACGAATGATGCCAGTACCATGTCGCACAGATTGTCCAGCCCATTACTTTTGAAATTCCTGATCCACGTATCATGAGTAAATAAAGTGATTGTCATCTTAAGCCACTAAGCTTTGGGGTATTTTGTATACACTGCAGTATATAACAAACTTGCACTTTCGTCATTAAGAATATTATGCTTCTAAATATAATAGTTGAAAACATACCAAGTATGCTCATAATATATACTTTGAGAAAAATGAGAAACATCTCCATATTATATATTTTTTTCAGTATGAGTCTTCTGGAGATAAGTCATACTTTCTAGTATGTATCTAACTCATGTTAACTTTTTACACTCATAGTTAAAAATAAAACTGATTGAATCATTACCATGACATTATAACACTTCATACTCAAAAGTTCAACTTTAGAAAAATGGCTCTTAAATTTAGATGTTTACTAGAGTTTTACTAACATTTTTTAACTTGAATATAGACACATTGGATTTCATTTAGTTACATTTTCTTTCCCATAAACAAATACCCCAGGTCTCTGAGTTATATGTAAAAATGTTATTCAATAATGTGGTCCCCCCCACCTAACAATTGCAAAATGCTTTCCACTATTTTCCTCTATGACTTGTTACGAAATGATTCAACCAACTATTGACTTAGTGATTACTATACTACAGATAGGTTAGGCTGAAGCTATAATAAATGTTATATCACGCCATGCTCTTTTTTTCTGTATTAGTAAGCGTTTGAGTTCGAGTGTAAACAAGAACTCAAACAAAAATGAATTAAACATGATAGAAGTTTATCTTTTTCTTATAAAATTCCAAGCAGCTATGGCAGCTCCACTCAGCAAAAGTTAAAAGGATCCTGAGTTCCCTCTATCAGGGGGAATTCTATTACTTCCTAGGATGCTGTACTTTCCTTCAGGGTTTACTGTGGACTAGTGAGAAGGGAAAAGACTGAAGGGAATGGCACACTCTTTCTGGTATGGACACTACCTGGAAGGTGAACTCATAACCTTCACCCAAATCCCAACATGACCAAGTTAGTCAGATGGCCACACCTAGATGTAAGAGGGCTTGAAATATATATATTTTCTATTCTCGGTATCTATTTGTAGAGCTAACATTTTTATTACTATGGGAAAAGAGAAGTGTGGATATTTAGACACAGCTAGTGTTTGTCACATTTTAAATCACTTATTCATTCCTTTATGATCATCCAGTGAAGAACAGATTTTTTGACTTCATGAGCAATCCTAGTCAAAATGATGAAGCTGAACACTAACGTAACACTTGTCTTTGGTAAACATATTTTTAATTATTCTGACCTGCTTTCTCAAATTTCTCTACTAATCCACGCACTATACCAATATGGCACAATAATTGTGCCTGAATAATATTCCAAGTACCACCCTCCTTCCTCCATCCTCAAGATAAATTAAAATATATACCTTTGTTTAAAAAAAAACCTTGTTATTCTTTTTTTTAACATCTTTATTGCAGTATAATTGTTTTAGAATGGTGTGTTAGTTTCTGCTGTATAACAAAGTTAATCAGCCTTACGTACACATATATCCCCATATATACTCTCTTTTGCATCTCCCTCCCACAGTCCCTATCCCACTCCTCTAGGTGGACACAAAGCACCGAGCTGATCTCCCTGTGCTATGCAGCTGCTTCCTACTAGCTATCTATTTTACATTTGGTAGTGTATATATGTCCATGCCACACTCTCACTTTGTCCCATCTTCCCCTTCCCCATGTCCCAAAGTCCATTCCCTAAGTTTGCATCTTTATTCCTGTCCTTCCCCAAGGTTCTTTAAAACCACTTTTTTTTTTTTTTTTTACGATTCCATATATATGTGTTAGCATACGGTATTTTTTTTTCTCTTTCTGACTTACTTCACTCTGTATGACAGTCTCTAGGTGCATCCACCTCACTACAAAAAACTTAATTTCATTTCTTTTTAAGGATGAGTAATATTCCATTGTATATATGTGCCACATCTTCTTTATCCATTCATCTGTCAATGGACACTAAGCAACACTTAGGTTGCTTCCATGTCCTGGCTATTGTAAATAGAGCTGCAATGAACATTGTGGTACATGACTCTTTTTGAATTATGGTTTTCTCAGGGTATATGCCCAGTAGTGGGCTTGAAGGGTCATATGGTAGTACTATTTTTAGTTTTTTAAGGAACCTCCATACTGTTCTCCATAGTGGCTGTATCAATTTACATTCCCACCAACAGTGCAAGAGGGTTCCATTTTCTCCACACCCTCTCCAGCATTTACTGTTTGTAGATTTTTTGATGATGGCCATTCTGACTGGTATGAGGTGATACCTTATTGTAGTTTTGATTTGCCTTTCTCAAATAATTAGTGATGTTCAGCATCCTTTCATGTGTTTGTTGGCAATCTGTATATCTTTGGAGAAATGTCTATTTGGGTCTTCTGCCAATTTTTGGATTGGGTTGTTTGTTTTTTTTATATTGAGCTGCATGAGCTGCTTGTATATTTTGGAGATAAAGCCTTTGTCAGTTGCTTCATTTGCAAATATTTTCTCCCATTCTGAGGGTTGTCTTTTCATCGTGTTTAGAGTTTCCTTTCCCGTACAAAAGGTTTCAAGTTTCATTCGGTCCCATTTGTTTATTTTTGTTTTTATTTCCATTTCTCTAGGAGGTGGGTCAAAATGGATCTTGTGTGATTTATGTCGGAGAGTATTCTGCTTATGTTTTCCTCTAAGAGTTTTATAGTGTCTGGCCTTACATTTAGGTCTTTATTCCATTTGGAGTTTATTTTTGTGTATGGTGTTAGGAAGTGTTCTAATTTCATTCTTTTACCTGTAGCTGTCCAGTTTTCCCAGCACCACTTATTGCAGAAGCTGTCTTTTCTCCATTGTATATTCTTGCCTCCTTTATCAAAAATAAGGTGATCATAGGGCTTCCCTGGTGGCGCAGTGGTTGAGAATCTGCCTGCCAATGCAGGGACACGGGTTCGAGCCCTGGTCTGAGAAGATCCCACATGCCGCGGAGCAACTGGGCCCGTGAGCCACAACTACTGAGCCTGCGCGTCTGGAGCCTGTGCTCCACAACAAGAGAGGCCACAACAGTGAGAGGCCCGTGCACCGCAATGAAGAGTGGCCTCCGCTTGCCACAACTAGAGAAAGCCCTCGCACAGAAACGAAGACCCAACACAGCCAGAAAATAATAATAATAATACATAACTAAATTTTAAAAATTAAAATAAAAAAATAAGGTGATTTTATGTGTGTGGGTTTATCTCTGGTTTTCTATCCTTTTCCATTGATCTATATTTCTGTTTTTGTGCCAGTACCATATTGTCTTGATTACTGGAGCTGTGAAGTATAGTCTGAATTCTGGAGCCTGATTCCTCCAACTCCGTTTTTCTTTCTCAAGATTGCTTTGGCTATTCGGAGTCATTTGTGTTTCCATAGAAATTGTGAAATTATTTGTTCTAGTTCCATGAAAAATGCCACTGGTAGTCTGATAGGGATTGCATTGAATCTGTAGATTGCTTTGGGTAGTAGAGTCATTTTCACAATGTTCATTCTTCCACTGCAAGAACATGGTATATCACTCCATCTGTTTCTACCATCTTTAATTTCTTCCATCAGTGTCTTATAGTTTTCTGCATATAGGTCTTTTGTCTCCTTAGGTAGGTTTATTCCTAGGTATTTTATTATTTTTGTTGCAATGGTAAATGGGAGTGTTTCCTTAATTTCTTTTTCAGATTTTTCATCATTAATTAGTGTATAGGAATGCAAGAGATTTCTGTGCATCAATTTTGTATCCTGCTAATTCATTGATTAGTTCTAGTAGTTTTCTGGTAGCATCTTTAAGATTCTTCCTGTATAGTATCTTGTCATCTGCAAACAGTGACAGTTTTACTTCTTCTTTTCTGTTTTGGATTCCTTTTATTTCTTTTTCTTCTCTGATTGCTTTAGCTAAAACTTCCAAAACTATGTTGAATAATATTGGTGGGAGTGGGCAATCTTGTCTTGCTCCTGATCTTAGTGGAAATGGTTTCAGTTTTTCACCATTGAGAACGATGTTGACTGTGGGTTTGTCTTATATGGCCTTTATTATGTTGAGGTTGGTTCCCTCTATGCCTACTTTCTGGAGGGTTGTTATCATAAGGGGGTGTTGAATTTTGTTGAAAGCTTTTTCTGCATCTATTGAGATAATCATATTATTTTTCTCTTTCAGTTTGTTAATATGGCATATCACATTGCATATATTGAAGAATCCTTGAATTCCTGGTATAAACCTCAGTTGATCATGGTTTATGATACTTTTAATGTGCCATTGGATTCTGTTTGTTAGTATTTTGTTGAGAATTTTTGCATCCATGTTCATCAGTGATACTGGCCTGTAGTATTCTGTTTTGGTGACATGTTTGTCTAGTTGTGGTTTCAGGGTGACAGTGGCCTCATAGAATGAGTTTGGGAGTGTTCCTCCTTCTCCTGTATTTTGGAAGAGTTTGAGAAGGGTAGGTGTTATCTCTTTTTTAAATGTTTGCTTGAATTCGCCTGTGAAGCCATGTGGTCCTGGGCTTTTGTTTGTTGGAAGATTTTTAATCACAGTTTCAATTTCAGTGCTTGTGAATGGTCTGTTCGTATTTTCTATTTCTTCCTGGTTCAGTCTCAGAACATTGTGCTTTTCCAAGAATTTGCCCATTTCTTCCAGGTTGTCCATTTTATTGGCATATAGTTGCTTGTAGTAATCTCTCATGATTCTCTGTATTTCTGCAGTGTTAGTTGTTACTTCTCCTGTTTCATTTCTAATTCTATTGATATTGAGTCTTCTCCGTTTTTTTCTTGATGAGTCTGGTTAATGGTTTATCAATTTTGTTTATCTTCTCAAAGAAGCAGCTTTTAGTTTTATTGATCTTTGGTATCATTTCCTTCATTTCTTTTTCATTTATTTCTTAACTGATCTTTATGATTTCTTTCCTTCTGCTAACTTTGGGTTCTTTTTGTTCTTCTTTCTCTAATTGCTTTAGGTGTATGGTTAGTTTGTTTATTTGAGATGTTTCTTGTTTCTTGAGGTAGGATTACATTGCTACGAACTTCCCTCTTAGAACTGCTTTTGCTGCACCCCATAGTTTTCGGGTTGTAATGTTTTCACTGTCAGTTGTTTCTAGGTATTTTTTGATTTCCTCTTTGATTTCTTCAGTGATCTCTTGGTTATTTAGTAGTGTATTGTTTAGCCTCCATCTGTGTCTATTTTTTACAGATTTTTTTTTTCCTTTAATTGATATCTAGTCTCATAGCATTATGGTCAGAAACGATATTTGATGCATTTTCAATTTTCTTAAATTTACCAAAGCTTGATTTGAGATACAAGATATGATCTATCCTGGACAATGTTCCATGAGCACATGAGAAGAAAGTGTATTCTGTTGTTTTTGGATGGAATGTCCTATAAATAACAGTTATGTCTATCTTGTTTAATGTATCATTTAAAGCTTCTGTTTCCTTATTTATTTTCATTTTGGATGATCTGTCCATTGGTGAAAGTGGGGTGCTAAAGTCCCCTAGTATTATTGTTACTGTCAATCTTCCGGTTTATGGCTGTTAGCATTTGCCTTATGTATTGAGGTGCTCCTATGTTGAGTGCATAAATATTTACAATTGTTATATCTTCTTCTTGGATTGATCCCTTGATCATTATGTAATGTCCTTCTTTGTGTCTTGTAATAGTCTTTATTTTAAAGTCTATTTTGTCTGATATGAGAATTGCTACTCCATCTTTCTTTTGATTTCCATTTGCATGGAATATCTTTTTCCATCCCCTCACTTTCAGTCTGTATGTGTCCCTAGGTCTGAAGTGGATCCCTTGTAGAGAGCATATATATGGGTCTTGTTTTTGTATCCATTCAGCCAGTTTGTGTCTTTTGGTTGAATAATTTAATCCATTTACATTTAAGGTAGTTATTGATATGTATGTTCTTATTAGCATTTTCTTAATTGTTTTGGGTTTGTTAATGTAAGTCTTTTCCTTCTCTTGTGTTTCCTGCCTAGAGAAGTTCCTTTAGCATTTGTTGTAAAGCTGGTTTGGTGGTGCTGAGTTCTCTTAGCTTTTTCTTGTCTGTAAAGGTTTTATTTTCTCCATCAAATCTGAATGAGATCCTTGCTGGTAGAATAATCTTGGTTGTAGATTTTCCCTTTCATCACTTTAAATATGTCTTGCCACTTCCTTCTGGCATGCAGAGTTTCTGCTGAAAGATCATTTTTTAACCTTATGGGGAGTCCCTTGTATGTTATTTGTTGCTTTTCCCTTGCTGCTTTTAATATTTTTTCCTTGTATTTAATTTTTGGTAGTTTAATTAATATGTGTCTTTGCATGTTTCTCCTTGGATTTATCCTGTATGGGACTCTCTACACTTCCTGGACTTTATTGACTATTTCCTTTCCCATTTTAGGGAAATTTTCAAGTATAATCTCCTCAAATATTTTCTCAGTCCCTTTTTTTTTTCTTCTTCTTCTTCTTCTGGTACCCCTATAATTCGAATGTTGGTGTGTTTAATGTTGTCCCAGAGGTCTCTGAGACTGTCCTCAATTCTTTTCATTCTTTTTCCTTTATTCTGCTCTGAGGTAGCTATTTCCACTATTTTATCTTCCAGGTCACTTATCTGTTCTTCTGCCTCAGTTATTCTGCTATTGATTCCTTCTAGAGAATTTTTAATTTCGTTTATTGTGTTGTTCATCATTGTTTGTTTGCTCTTTACTTCCTCTAGGTCCTTGTTTAATGTTTCTTTTATTTTCTCCATTCTATTTCCAAGATTTTGGATCATCTGTACTATCATTACTCTGAATTCTTTTTCATGTAGACTGCTTATTTCCTCTTCATTTGTTTGCTCTGGTGGGTTTTTACCTTGCTCCTACATCTGCTGTGTATTTCTTTATTTCTCACTTTTTTTTAACTTACTGTATTTGCGTCTCCTTTTCACAGGCTGCATATTCATAGTTCCCGTTGTTTTTGGTGTCTTCCCCACTGTGTAAGTTTGGTTCAGAGAGTTGTGTAGGCTTCCAGGTTGAGTGGACTGGTGTCTGTGTGCTGGTGGATGAGGCTGGATCTTGTCTTTCTGGTGGGCAGGACAGCATCTGGTCTTGTGTTTTGGCGTGTCTGTGAACTTATTACAATTTTAGGCAGCCTCTCTGCTAATGGGTGGGATTGTGTTCCTGTCTTGCTAGTTGTTTGTCATGGGCTGTCCAGCACTGTAGCTTGCTGATAGTTGAGTGTAGCTGGGTCTTAGTGTTGAGACAGAGATCTCTGGGAGAGTTTTCACCATTTGATATTACGTGGGTCCAGGAGGTCTCTGGTGGACCAATGTCCTGAACTCGGCTCTCCCACGTAAGAGGCTCAGGCCTGACTCCCGGCTGGAGCACCAAGACCCTGTCAGCCACACGGCTCAGAAGAAATGGGGGAAAAAAAATAGAAAGGAAGACAAATAAAATAAGATAAAATAAAGTTAGTAAAAATATATATTATTAAAAATAACAAAGTAATAAAAAAGGAAGAAGGAAAGAAAGAAGAGAGCAATGAAACCAATGAACAAATCCACCAATGATAACAAGCACTGAAATTATACTAAAAAAACAAAAAACAAAAATGGACAAACAGAACCCTAGGATAAATGGTAAAATCAAAGCTTTTGGGAAGTCTGAGGTCTTCTTCCAGCATTCAGTAGGTGTTCTGTAGGAGTTGTTCCGCTTGTAGATGTATTTTTGATGTATTTGTGGGGAGGAAGGTGATCTCCACATCTTACTCCTCTGCCATCTTGAAGGTCCTCCCTTAACTTATTCTTTAATTATCAAAATATGCTGTACTCTGTTGGTTGGGTGATATTTAGTGGAAATAGGTTCATCACTTTGTAAAAAAATTATTACTTTAGAACCCCTTAAATTGTCAACCTATTTATTGACACTATATTATACAAGTGGCAGATAGTTTTTTATTAGAAATAATATTTGGCTTTCTTTCATTATACCATGGAATAGATGTGTAAAGCAGACCCTGATCATTAATTCCATCCAGTATTATCAGGAATTATCCACATTTATTTTGAGTTGTTTTCTCTCTCTCTCTCTCTCTCTCTCTCTCTCTCTCTCTCTGTCTGTCACCTATCTGTCTTTAGCCATAGTAGTGGGAGGAAGCCAATCCTTAGGACAAAACACTTTTTATCCATACTGGTCTATTCTCAAGGTGAATCCCTTAAAAAAAAAATGCACGTCCATTCCCCAACACAATTGGTGCTAAAGCAGCAACACCCATGATAAAACCTGGTCTTCCACCCTCACCCTGCAGTACTGGGGCAGCACCCTGTTCCCCACAGAGCTTCTGGGTTGACCTCTGGCATCACCCTCCTTCTGTAGGGGTGAAGTGGCACTCCTCCTACACAGAGACCTTGGACAGACAAACTCTGATATTCTCACCAGCCCAGGAAGAGGAGGAACCCCCACCTGGTGAAGCCTGTGGGTGGTGCTCTGCATGAAGGAGACAGGTGGATGGCACTCTGAGTTCTATCATGACCCTGTGGTGGTGAAGTGTTTTCCCCCCTCTTCCTAACCAGTGCCGGGGAGACTGGGGTGGAGTCCTGTCACCTGAGTAACACACAAGTGCAGGAGACCAGTTCACTGCAGGAAATTTATGAAATAAATTGACATTTGATAAGCAGCCCACAAAAGTGAGCCAGAACATATATTTTGAATCTAAAAAAGGTTGACCACCTGCTTAAGTAAAGGATATAAACAGGAAACTTAGTCTCATAATATTCAAATTGTCCAAGATAAAATCCAAAATTACTCACATACCAAAAGTTGGAAAATCTCAAATGAGAAAAGACAACAGAATTTAACACTGCAATGATACAAATGTTAGAATTATTGGACAAGAATTCTAAAGAAGATGTCATAACATTTTTCTAAATAGTAATAATATATGCAGTTAAGAATAAAAATATAGGGCTTCCCTGGTGGCGCAGTGGTTGAGAATCTGCCTGCCGATGCAGGGGACACGGGTTCGAGCCCTGGTCTGGGAAGATCCCACATGCCGCGGAGCAACTGGGCCCGTGAGCCACAATTACTGAGCCTGCGTGTCTGGAGCCTGTGCTCCACAACAAGAGAGGCCGCGATAGTGAAAGGCCCGCACACCGCGATGAAGAGTGGCCCCCGCTTGCCACAACTAGAGAAAGCCCTCGCACAGAAACGAAGACCCAACACAGCCATAAATAAATAAAAAATAAATAAATAAATTTAAAAAAAAAAGAATAAAAATATAGACAATATCAGTAAAAATTAGAAGGTGTAAGAACCAATAGAAATTTTGGAATTAAAAAAAAATATGATGTCTAACTTTATGGGCTAAATAACAAAATGGAAACATCAGAGGAAAGAATCAGTAAGATGAAGGTAGATTGATAGAAATGATTTAATCAGAACAATACAGAGCAAACACACAGAAAAGAACCCTGAACCTCAGGTACTTCTGGGGCAATAACAAACGATCAAATAGTTTCATCATTGTAGTCCTAGAATGAAAGGATAAAAAATGTGGGGCTGAAAATATATTTGAAGAAATAATGACTAAAAGCTTGCTAAATTTGGTGAGAGACATATCTACAGATTCAAGAAACTCCGTCAATTCCAAATAGAGTAAATCTGAAGAACTCCATGCCCAGACATATCATAGTCAAGCCTATGAAAACTAAAATAATAATTTTATTATTCACTTGTCTTATTTGGCCAGAAATAATGCTAGAAAAAGCTATCACATGACATTTAATATGCTAGAATCCCAGCAGAAAAACAAAACCATAGACAGTTTAAGCAGTCCAAACAACAAATAGCAACTGAAAAAGCTATACTTTGGGTTTTGTTGGTCAATATTTGACCCAGCTGAACAGGGCAACTAATACATGAAAAATAGTTCTTTTATTTTAGAAATCAGTTTGATATCACCACAGTTTTTTGTATTTGCTCTTATTTTCTGATAAGAAATATTACCTTTATGTTCAAAACTCCAGTTTTACTTATCTTGTTAATCTCATTTCCTCAAATGTTATAAATACTCCTTCGTCTTTAATGTTTGAAACTCCTTTAGCACTCTGAATCCAATTAATTCACATATTTTAATGTTAGGGATGTTGTCCTACTTTAATAATTAATTTAAATAATAACTTTAATTATAGTTTTATACACACTATGGATCACTTTTAGGAATTTGTTTCTTTTTCAAACATATTTCAACTCATTGATAGTAAAGATGGGCAGCCACTAAAACTAGTCATGCTTTTTGAAATAACATGGTGAGTAAATCATGATAAGTATCAAAGAAACAAAAACCTTGAGACCTAATCAATAATAATTTCAAAAGTAAACATAATTTATTTTGATAGTAACTTTTATCAGAAATAACTACACCCTCCCCGAGAAAGGATTTGCCTTTATCATGACCTTTTCAACAACTCTTTTAAATCCAATAGTTGTCTACTTCTGGCTTGAGAAATCTCAGAATGAAAGCAAAACAGGTGTCCTCTTTTATTTTATCTGGTCTCTTTTGTAGGCATCTAGAATAAAAGTTTCAGCATATACCTGAATGTTTGTGTGTGTATAGGTTGGTATCTTGGTTTCAGCCAGTGAATCCAGGAGCCCAAAATAATTCTGCAATGTTAATAACTGTTTGAGAGGAAATATTTCCAGTTTTTACACATACGACAACTTTCACATAGCCAGTTTGGTTTATCATTTATACTCTGAGATTTTTAGAAAAATACATTAATTTATGTTCAACATTATATGTTCAATATGAATTTTTAGATAATCATTATTAGTATTATTATATACGTTCTAATATTCCTTTTCTTGGTCACATTTTGTGTAAGAATTTCTTCCACATCTACTCTGTAACTGAAAGTGACTTTTCTCTGATGGTGAAAATTCTCATTACCTCTCTGCTGGAGGCCTTTTTTTCCATCTAGGTAAGGAAGAGGTGTCTGAGATTATTTACTCATGGCCATCATTTTCATACACTTCTTTCATCATCAATCTTTTCTGTGATTTTTGTCATAACGTTCAGTCTCTTCATATCCTGACAGTCATCAATCTACAACCTCCTAACATTCTCATTTCTTCAGTGCTTGCTCTACTATTTTTCTCTCCACTCCAGTCCTTTTATTAGCTTCATCGTCTAAGTAAATGATCCTTCTAGCATGCTGGCTTAGAGTGCTTCAATCTCTATCAAACCAAGGTCTCTCCATTTTTTTTATCTACAAACATAAATGTAACCTTGATTGAAATCGTCACATCTTTGTTTCCTCTCTCTCTACAATTTTGAATGCTGAAATTTCTCTGCCTTGAAAATGAAGAATTGAAAGAAAAATAGTTCTTTTTAATACACTTTATCTGTCTCACTTCCATAACCCCATTAAGTCTGTTCTTTTAAAATCTTAATTCTAACATGCACTGTTCCTTTATTCTCCAAATCCAAAGCCTGCTTCTGATATCACTTTCCTTCACTGCCAGCCAGGATGCCAAAGGCAGCCATGTCATTTACCACACACAGCCTCCAAGAGGACAAATACATAGGCCACACCACTGTGACTGCATTGACAATCTTTTAGGATACCACTGTCTGGTTTTTTACATCTGCTCTCCAAATTGCAGTTGATGATAAAAACAAACAAACCAAAAAGAAAACCTTCAAAAACACACTGACCACATCTACTTCAAATTAATGTTATTCTCATCATTCCTCACTTAAAAAAAAAAAATCATGTCTTTCCTTTCACCAGGTGTTCCAAATGGACTCTCAATTAACTTCCAATTCCCCTTTTCCCAGAGGAGCCAATTTTCTCCATCCTCAAAAATAATGAAATCATATGACAAGAATTATTTTACCTCCACTTATCCATTCCATAAACATATAGTGAGGAACCTGCCCTGTGCCAAGTACTAGAGATAGAAGGATATTAAGCCAGCTTTCATCTGTCACAAAGTCCATTTCTGGAAGGAGAAACACATAAACTGTAATTTTGAGTTAGTACATTAGAAGTTATACCTGTGGTTCTTCTTTCTCTCTTTCCTAATTCTTTTTTTCCCTTTCTCTTCATCTACTGTTTTGTTTCCTACTTAGTAGGAACAAATGTCTCTCTTCTTCCCAATGCTCTCTCCTTAAGCAACAAATATATGCCATCATCACACAAATTCTTGCCTATTGTAAGGGCTTTCCTCCTTCACTATTTTTTTTTTTTAAGTCTATAATCATTATTAAGTCCTAAGATAAAAATTGTCTTCCCTGGGTCTAGTTATTTCTTGACAATTTAAAAATAATTTTCCCCACTCTGAGTACAATTTGTTCATTGTAATCTTAAAATCCACCTTTTTTTTTTGTATACAGTTCTATTTGTTTTGTTTACCTCTTTACAAATTGCTAATATAGGAGATTAAAGGAAAACTACTCATTTAGCACAATAGATACATCCTCCAGATTTAATTTTTCAATTTTTTCCCCTGCTTACAAAATTTATACACACTCAAGGATAAGAAAAGAGATATGTAATGTTGAAAGTAAACAACTGTCATTAACATTTTTCTGTATAGTCTCCTAATTTTTTCCCTGTGCCGAAACAACACATACCTATTTTTTAAATCATTTTTTTTTCTTTTTTTTAGTTAAAATGTAGTTGACCTACAATAATAACATATTTTCAGGTGTACAACATAGTGATTCAACATTTATGTACATTGTGAATTAATCACCACAATAAGTCTAGTAACCATCTGTCATCATTTAAAATCCATCTTATACCTCCACTACTCACTGAAGTTTACCTTACCAATTTCCAATTCAATTATCTTTATTCTTTCTTCATCTTCCTAAAATATCTTACTTCCTGAAATTATTTCAACTATTTCTCCTAAAAGGAAAAATCTATTACCTTTCACATGTTAGTTTCAGTGTTTCTCTTCTGTGAAAACATCTTGACGCCTCCAGTCTCTCAGAATTTGTAAGTTAAATTTTATTTACCGTTTGCTCACCCTGCAATCAGAGCCAATTCATAATTGTTTACATTTTATAAAAAGTCAATAATTTGAGCAAAGAGAGTGAGAAACAAAATTTCAGACTATAATAAGTCATTGAATTTGATGTATTCGAGTTATAGGAGAAAATGAATCCAGGAAATAAATGTGAGTGGTAGTTTACTGCCTAATTGTGATGGTCCTGGAAAGCCACACAAGCTCTCTGAACTCTAATCCCATTTGCAATTCTCCGTATTGAAGGTACCAGCCCCATATCCTACTTTGCCTTTTAGCAGAGTATTTTTGATAGTGGCAAGGGTGAACTGTACAGAGTTATCTGATAAAATGTTAAAGAAGCAGTTACTGGGACACTTTACATTTGTAATAAGTTTACTATTTATTTCATTCTGATGTTTATTACTACTTATTTGATTTTGATGAATTTTCTGTTAACACTTAGCTGGATTGTCTAGCGTATTCATCTCTACTGTATATGCGTATGTAGATACCTTAGACAGCTGGAATCGATTTTAGTAGACTTCAGAAATTTATACATTCAAAGCTTCATTAAGTTAAACTAACTTAATGAGTAGAGTTGAGCATCAGGATTGAGGATGAGTCTCCTGAATCTTCATCCAGACAAAATCTGGATTGTGGAGATTACTTTCCTATGGGTTATTTCTCTAGGGGTAGATGCCTAAATGAAGGAAAAAAATTCTTTGTCTTTTATTGCAACACTTATAATTTTAAACAACAACTTATAAAATGTGCTTCAAGAAAATTTCAGACACATCAATAATTATGCACCAGCTTTAATGAATGAATGAGAGTCAACTGTCACTTTATTTTCCTTAAGCTTAATATGTTTTAGAGCAGAGTTACTTTAGACCAGATTGAAAATGATGCTTCCATGACCTATACAAGTCTGGGTATTCACCTAATTTGGCAGAGTGAGATTATAGAAGTAATTTACTCTCTTCAATTGCAGAACTAAATCTACTGATGCCAAAGAAGACACACTATTTAACTAAAATGGCCTTTTGGAGTGGAGGAAGCATTTATCTAATTATATACAATTGACTTTTATAAATGTTTAAATTAGCCTTGACTACCACATATCTGGGCAATAATCCATCCTATATTCTGAGTGACTGAAGACTGCTTACTGAGAAGCAAAAATGATAGTTTTATCCTGGCAAAATTAGCAAAATAATGCCATAAAATGTTCTCAGATGATGTCACTATAATGCTGTTAAGTTCAAATTATCCTCGTTTTAACAATATCCTTTGGGAGTGGGAAGAAAGGGGTCACAAAGATTTACTTAGGAAACTCTGAGCTGAGTTATCAGGACCTGAAATAGATACAGGTTTGGAGATATAAAACATGCCATGGCTTCTATAACAGGGTAAATAGAAGCATTTTTCTTTTTTTTTTTTTTTAATCAGTCATCAATTTTATACACATCAGTGTATACACGTCAATCCCAATCGCCCAATTCAGCACACCACCATCCCCACCACACTGCAGTTTTCCCCCCTTGGTGTCCATACGTTTGTTCTCTACATCTGTGTCTCAAATTCTGCCCTGCAAACCGGTTCAACTGTACCATTTTTCTAGGTTCCACATACATGCATTAATATACGATATTTGTTTTTCTCTTTTTGACTTACTTCACTCTGTATGACAGTCTCTAGATCCATCCACGTCTCAACAAATGACTCAATTTCGTTTCTTTTTATGGCTGAGTAATATTCCATTGTATATATGTACCACAACTTCTTTATCCATTCGTCTGTCAATGGGCATTTAGGTTGCTTCCATGACCTGGCTACTGTAAATAGTGCTGCAATGAACATTGGGGTGCATGTGTCTTTTTCAATTATGGTTTTCTCTGGATATATGCCCAATAGTGGGATTGCTGGATCATATGGCAATTCTATTTTTACTTTTTTAAGAGTTTTCTAAGAGTTTAAAGAGTTTCTAAGAGTCTTTTTCTAAGAGTTTTATAGTGTCCAGTCTTACATTTAGGTCTCGAATCCATTTTGAGTTTATTTTTGTGTATGGTGTTAGGGGGTGTTCTAATTTCATTCTCTTACATGTAGCTGTCCAGTTTTCCCAGCACCACTTATTGAAGAGACTGTCTTTTCTCCATTGTATATCTTTGCCTCCTTTGTCATAGATTAGTTGACCATAGGTGTGTGGGTTTATCTCTGGGCTTTCTATCTTCTTCCATTGATCTATGTTTCTGTTTTTGTGCCAGTACCATATTGTCTTGATTACTGTAGCTTTGTAGTATAGTCTGAAGTCAGGGAGTCTGATTCCTCCAGCTCCATTTTTTTCCCTCAAGACTGTTTTTGCTATTCGGGATCTTTTGTGTCTCCATACAAATTTTAAGATGATTTGTTCTAGTTCCGTAAAAAATGCCATTGGTAATTTGATAGGGGTTGCATTGAATCTGTAGATTGCTTTGGGTAGTATAGTCATTTTCACAATGTTGATTCTTCCAATCCAAGAACATGGTATATCTCTCCATCTGTTGGTATCATCTTTAACTTCTTTCATCAGTGTCTTATAGTTTTCTGCAGACAGGTCTTTTGTCTCCCTAGGTAGGTTTATTCCTAGGTATTTTATTCTTTTTGTTGCAATGGTAAATCGGAGTGTTTCCATAATTTCTCTTTCAGATTTTTATCATAAATGTATAGGAATGCAAGAGATTTCTGTGCATTAATTTTGTATCCTGCAACTTTACCAAATTCATTGATTAGCTCTAGTAGTTTTCTGGTGGCATCTTTAGGATTCTCTATGTATAGTATCATGTCATCTGCAAACAGTGACAGTTTTACTTCTTCTTTTCCAATTTGTATTCCTTTTATTTCTTTTTCTTCTCTGATTGCCGTGGCTAGGACTTCCAAAACTATGTTGAATAATAGTGGTGAGAGTGGACATCCTTGTCTCGTTCCTGATCTTAGGGGAAATGCTTTCAGTTTTTCACCATTGAGAATGATGTTTGCTGTGGGTTTATCGTATAAGGCCTTTATTATGTTGAGGTAGGTTCCCTCTATGCCCACTTTCTGGAGAGTTTTTATCATAAATGGGTGTTGAATTTTGTCAAAAGCTTTTTCTGCATCTATTGAGAAGATCATGTGGTTTTTCTCCTTCAATTTGTTAATATGGTGTATCACATTGATTGATTTGCGTATATTGAAGAATCCTTGCATCCCTGGGCTAAATCCCTCTTGATAGTGGTGTATGATCCTTTTAATGTGTTGTTGGATTCTGTTTGCTAGTATTTTGTTGAGGATATTTGCATCTATATTCATCAGTGATATTGCTTTGTAATTTTCTTTTTTTGTAGTATCTCTGTCTGGTTTTGGTATCAGGGTGATGGTGGCCTCATAGAATGTGTTTGGGAGTGTTCCTTCCTCTGCAATTTTTTGGAAGAGTTTGAGAAAGATGGGTGTTAGCTCTTCTCTAAATGTTTGATAGAATTCACCTGTGAAGCCATCTGGTCCTGCACTTTTGTTTGTTGGAAGATTTTTAATCACAGTTTGAATTTCATTACTTGTGATTGGTCTGTTCATATTTTCTGTTTCTTCCTGGTTCAGTCTTGGAAGGTTATACCTTTCTAAGAATTTGTCCATTTCTTCCCAGTTGTCCATTTTATTGGCATAGAGTTGCTTGTAGTAGTCTCTTAGGATGCTTTGTATTTCTGCAGTGTCTGTTGTAACTTCTCCTTTTTCATTTCTAATTTTATTCATTTGAGTCCTCTCCCTCTTTTTCTTGATGAGTCTGGCTAATGGCTTATCAATTTTGTTTATCTTCTCAAAGAACGAGCTTTTAGTTTTATTGATCTTTGCTATTGTTTTCTTTGTTTCTATTTCATTTATTTCTTCTGTCATCTTTATGATTTCTTTCCTTCTGCTAACTTTGGGTTTTGTTTGTTCTTCTTTCTCTAGTTCCTTTAGGTGAAAGACTAGATTGTTTACTTGAGATTTTTCTTGTTTCTTTAAGTAGGCTTGTATAGCTATAAACTTCCCTCTTAGAACTGCTTTTGCTGCATCCCATAGGTTTTGGATTGTCGTGTTTTCATTGTCATTTGTCTCTAGGTATTTTTTGATTTCCTCTTTGATTTCGTCAGTGATCTCTTGGTTATTTAGTAACGTATTGTTTAGCCTCCATGTGTTTGTGCTTTTTACGTTTATTTCCCTGTAATTCATTTCTAATCTCATAGCGTTGTGGTCAGAAAAGACGCTGGATATGATTTCAATTTATTAAATTTACTGAGGCTTGATTTGTGACCCAAGATGTGATCTATCCTGGAGAATATTCAGTGTGCACTTGAGAAGAAAGTGTAATCTGCTGTTTTTGGATGGAATGTCCTCTAAATATCAGTTAAATCTATCTGGTCTATTGTGTCATTTAAATCTTCTGTTTCCTTATTTATTTTCATTTTGGATGATCTGTCCATTGGTGTAAGTGAGGTGTTAAAGTCCCCCACTATTATTGTGTTACTGTCGATTTCCTCTTTTGTAGTTGTTAGCAGTTGCCTTATGTATTGAGGTGCTCCTATGTTGGGTGCATATATATTTATAATTGTTATATCTTCTTCTTGGATTGATCCCTTGATCATTATGTAGTGTTCTTCCTTGTCTCTTGTAACATTCTTTATTTTAAAGTCTATTTTATCTGTTATGAGTATAGCTACTCCAGCTTTCTTTTGATTTCCATTTGCATGGAATATCTTTTTCCATCCCCTCACTTTCAGTCTGTATGTGTCCCTAGGTCTGAAGTGGGTCTCTTACAGGCAGCATATAGATGGGTCTTGTTTTTTTATCCATTCAGCAAGCCTGTGTCTTTTGGTTGGAGCATTTAATCCATTTACGTTTAAGGTAATTATCGATATGTATGTTCCTATGACCATTTTCTTAATTGTTTTGGGTTTGTTTTTGTAGGTCCTTTTCTTCTCTTGTGTTTCCCACTTAGAGAAGTTCCTTTAGCACTTGTTGTAGAGCTGGTTTGGTGGTGCTGAATTCTCTTAGCTTTTGCTTGTCTGTAAAGCTTTTGATTTCTCTATCAAATCTGATTTAGATCCTTGCCAGGTAGAGTAATCTTGGTTGTAGGTTCTTCCCTTTCATCACTTTAAGTATATCATGCCACTGCCTTCTGGCTTGTAGAGTTTCTGCTGAGAAATCAGCTGTTAACCTTATGGGAGTTCCCTTGTATGTTATTTGTCATTTTTCCCTTGCTGCTTTCAATAATTGTTCTTTGTCTTTAATTTATGCCAATTTGATTCCTATGTGTCTTGACATGTTTCTCCTTGGGTTTATCCTGTATGGGACTCTCTGTGCTTCCTGGACTTGGGTGGCTATATCCTTTCCCGTGTTAGGGAAGTTTTTGACTATAATCTCTTCAACTATTTTCTCGGGTCCCTTCTCTCTCTCTTCTCCTTCTGGGACCCCTATAATGCGAATGTTGTTGCGTATAATGTTGTCCCAGAGGTCTCTTAGGCTGTCTTCATTTCTTTTCATTCTTTTTTCTGTAGTCTGTTCCACAGCAGTGAATTCCACCATTCTGTCTTCCAGGTCACTTATCCGTTCTTCTGCCTCAGTTATTCTGCTATTGAATCCTTCTAGTTTAGTTTTCATTTCAGTTATTGTATTGTTCATCTCTGTTTCTTTGTTCTTTAATTCTTCTAGGTCTTTGTTAAACATTTCTTGCATCTTCTTGATCTTTGCCTCCATTCTTATTCCGAGGTCCTGGATCATCTTCACTATCATTATTCTGAATTCTTTTTCTGGAAGGTTGCCTATCTCCACTTCATTTAGTTGTTTTTCTGGGGTTTTATCTTGTTCCTTCATCTGGTATATAGCCCTTTGTCTTTTCATCTTGTCTATTTTTTCTGTGAGTGTGGTTTTTGTTACACAAGCTGCAGGATTGTAGTTTTTCTTGCTTTTGCTGTCTGCCCTCTGGTGGTTGAGGCTATCTAAGAGGCTTGATGGGTGGCTTTGTTGGTGGGTAGAGCTGACTGTTGCTGTGGTGGTCAGAGCTCAGTAAAACTTTAATCCACTTGACTGTTGATGGGTGGGGCTGGATTCCCTCCCTGTTGGTTGTTTTGCCTGAGGCAACCCAACACTGGAGCCTACCTGGGCTCTTTGGTGGGACTAATGACAGACTCTGGGAGGGCTCATGCCAAGGAGTACTTCCCAGAACTTCTGTTGCCAGTGTCCTTGTCCCCATGGTGAAACAGAGCCCCCCCCCCACCTCTGCAGGAGACCTTCCAACACTAGCAGGTAGGTCTGGTTCAGTCTCTCCTGGGGTCACTGCTCCTTCTCCTGGGTCCCGATGCACACACTATTTTGTGTGTGCCCTCCAAGAGTGGGGTCTCTCTTTCCCCCAGTCCTGTCAAAGTCCTGCAATCAATTCCCACTAGGCTTCAAAGTCTGATTCTCTATGAATTCCTCCTCCCATTGCCGGACCCCCAGGTTGGGAAGCCTGACGTGGGGCTCAGAACCTTCACTCCAGTGGGTGGACTTCTGTGGTATAAGTGTTCACCTGTCTGTGAGTCACCCACCCACCAGTTATGGGATTTGATTTTACTCTGATTGTGCCCCCCCTACCATCTCATTGTGGCTTCTCCTTTGTCTTTGGATGTGCGGTATGATTTTTGGTGAGTTCCAGTGTTTTCCTGTTGATGATTGTCCAGCAGCTAGTTGTGATTCTGGTGTTCTCACAAGAGAGAGGGAGTGAGAACATGTCCTTCTACTCCGCCATCTTGGTTTCTCCCTCTAGTAGCATTTTTCTGTATCAGTGACTGACAGAATAATTTACTTGAGTTTAAGTCTTAGAAAGTTCCATCTATATTTTATATTGTCAAGAATTCTCCCTAAGATTCTGAACTATATCACAAACCACTGATACCTGAAAAAGATCCAGGAGAAGCTCTTCTACCACCAGAATTTTTCCTATTCTGTCTGATTTGATGATCCTCGATTACTGTTAGAAAACAATCACCCTCAATCTATAGGTAAAGTTCCATAAGCATATGATATTAAGACAAATTGTTCTTAGAAAAATGTATTGAAAGTTAACAATTACAAGTGTTGCATAGGATGTGAGTAACTGGCACTTTCGTATACTGCTGGTGGGTGTATAAAGTGGTATAATTACTTTTGAAAGATTTGTCCATTTCTTATAAAGTTAAACATACACTTATCCTATGACCATGCAATTTTACTCCTGGGTATTTACCCAAGAGAAACACTAGTATATGTCCACAAGAAGACTTGAACAAGAATATGCATAGCAGCTTTATGTAAAATAGCCAAAGGCTGGTTATAATCCAAATATTTATCAACAGAAAAGTTAATAAGTAGATGGTGAAATAATGTTCCATATTGAAAAATAATCAACTACTGATGCATACAACAAAATAGATGACTCTCATAAGCATCATGCTGACAGAAAGAAGATATTCACAAATTAGGATATACAATGTGATTCCATTTATATGACATTTTATAGTAAATCAGTGTTTCAGGTGACAGAGTAGGCATTGAATGCAAAGATTTTGTGTAGTAGACATAATAGTGTATACATTTGTCAAAGTGATCAAATTATACAAGTTATATAAGTCCATTTTAATGTATATAAATTATATATATTATATATAATATATATCACATCTAAGTTGATTTAAAATATTAGGAAATCAATTAGTATTATACCACATCAATAATTCTAATAAGAAAACCCGTCTGATCATTTCAATTGACACCAAAAGTAAAAGCAACTTTAATGCTTATTTTGATTAAAAAGCAAAGCAAAACAAAAGAATCCATGTATAAAGGTAAACTAGAAAGTTATTTTTTAAAAATATGGTTAAGAATAACTATGAAATCAACAGCTGTTAGTATATTTAATTATGAAATGGTAAGACTTTCCAACTGAAATTAGCTAAAAAGGAAGGAAGAAATCCCTCCATTAATAAGATATTTAAGTATTGGAAAGAAATCAGTATTTGCAAACATTCTGATTAATTCTAGAAAACTCAAGATAGCTAGATAAAAACACAAAGAATTACACAAAGGCCCAGTTAGGGGAATAAGAACAAATACAGAGAATGCTGAAATTTCCTATATAAATGATGAGTTAGGAGAAAATATCTACACACAAATCAAGTACAAACAAGAAACATATCTTTACAGGACACTTGAAAGACATGTACAAAGAATATTATAATAATTATGAGTGTATGTTTATATAATATTTTGAATGAATTAAAATATGTTTTTTTAAGCTATTTATTGAAAGTCTAAGTATTGTCAAGTGTCCCGTTTCACCTCTTGATTAATTTACACTTTTTCTGGCAGGCAGGCAGGAAGAAATGAGGACTTTAGTACAACAGCTGTGAGGAACAGATTCTGCCAAGAACAGAAATGAACTTGGGAAAGGATCCCTAGTGCCAGAGGAGAACACAGCCTGCGTCACCTTGACTTCAGTTTGAACAGACAGCCCAACTACACAGTGTGTTGGCCTTCTGACTTACAGAGTTTTGAGCTGTTAAGTTTGTGGTAATAAATTACACAGCAATAGAAAACTAATGTGACATTTAAATATTCCCAGTTAGAGTCCAGAGGAAACATGTTTAATCTTAACATGATAAGTCTATTCATCTGGTAAAATGAAGGGTTTTATTTATTTATTTTTTTAAGTTACAAATAATATGAAGAAACTTTAGAGGAAAAAAGAAAGTGCACCTTCAGATATTATAGATAAAGTTAAAATTTTCTCATTCATTTACAGATATATTATGAAAGAGATTAGAAAGCCCATAGGTAACTTCTGACTTTCTTAATTCTTAACGAATGATTTTTTTTTAAATTTTATTTTATTTATTTATTTATGGCTGTGTTGGGTTAACAAATGATTTTAAGATCATCAAAATTCATGAGGCAGACATTTCTCACTTCCTAAAATGTGCTTGAGAAACTACCTAGGAAATAAAATAAAATTAAGTCCTAGACTTACAAAGATAAATTACAGTTAGATTAAATATTTTAGACAACAAAAAAAATTAACCACAATAATCTAAGAGAAAATAAGCTTGAAATTTGCAGTGGCTTTCTACATGAAAAACAATGCAAGAAAATGAAAACTTTCTGCATGGCAAAACTTAAAATTAAAAAGACAAATGAAATTTGGAAATATTTGCAAGGAATATATCATTAATATAAAAAAAGCTTTAAGAAATCATTGAGATAAAGGGGAAAACGTTGATGGACAGAATAAGATTCTCAGAGCAGTAGCAATGGAAATGGCTAGAAGCATGTTAGTAATAAAATAAGGCAAATAAAGTATACTTGCTTTCATTTATGAAATTGGTAAACATATTTTCAAAAATAATAATGCCTGGATAGATATATTGTATGCAATTTGATCGAGTTTTAAAATGTTCATATCCTTTGATGAAGTAATTTAATTTATAGAAAACCTATCATAAGAAAATAATCAGAAGTGTGAAAAATTATTTACCCACATATTATTTATGCTAATATGACACTGGAAAGAATCTAAATATTTCATAGTACTGGACAAATAAGTTATGGTATAACTACATGACAGAAAATTCTGTACAGGTTACAATACTTTATAAAAAAATAATTACATGGGGGTATGCTCATAGTTCGTTAAGTAACAAAGTGAGATGTAAAACTCCATATGTATTAGGCAACTATATCTAAACAAAAATAACTGGAAGGAAATGCCCATATATGAATGATTATTTCAGGATTTGAACACTACAGGAGTTTTATTTTTAAAAAATCTATTCTTTGGGGTTTTCTTTCTTTCCTATGTTTTATGAACTTTTAATCAGAAAAAATTCTAAGTATATTATTATTTTAGATGTTGCCTGTACTCTTGCTACTGAAAGAGTGATGTGGTCCATCAGCATTAGGGTCACCTGGGGAGCCTGTTAGACACTCAAAGCCTAGGGGGTCAGGGAGGGGGAGGACATTTAAAAATCAGATGGTCCCCAGGGACCACGTTGAGATTCCTCCATGGTCAAAGAAGCATTTTTCTCTCCCTGCTTCCAAACATTTCACAATGCTTATTGGTTTCCTCCATGTGTTTTACTTTAATATCTTTGTGTCTTAATTATTCCCATGTCTAAGCAGAGCAAAGCATTTTTTTTTAAAGAAAAACATATTGATATTTTGGCCATGACTTTTAGATAACAGTAATCTTTGTATAAGTCTCATTTTTTTTTTTTAATGACAACATTGATGATATTAGTAGTGGGCCTAATATTCTAAAAAACAAATGTGCTTTGAATGAAAGCATAAGATGTTGTCTTTGTAGGCCCATATTTAGTTAATTTATCAAGGAATGAAATGAAATCTCACTTTCTCCCAAACTTCATTTTCTCAATTGAAAAACTTTATAATTTAAAAAGTTGAAGGGCTCCATTAAATATCCATTACTGGGAATCCATAATATCAATCTGTGTGTTAAAATTTATGATTTAAATTTTCCATTAACAGGCTGCGTCCTTGGCTTTTACAGAGAGATGTTAAAATGATTTAATCTAATGACAACCATAATGTTATGCAATCTAGCATAAATATAATTTCTCAAGATAAATACCTTCCTGTTAGAAAAAAAGTCTGCATAGATGAGGTTTCTACTTCCTTTTATGAAACTGTGAGCACTGTTGAAGATAATAATTGTCGTGCCTTGAAACACTATATTTTATAGTTTTTGAATTTAGAGCTAATTCAGTACTACAAACCCAGTAATTTCTTCATCCAGAATGTCTTGTACACATATCTTTCAACACTTATATGTCTTTCCACTTCTTTTCTTTAACTTATGCAGATTCCTCATGTGTAAAGTAAAAGAAACTATATTTGACATGGTGGGCTTTGAGAATTAAATGAGGTAATACACGCTCCTCAGGGTTTAACTAACTGTCAGACACATGGTGATATTCTGTAAATAGCAACTGTTGTTACTATAAGTTTCCTATGTTCAAAGTATTTTAAAATATAAGGCAACACAAATTTTTGGAAGTAGATAAAAATACAAATATCATTATTATTTCTATAAAAGCTCTCTTAAGAAAGTTTTAAAGAAACTTCCTCTAAATACTGCTATATATATATATATTATTTTTTAAACATCTTTATTGGAATATAATTGCTTTACAATGGTGTGTTAGTTTCTGCTTTATAACAAAGTGAATCAGCTATACATATACATATATCCCCATATCTCTTCCCTCTTGCCTCTTCCTCCCTCTCACTCTCCTTATCCCACCCCTCTAGGTGGTCACAAAGCACCGAGCTGATCTCCCTGTGATATGCAACTGCTTCGTACTAGCTATCTATTTTACATTTGATAGAATATCTACAAACAATAAATGCTGGAGAGGGTGTGGAGAAAAGGGAACCCTCTTGCACTGTTAGTGGGAATGTAAATTGATACAGCCACTATGGAGAACAGTATGCGGGTTCCTTAAAAAACTAAAAATAGAACTACCATACGACCCAGCAATCCCACTACTGGGCATATACCCTGCTATATATTTTTAAACTTTTATAATATTTTGAGATTGAAAAACATTTATCAAAAAAGGCTTATTAGTTTCTTGACCATTAATCTTAAAGCAATGTATCTACAAGTTACTAATTAATCACAAATTGGATTTTAACAACGTGTTAGTCAAGGAGGGAGAGTAAACCAATGCTGCATTTTGGATTCATTATACACCATCCTAGGAATTAGAAGGCTGGTTTCTAGATCCAACTTTTCAATTAACCAAATCATTTAATGCTCTTAGAGCCTTAATTTCCTCATCTGTACTCTGGCAAAATGAGGTCAGTTTCTTGATAACCTTCTTCTGACTCAAAAATTTCAAAAAAATATTTATATCCCTCTAATCTGAATTTAGTTCCTTAAAGTCAAGAATAAAGACTTTTATTTCTCTTATATTATTCAAAACTTATATAGAAAGTTTAAAAATGCATTTGCATTTCAGAAGTCCATGTCCTGAAGACTGTGGAAGAATACAGCTATCCATAATCAAATATTCCAGGAATATACAATGTTTTTCAAATTTTGATCTGTTTCCTCAAAAGTCTGTAGCTCATATCTGTTCAAACAACTGGTCTCTGAGTCAACTATTTTCTTGGGAAGCTGGAAATGTTGAGACAATATGACTCTGAGTGGGGTATTTAGTAAAAAGCACAGAAATTCTCCAGCAGGAAGCTAGATTAAGTTCATACAAGAAGATGGATTAAGTTCCCACAGGGAACTAGATTGAGTTCCCAATCAAAAACGTGCCTCCCTTTATCTATCTATCTATCTATCTATCTATCTATCTATCTATCTATCTATATCATCTATCAATCAATCTATCATCTATCTGTTTACCTATTTTAATAGAGAATCTAACTTGCTCTACAGCCAGCAAACCAGTTCATTCTAAAGAGAGAGACTGTGTGCTTGGCATTCACATATGCTTCTGTTTCTTTGAAATAATAATATTGAGATTAATGTTATGTCAATGAGACCAAAGGTGTCTGTCACTATTATTTGTCAGAAATTAGGATATACTGATGCATGAAAGTTCTAACTGCTGCACAAATATTTCATTTTTTTACTTGAATAAAAAGCAACATATTGAATTGCTTTGTGAATGAATGTATTTAGTATAAGCTGGAGACCACAGAATATATACTAACAGGATGGGGATTATATTTAGACCAGATGAAGTTTCTGGGTGGTCTTCCAAGTGAAGCTCAGTATAAGATCCATTGCAGCAAGGTAATCTGAATGAGTTCATAAAAGCTGTGGATCAATATTTTGTGGTCTATATTACATTGAAAAAAAAACCTTAAAATTTTTGTAGAGATATATAATACAAGTATATTTATTTGGCAGGCAAAAGTCCTGTTTATAAAATCACTTAATGGACTACTACAAAATATTTCAGCCTATGAATTTAGTCTAATCAACTTTAAAACTTCGACTGAAATCAACTTCAATTTATATGAAAATTCAGTTCCAAAATTTAGGGACAGACCAGATGTTGTATGTCATATTTATTCTCAGTTTTCTAAGAAAAGGTAACAAAATTGATGTCACTCTTTTCAAACAAATTTGTTCTATACCTCTTCTCATTAATACAACTTCTATAGGATCATAGCCATATAAGTAAAAATAGATCTCATTATCATAGAAGATTTATTTTAATAAGTATAAACTCATACCATAACATTTATTTAAAGAATGGCTTACTAAAGATATATCATCACTTTGTTTTGTGTAAGATGATATTTGTGAAAATGTTTTAAAATCATGAATAAGAATGTCTTACACAAATGGTATATTGAATTATTTGGCTAAAATTCTCCTTTCAATTAGCATTATTAGAAGACTTTTTGATGAGAAGATCAGGATGATGTTCAAATGCAGTTTTAAAGTTTTTTTCACTATTATTTACAACACTTCCACATTACACAGAAATATAGCTAATACTTTTCAGGTATAACTGTAGTTTCAATGTCACTATTGCTGAGAAATAGAATTGTGTCTTCTGATTCCAAATTCCTTGCTCTTTTCACCAAACCACAGGATGTACCCTCAGAATTGTCTCATATTAATGCAGTTAATTTAGAAACAAAACAACAATGGCAATAATTCATGTAATCAAATGTAATTTCTAATTTGATATCCTTCCCTGATTAATTTGCCAAAGAGCCTCAAGTTTCAATCTGACTGTGAGGATATTTGGTGGCAGCATCATTTTTCTTAGTTTATCTGCTACAAAGTTGTGAAATTACATTTTCACATACAAAACAAATCATAATATTTTATATGTGAAAGCACAACTTCACAAATTTTTGTGTGAAGTAACTGTCAAGAGTTAGCTGGAACACAAGTTACTGAAGGGCTTTTGGATATGCTATATTATGACTGATGTAAAGATAAGCCATTGGCTTTTGACTATGTTATATCTTTGTCAATACTTATTCTTTCTTTTAAGAATTCCAGAACGTGTTCACAGCTCTCTGAACTGCAGGATTTAGAGAACAGTAATCAAGATGATAATATTGACCATTTGTAATTAGATAAAATGTTTGAAAATGACTTTAATAATGATTTTTGTAATGATTTTGATAATTTAATGACTTTGCAGAAAAATATTTGAGAGAGTATTAGCTATACTCTTAAAAATATCAATCTGACACATGATGAATGTTGTTTTAACATCATAATGTTAATTTATAGTCCCTGCTAAGTAACGCACATTTAACAAAATGTGCTTGAAATTTCTGTTAGTACATTTCACCATTAGCTTATTTAGGATACCTTTCATTGCATATTTTATTTCTTAAATGTATTATGCATAATATGCACAAGTGGAATAGTGTAAGTAATCTGTCAGGACCGAAAGTCATTTTATCATCATCAACTAATGGAATGTCTGAATCACCATGCCAACAATTTTCTGCCTAATGGGAGCTACTAGACCAAGCAGAATTTAAGGAGAACTAATTAGCCCCAAGATGCATTTATTAAATGTTAAGTCAAGTTATCAAACTTCTCTCATTCTCCATGCATTTGTGCTGCTTATTTTACATCCCATTTTTGCCAAGAAATTTAGTCAGTATAAATTAATTTTATACAATGACTTCAGTAAAGACCTTTGAAAAAGATAGTTATATAAAACAGCCCACTTAAACAAGCTCTTAATTAACAGCATGATTCTTAATACAAAGAACAGTATCAAATAGTCTTAAGCAAAACAATTTATCAATTACACCAAACTTATTTCAGCTAGCTCATGGAGAATATTTTAGTGAAGCTGAAACTGAAGACATTTGGAGGCACATATTCATAGACAGGTCATAATTATTTACAATGAAATAGTTTACTCTAAATACATTTTATTATTTTTTCTCTCTTAAACGTGATGTGGACCTAAACCACCAATTAGGATACAAAGTCAATGTGATTTCAATATGTATTTTAAAACAATAAATTTGAATAAATCTCTTATTTATTCATTAACAAAAGTATTTGTATTGAAAGAATATGGAGCTACAGTGCTCTATCTATCTATCTATCTATCCTTCATATATCTATCAATCTATCAGTCCTGTTGATGTTTCTGTGTGTGTGTGTGTTGTCTTAATTTGCTTTGTCTATCCTGATCCTATGCTGAGTCATGAAAACCCAACCTAAGTTTCAGGATGATGCTGGAGATGTTATCAATGCATGTGATCTTCACTTACTGTGGGTTTTCTTTCAGAGTGATCAGTATGTAGCTTGTGGGGATTATGCATCTAAGTCGGATGTTTGGCAGGGTGATAAATAAAGCAGAGAAGATCTTGCATGCTCCAAAAAGAAGTCCTGTGAATTCATGAGAGTAAATGTATGTCACTTTCCAGAATTCAGTTGTTGTCAGTGTACCTTCTGGATGTCTTTGGTCTAGCGAGGTCTGTTCAAAACTCACTCAAGTGTAGTAAATAAATGTCTTCTCTGGTTTGATTTGAATGTGGCCATTTTCCTTATAGAATTGTGCCATGAGAGAGTTGATTCTAGGTAAAACCTCTTGAAATGATTTAATCTATACAGCAGCATACATCAGCCTTAAAAATATTCTGATTTGGTGATATTCAATCATCAAGATTTCTATTCGTGTAAAGTATCAGTAATATCTCCAATGTGCATTGATTTAAACCTTACTTGTTTTCTTTCAAAAGGATCTATGTATTCTATAATACACTACAAGAGAAGTGTGGCAGTTACATTCATTTTGCTTCATAGAGTTCTTTGCCCAGAGAGAAAATGCCAACATCAAAGGGACAGTCATGAAAATGACTCCTCCAAGAACAAAAAGTAACAAATTTCATCCTTTCATCCCTCTGTATTTCTAGTTTAGGAGGGACATGAAAAAGGACATGATCAGCAAAAGAACAGGTAGATTTGGGGAACTTCTGTGGTTTCTGTCCTTTATAAGATGACCAGAAATTTGCTTATGATGACATGTCTGAGCAACTTGCATGGCTTCAATTCTTTGATAAGAAATTATGGAATTATAAAGAAAATGGATCCCATTTTTTCCCTAGTAAGAAAATTTGGTCAAATAGGTCCTTCAGAGAAATTCATTTTCTTATCATTTGAAAAAAAAACCTATAATACAATATGATTCAAAAGGGGCCTTGGGTTTTCCATCATCATTATAAAAATGAAGAGTAGAATAACCAAATTAGGAGATATTTTAAGTGCTTACTTGATATACTACAACTGGAGCCAGAGTAGACTGAATATTTTTATAAGGAGAGTTTAACTTAGATAGTAATAAACTGATTAACAATCCCTCCAATTTAAAAATTAAAAAGGATGCTGTGAAGTTCTTTATTTCTCTAATTATAGCAAGAGGGAAATGGGTCAATAAATTCCACAAATGAATGTTACTTCTGCTAGAATTTAGACTTTGATATTAGACTCAAACTATTGCTGTAAACCAGTGGATCAATGGTTCTTGAACTTCAGCATGCATTGGACTCACACAGATGCTGTGCTCCAGCTCCAGTTGCTCACTTGGTACCTTAGGGATGGGGACTGAGAATCTGTATTTCTAACTTGTTCCCAGGTGTTGATGATGCTTGGATTGGAGATCACATGCTGAGAACCATAGCTACAGCACTATGTATCAAAGGGAGATATGACCATCTGATCTAAAGTTACAAAGAAATGCAAGGGCATGAAAACTGCCAGATTCAGAATAATGTGTGTGTGTGTGTGTGTGTGTGTGTGTGTGTGCATGAGTTATGGAAAGTGATGTGGGAGGAGTACACAGAATGTTTCACTCTATTAGAAAAAAGTATTTACAGTAACTTAGCTGAATAGGTAGATGAGTATTTGCTGTGCCATTGTTTATATGTTTTGTATGTCTTGAATGTTTCATAATTCACTTTTTAAAAAGAGAAACAGTCATAATTACTAAATTAAGTTGTAACTACTAAATTTGTATAGAGTTAAGCACTACTGATCAGGTACATTTTAATTAACCAGAAGGTACAGAACTGTTAGTTTTGAAGTTTCTTTTTTCAAATAGTTTCAATAATAGAATCTAAAACACTTAGAAATCCTTCAGAAACATAGTTATACAAGTGACATAATAGAAGCAAATAATGACTGGTAATGACTTTGCTCTATTCTATGCATTAGTTTATTCAACAAATATTTATTGAGTGTCTACTATGTGTCAGAAACTGTTCTAGGCATGGGGATATAGCAATGACCAAAACAGATAAAAATCCTGCCCTCATGGAGCCTACATTCCATAAAAGTCATTTTATTTTTGCCTAGTAACAAGCAAAACAAACAAGCACAACACCTGCAAAGTTGAAGCTGGTAAAAGGAAAGATGAGTAAACCTGAATTTAAAAAATAAACCCAGTTTTGCAATCTAAAAAGAGAGAGAGATTAAAGATAATTTTAAGATAAGGAATTTCTTAAGGGTATGCCGATAAGGACAAGTGAGTCTCATAGCAAATGCACAAGTTAAAATGATAAGTTTAATCCAATTTTCATGGGAAAAAAAAAAAACTAGTAAGATGAAATTTTCACCCTTTAAAGTCATAATTTTCCACAATGTTTTTCTTCTAAATGTCTAAGTTAGTCATATGTAATAGTTTTTTTTCCCCCTCTGTGAATACCTAATTCACACATGCAATGCATTTTTCAAGCTAACATCTCTAAATAGAGCCAGAAATTTGGGAGTAGTGGTGAGGGTGTGTTCAGACGGCTCCTCTCCCCACCAAGCAAACATTTTTTCCCCAAGAATACTATTCCCGTCTCAGTGGGGAGTCAATGAACTAATTCAGTAATAGAACCTAATCTTTACATATTTCTTTACTGCTTCACTAATTTATTTATTTAACAAGTATGTTTAGGTTACTAGCACAGGGTACAGCACTGGAGATAAAAAGATTAGTCAGATATGGTCCTGTTATCAAACAGTTCCAGTGTGGATAGAGGAGATAAGAAAACAGACAAGTACAGCACAGGCAGAGAAGAGACCTGATAAAATTATGTGGTGGAAAATCTTTGAGTAACATGAACATACACGAGATGAAACAGGCAAGGTCTCCTCTGGGCTGAGCCCTAAAGAATGAATAGAGTTAGCGAAGCAAGGAAAGTAAGGAGAAATTGAAAGGTGACCATAGCAATATGGAAATGATGGAAGCATTTGCCTTGATCATGTTTGTCACCAAGAAACCTGGAAAAACTTATTAAAATACTGTTAGGTGGTGTGTGTGTGTGTGTGTGTGTGTAGTGTTCTTTCTGGTTCCTGCTAAGTCTAACACCTAAGACTTAGTTCTCAGAAAATCAAATCCCCTACTGGGAGCCAGGCATTGCCATACTCGACAGGCATTCAAACATGCATGAGACATGGTCTTCCTTTCAGTGAGCTTATACTGCCATAGAAGGTTCATCAAATTGCTCTTCACTTAAGGAACATTAAACACATTTTACTGGGTGAAAACTATAAAATAGTCCTTAGCAGAACTCTATCACTCTTGCTCTTAAATTTTATGATTTTAATGCTATGAAAACTCAGTTTATAACATCAAAATAATTATTTCATACATGTATTTTTTAAGGTTAAATACTTCCTTATGTACAAATTGGGTTTCTATTAAATTATTTTTGATACATTTTTAGTAGACTTGTATCACACTGTCTTATTTGAATACATCCAAAGGTAAATTCAAAACAAAACCAACCAACCAAACAAACAAAACAAAAACTCTGGTTTTCTCCAACTAGAAAATGCTCCAGTGGTCTCTCTGCATTTTCTCGAATACAAGATCATATGTTGTGATATATTTTATAATACATCTATTAGCAATTGTTTTGGGTTATTTATACCTCCTTCTATGTTAACACAGATAATGAGTAAAACACATGTCTGCCTTTATGCTTTAATTTAATCTAACTAAAATAGTAGCAGCAAAATAGAAGTCATTCACCCAAATGTATTATGAAATTGTGTATATTATACACACAAAACAATCTAGAGATATGGCTCATAATATGTTTTTTTCCCTTCATAACAAGTTATATCTTGCTGATGTATTGCAGTTCATGAAAAAAAAATGAGTGTATTTTAAAGTCTTGTGTCCTAACTCCTTTAAAACAAATTATTTTTCTTTCTTAGCAATATTAAAATGAATAACATGCATACTTTTTCTTAAGTTTTAAATCCAAAGAAACCAGGAACTATGTTTGGCATCCTTTATAAAATTTATACTTAGCCATCATAGCAAACAAAATAAGTTCTATCAACATGAATAATGGATGAAGCTTTCTTTTTACTTACTTGTAAAGCTCAGTTGTTTGTTTAGTAATATGGTTATACAGCAAATTTTGGAACCATGATTAGAACCATAGGGATGCCAAGATTTCATGTAAAATTAGTTCACAGAAAATATACTAATTAAACTAAGTGTTTTGATAGACCAAAAGGGAGCAGACCCGATAATCCATGCCTCTTTACTTTTACAAACATTTTAAAATTTTATCTTAATAAGGGGGTAGAGGTATCACCAATAAACCTTTAGACTATATCATTATTTATTTAATAGTTATATTTCAGGGACAGACAGTCCATTAAGAAAGGAAATACCAAGAGCTCCTGGTATGCAACACTCCAAAAGAGAAAGTTACTCTGATTTATAACTTATCATAGAATTTACTAGCAGTGCCAACACATTACACTCAGTAAAATGCTAGCTTAAGATATTTCTTGATGTATTATCACACATATGAGGTAAACTTTCCACTTTTAATTCTAAATCATTGACTCCATTTAGTGCACATTTAATAAACGGATTTACATAAGAATAATTTAGCAATCTTATTTTTTTCATTTGTATGACAGCTATTACTGTAAAATCAATTCTCAATGTCTACTACCATGCATTTAAGTTCTTATTGTGGAGATAAATGTGTGACAATCCTGCCCAGGAGACAAAATACCCTCTCAAGACCCTTTCTCCATTCTCATTCTTAAGTGAACACGCTAGTAAGAAAATAAGTTTGCTATCAAGACTTTTTTCAGCTTGTTTCTAGGTTGGTTCTTTCATAGTCTACCTCCTGGTAACTTGTGTTTAAACTGTACCTTTCTTGTTTCGTGTTAATCATTATAGGAATTTATTTTGGGGGGCTGGATTCAGGCTATATAGTTCTATTAATAATCACAGCCAATACTTTGTAAATTTGCATGATGGCAAGAGTAGTAGGTAGCAAGTTAGTTGCTTACATATTAGAGAAAAATGATATACATATTCAAAAGTTTAGAATCTGGATATGAAAATAAATTTTAGATTATTCTTATATAGTTCTTCATACTTCTTATTTAACACTCATTTGACATAATATAATTTTATTTTTTTTTAAAGAAAAACATTTTAAACCCACATAATACTCTGAAGTCATAATATGTTGTCATTATATTTTGCCAAATTTCAAGAGGAAGGGTAATAATATAAGAAATAGATTTATTTTCATACTGACTCAATGTTTTGCTTTCATTGTGGTGCAGGGCTAGTGCAATTGTCAAAAAATTTTAGATATTTATTTTGTGTGATTTCCCTAGACCAAACTGTATCCTCTTTAAATTTTGGTACTTTATAATGGGAAACAATTTTGCAGCAAATTAAACTGGTTGGATTGTACAGTTCTTCTTTAGATGGTCTTTTTCCCCATGCCTGACTTTTCTTTCATCAAACAGCAATTACCCACAGTCCGCTCACCATATTACTTGATTTTTCTTTTTATGAGACCTTCTAGTCACACAGAAAAAATAATAATTTTCCTCCTAAATGTTCTATCATAGAATTTTCCTTTCACAAAGCATCTATCTATGTTCCCTATTACACTGATTAAAATCAGTTTCATGTAGTGCCAACAGGAGGATCATTTCTCTCCCTCAAAGAACTATTGTAAACACATAATCTCTTTATTTATCTTATCCCTACTGCATAAGGCCTCTTTTATGATATCTTTGATTCTACGGTCACATTGTCATGTCCTGGATCTTTATAGGTGCATCAGGTCTTTCATCTTACTCCAATATTTGCTTTAGAAATGGATGAGATTTGATTTTGACTTGGGTAGTCCATACTACAGACAGCAGCAACTGACTTATCAGGATCCAAACACCCTCCTTGCCATCTGTGGGGAGTTGGCACATCCGAAGTAGACAGCAAATCAGATTACAAGGTCTCCTCTGACCACATGGACTCAAAATAAAATTCAAGTTCTCTTCTTAGCCTTCATCACCTTAGAAATATTCCAGAATACACTGCCTTCTAGCCCTTTCTTCCTACTCCCTTGAACTAGTATTTAAGCAAGTGCTTTAAAAACATTTTAAAAATACACTTTAGTGAACTTCCCATCTTGGGCAGAACCCTACAAACAGTCCCCTTCATGGCACCAAGACTGCCAGCTTACCAGGAGGAAGTATCCTCAGGGAACACCATCTCCCACTACCCCTGCCAACCAAACCCATATTTTAGAGGCTAATGTCCCTATATCAAAGGTTTGTCTTCTAACTAGGTAAAGCCAGGTTTGTGTTATGAAGTTTAACCCTCCCTTAAAAGGACAGGCCTTGCTCAAATAGCAGCAGACTCCCCTGCTGCACTAGTCAGGAATTCCACAGGGGTAAGGGAAGGATATATCAGAATACCAGAGTTCAAATCCAGGTTTTACTCTGTATTACCTATGTGATTTGGGGCAATTTCACCACTTAAATTCTCTGAACCTCAGTTTCCTCATCTATAAAATGAGTCTAATACATCACTTATGCTGTGGATTTGTTATAAGAAGTATATATAAGATAAGACAATGCCTGGTAAAAAATAAGCAGTCAACAATCATTAGCTATTATCATCTTTTTAACATCAATAATTCTGAGTTACTCATCCTTCTCTCTTTTTATGGGAACCATGTTGAATAATATAAAGGCTAAAAAATGATGGTTGACATGTACCTTGACATATCTTTAACATATTATTTTATTTTTATTTACATCATCATACATTTTTCACATTGTAGAAGTAAAACATAATCAATATCCAATATTGTACAATATTTTGTATACCACACTCAAACATACCTACTAATGAGTACATTACATGTTAAGTTACTAATTTATTGGCTCTTAATTATTTTATATTATGCAGGTATTTTTGCTAGATTATCATTTCTGTTGAAGTATCTCTTTGCAATCTTTGGAGACATTGGTTGAGGTTCTTGTATGGGCTAGAATATGTTATTTTTTTCCCCCAATGAAAGAACGGAGTCTGAGCTCTTGCTCAGGTAGTGAATCTGAATATTCACTATCTAATACAATTTTTAGGAATGGATTATAGATCGTAAGGATTGCACTTTCTACCTCATTTACCCTCCTTCAAGCCATCGCATTCTCTGTTGATTTTCTTTCACCTTTAATTTCCCAAGGAATAGAGTACTGCTCTCCATTTGTTTATTATTTTTTACACTCAATTCCAAGAACTATGACTATTTTTGCATCTGCTCCTTTACTGACTTTCCTTCTTAAAGTTGACTAGCGTCCACTGAGTAGTGGTCTTTCATTAGTCTTTATTTGTAGACATCTGCAATATTTAATCTCACTGACCTCCCCTGGTTTTGGTACTCTCTTTTCCTCATCTCTCTGACATGAGAAAGTTATTTTCTTCGTGTCAGCTGGTAGCTATCTCCCATTCTGGTTTTGTTCTCTAAAAAGACGTGTTTAACAATGTTCTTTCCTCAGCTGGTTTTCTTCCTGTGTACCTCCACTTGTAAGTTCAACCATTGCTTTCCAACTAGATGCCCCTTCAAGCTTAGTGCTGCCTCAAGTTCTCATTCCAAGTTTTCATGCACTTCCATGATACTTCTAGGATATCTCGTAGGCATCTTAAATTTAAAATAACCACACTGATACAATTTTTTCCCACAAGCCAACTCTTATATTACATGTTTCTATTTGTATTCCTGGCATTATTATTCTCCCAGTCATCCAGATTTGAAAACTCAGTCATCACAAACACCTATTTCCCTTCATTTCTCACAAAATATCTATCTTAATATCTTACTTAAAAAATATACTAACATCTCTTGAATCTATTCCTTCATTTTTATCTCAATTTCCATTACCCTACATCAAACCCTAACTGCACTGGCTTAGCTTACTATGATTATATCTCAACTGGTTTTTTTGCATCTGAAAATTTGTCAGACTTTGACAGTTAAAGATAAAAGGAGGTATTATGTACAAGACACATATTTATTTGAAAATCTATGGCTTATTTTGGGAACTTTAAACGATAGTAGTTAGAGAGGTTTATACAGGTAGAAGAATAATAAAATCTGAAAGGTAGCTGAGAGTAAAATCTTAAATCCTAGACCACTGAGAAATTTTAGTGAACATGCTTTATCTACAATGTTGAGCCTTTTTCTTTAGGATCAATAGTACCTAGCAAAATGCTTTGCACTTTTCAGATGTTCAAGAAATCCTTATTTCAAGAAACAAAGGGAAATATTGCAAGAATATTAAATTATTAAAATGTACATTGATTTATATCTTTTGAAATTATCTAGGACACAGAAAATGTCTTTATTTTGCTTCTATAGTTCATTTTCAAGTATTTAAACAATAATAGAAATTTTAATGCTTTTCTTAATTATCATTGAGTCATACATACATATAACATATATACACATATGTATTAATATTTGATGAATATATTACATACACACATATGTATATGTGCTCGATTCAAAGATAAGTTAATGGTTAATTGAAAGAGCTTATCTGGTGCCAGAGTTTTGCTTTGCTTTTCAATTCTTATTTTCGGTCTGCTCTGTTTATAGAATATCCAACTCTGTATAATAATTGAAGAATCTCCTGAGCTAAAAATAGTAACTTCTGGAAAATAACTCAGCTCTTGGTACTTAGCCATATTATTCATCTTATATGGCTGATACATTTATAATGCAATGATTCAAATAAATGTGACTTAAAATAATTTTTTCAGAAAATATTGTCATACCTTATAGATTAATATTCTTCTCATGCCCCACCCCATATCCATACACAAATGTATCTTGTGGTTAGTGATATTAATCCATTCCTGTGGTTTTGCAGTCCAGGAGAATATAGTGTAGCATGCCTCCTGGTTTAAAACAAAAAGGCTTATGGTGTTCTTTGGCTTTTTGTTCCTTGGCTTTCTGCAGAGACCAGCATCCATGGGAGGGATTTGCTTTGTTTTTCTAATTATCGGCAGCTGGGTGAAACAGTGTCCAAAATGGGGAAAAGCAACACAGAGAACTTCAAGCCATGATAATAACAGGTGTTCCCAAGGATCAAGTTCTCAAACAACCCTAGGAGTAAGTTGAGATGCACTTTACAACTGAATTGTCTCTGATGACAGATGAAAAACATCAGGGATTTGCATACAATAGCTGATTTGGTTCACTTCCCAGTCTATTAAATGGATTTAACAATTTTTCAGAAAGCAGTTTTGGGTAAAGAAAGTGAAAGGTGTGCTAACATGGAATGACTACACAGAAAAATTTCATTTGGGCTTGATTTGCTACTCTTCTTTCCCTTATCACATCTCCACCCCCAGCACACACATGCACACACACACACATTTGCACACAGACACCTGTACACATTCATGTACATGTAATGCACACATACTCACTGATAACCATGTCTAAACTGTTGCAATGACATACAGATTTATTCATTGTAATTTAAGTTATAAATTAAATAGAATCCAGAAGAGCACAAGAACACAGTAAAATAGTTCCTTGGGCTGATTCTGAGTTGCAAGACTCTTTAAATTAGTTAGAAGATTATCTTAACATTATAAAAGCTGATAAAAATATCAGCATGATAGATTTAAGCAAAGAGAGGTAAAAACTATTAAATATCTCCTCATGAAAGTATTCTTAAATAAAATATAGGCATACATCAAATTTATAGCAAAATCATGATCCCAAGGATGTAATCTCTCTTATATAAGGTGCCAATATTACAGTTTTGGCAACATGTACCTTCCACCAGAGCCTTTAGAAGGTGGCTGAACTAACTCTTAAGCTTCAATCACCAGCAGGGTTCTTTCATCAACATGTGAAAATCTGCTACATTATAGTGAGCCAGAATGTATCAAAGGCCAATCAATATTAAAGAGAAGCAGTGATAGTAAGAAGAATGAGAATTATAAAGGCAGACAGTTAAAGAAAAGACACATCCCTTTGGCTCACATTTCTCCCCATTCCAGCACACTGAACAGAGCAAGGAAGAGATCACTCAGAGCCAGAACTTTCCTCTCTCAACCACAACTTCCTGCAAACCAAGGTGTCTCAGCTCAAATCCAGGCTGGTTTAGAGAAGTTGATTTTTACTCTGAATTTGAGATTACACTTTAAAAGGGTATATATTTTAATAACATTTTGGAATCTGCTCAAATATCACTAAAGGAAGAGAAAGAATGATTGGCAGAGCATACTTGAGGACAGTGATTGTAGGAAAGTAAAATCAAATCAGCCAGTTGAAGTCCAAATGACTCCACTCATGTAGACAAGATTGAGCTGCTCTCCACTATGAAAACCTGGTAGAGTCCTGAAAAATTCCTGACGTGACCTTGTTTTTTCTTTTTTACCTCTTTAACATAAATGTAAAAGAAAGAAAGAAAAATGCCTGCTTTTCTGGGAAAAATTCAAAGTCTGTCTTTGAGACTATTAATTATTACTCAATGACTAGGTCTGAGTTCCATTTGTCATGCCATTTTTAATACCATCAACTCTCTTGGGCACTCAAGTTTTCTATGAGTTTGTACTGTATGTGAATCCATTTTCTGTATGAGTTTTGTCTTTTCCTGCTATTTTTATTTTCAGTTAACAATTAATAAAGGCAAAATATGGTTTACTATTGCCCAAATTGTACTAATTCCTGCTTCTTCCTCTTCTTTTTCTCCTTCTTCTTCCTCTTCTCCCTCTTCTTCTTCTCCTACTACTATTACTAACTATTATTATTATTATAACTATTATTATTTTGCCAGTCCTTTTTCTTTAGAATTGTTTTGGGAGGAAAGGTTATTACTAGGGTCAGGCACAATATTAGTGTACAGTTGCTGTTAAGATTTTCACATTTACCTTTTAACTAAATCTGTGCTTTTGCAACTATTTTTAAATAATAAGTTTAACTTTCTAAAATATTTTTTCTATATAATTTGAACAATGTCTTATTGTATAGGTGCCATAAATAGGTAATATTTACATCAACAATGTTTATCAATTAGTAGCATTTACCAGGAATAAAAATAATGTTTATAATTACTTTTACCAGACAAAATCTGCTTCATTAAAGAAAGCTATTTATTAATATAAGAGTTCGGGGAAATGTGTTTCCAAAAAAACCTAAATGTTTAACTCAGTTGACCTAAAGCACCTACTGAGAGAACATGAGTTTTCCTTTAACTTAAGTGGGACAATTAGAGACCCCATCAACCTTCTCTTTACTACGTGGCATCTTTCTTCAAATTACAGATTAGAAATCTCCAAATTACAGATTTTACTCTATTGGGAATCTAAGTCTCCGGGGCTCTCTCAATTCAAATTCTTTACTCCACCAAGATCCTGAGTATAATATATCCAAATATAAATGTATCTATGCAAATAAATCATGCAGTAAATAATCTTGAGTACATTTACATGTATTTTAAGACACCCTCCCATCAGCAGTTTACAGGTATAATGTAGTAACGGCTCCCACTATGTAGAAGTTGGTAAGTCCAATCACTCACATTTATCCTTATATAAAAATATGTATTTACAGTACTGCTTTGAGTATTCTTATTTGCCCTGCTTTTCCTGTCTCTAGAAGTTTTCTAATTCCTATGTCCCTGCTGTATTTTGGCCATTTCTAGTTGCCACTCAAGATTTTCATTCTTTGCAATTTTTATTTTTCTTCTCTCAGCCATTTCTTTGTAACCCAGGTCTTCCTCTCAGCTCACAGACTCTTCCACTTATTTCAGCTTTCCTTATCTTCTGAGCTCTGGTCTTTGGATGGCTCGGTTTTTCTAGCCTTTTGTTCAGTGGTTAGCTAACCAGTCCCACTACTTCTTCGGATTTAGGGTCTTCTTGGTTAGTGAACTGAATGATCACCGTGTTTTCTTTATCTCAGATTTAATGAACCTTATCTGAACTATGGTTTCTATTTCTTCCTTTGACTGCAACTTCTGCCCTTGAAAAAAAAAAAAAAAAAAAAACATGATTTGAGGGTTTGCTTAATCAAAATGTTAGTATATTTGAAAAATAGTCTCATATAAATGAATCTGGCACCCAAGAAGAAATAAATTATACTTTCAATCTGACTTTTGTAGAATTAAAAGAAAAATAAAGACTACAGCAGTGTTTTTTTTTAATTCAGTCAACCAAATCAAGGCTGCTTTCCTTTTCTTTTTCTTCAAAAGGCTTGAACTCAATAAAATGCACATGAGTCTTTGCCAAGTAATTCTATTTTCTTTTTTTTTTTTTTAATTTTTAAACCCATGGGTATTTCAAGGGAAATTCAACCCACATGTTTCTGATTCATTTACACTTAATTCATTAAAATGCTGTTTTGTAAGAGCTATTTGATGTCCAAGGGCCTTATGTGTCTTTTTAGATGACTTTTTATGCCATTTTTTTCCTCAAAAACAGGAAGTGGTATTTTGCTAAGAACTCAACTCCAAAAAGGTTGAATTTCATATGAATCACGTTAAGTACAGCAAGATGATTGTATCTTTCATTTACAATGGTCATCTTTACAATGGGATGGCACCTCAAACAGTTATCTGAATAGATTGAGTATTGTTAATTTCAAATTTCCCCAACAGGATGCCAAAGTCTCCCAAGACGGGGAGACTTCCAAAGTCAATCTGTAAAACGGCATGCAAAATGAATCCATTTAACTCAATGTGCATATAATGTAATGTTATTAATTACATTACAGCAAAGTGTGATAGCCTCAGGATATCACTGGAGTCTGTTTACTTAAATTTAAATTTTCTTCTTTTTCTCATCTCACCCCAAGAAAGGAACTTTGTATGAATAGCAGACAAGAGAGAGGGAGAAAGAGATTGTAATATATCAAGCAAACAGAAGGTGTGTATGCATTGACAATAAGAAACACTTTAATAGAAAGCATCAGTTAGTCACGCTTTCTAAATTGAAGAGAAACCTTCTTTAACTAGAGAAAGTTAGATAGCAGGTCTGCAGTATTTTCTTTGTGACAAAGAAATGTTGGAATACCTATGTAATGGGTCTGCATTTCCTTAGATCTGCTTTCTTTACTAGCATAGCACTGAAAACTTTCCTCTAGAACTTTTGAGTTCAAGAGCAGCTTGGCAGTCCCTAAGTGAAATCCAGCATCATGGCCACTCCAAGATTGGTTGTATTTACAATGTAGGTGAATCTCATACAGGAATCCAAATACCACTGAGAATAACCCATAATACCAAATTGGATCAAATCTTCTGCAGCCAAAATCAAAACTACTGGAAACACTAAATTCATAGGAAATTCACTCATAAGCAAATGGCCTCATTTCTCCAGGCCTGGACTCAATCCAAGGTAACATATGTGAGATCTTTAAAGGCTTCTAGTGCTCACATTATCTTGTAAAAGATTTTCAAGGCAGTTATTTTAGTTTCAAGGTTGAATAGTCTAAAATAGTTATTAGTAACAAAATAAAGTAACTAATGAATTGTGATTAATATTTTGTATACACAACCTTTAAAAACACAAAGAAAATACGATCCTAACCTTAGACTATTCATTAGAGACTTAGAAAATTAATTTAGGGGCTCTCTTCTGTGCTCCAATAAGGAGGGCTAAGGTCATATTTGACATATGAATTGAAGAAAAATTCATACTCTACATTGCAAAGGAAAGCTAAAGTAAGTGCTCTTTGTAGAACTCATTAAGCAAAACTGACAACTAAAAGTATAACCAATGTGGGAAATGATGCCTTGGTCAAACACTACCAGATCTTATTCAGTATAGATGCTTATGTAGACATGGCTGTATTATTTTTCTAATCACTGCATCAGTTAGCAATGCTGTCAACAAACATCCCTTATATTTAGTGGTTGAAACAATATGTTTTTCTCTTCTTTCACAAACTTATAGTTGGCTGGGTGGTTCTGCTATTCTGGGCCAGTCTTGACCAATCTCTGTTGGGTTTCCTCATACATCAGAGGTCAGCTGGCTGGTCTGGGAGGACTTCTGCTAGCATGACCAGGGTATCCTCTTCATGGTCTTTCAATTTCCAACAGGATAGCCTGAGCTTGATCTCATGGCAATAGCAGAATTCTAAGAAAGTAAACAGAAACTGCAGAGTTTTTTCAAGGCTCTTCTTGCATCACATTAATTAACATCCTATTGTAAGTCTCATGACCAAGCCTGGATTCAGAATAGAGGAAATCTACAAAGTTATAGCAGAAAAGGGTGGACTCAGAAAAACTCTTAATTTGAGCCACAAATACAATTGATCTATCATAATTATCTAGAAAAATCCTTAAAGTATTTTCACAAGGAAATCCTTTCTCGAACTTTTCTGTGTGAGTTAGCATGGCAGATGATGCATATGATTAACATGAATATATTTTCACTTTCATCATTAGCATTTTCTGCATCTTACTTTTTTCCCCAAGTCATTGCAGCAAAATTATGCAATGAAATTATTATGTCACTTCACTTCCTCAAGGAGCCTTTCTTTCTCTGATCCTCAAGATTGGTTCATCTTTTTCTCTCACTTTTTCTTCCCTTTCCCAAAACTCTTACTTGAACCTTATTAAATGGATATCTTTATTAGACTGCAGCTATTTTGTAACAAGTAATGTGGCTTTCATTTTTCATTCCTGTTTCTTTGCCACTTAGCTAAATTTGTGGTGTATACTAGGAGTGTAATATGTAGGTAAGTCAATCTTGGAAAATGTGGTGGGAATATGAAAGGCATGGAGACCAAAAGTGGGAAGTTGCAGAGAACATACAAGAGAAATCACGTGGGCCAGAAAAGAATGAGGTTAGATTACTCTAGTGTAAGAGGATATAATAATGTGGAGAATGAACAGAAGGAGACAAAATACTAGAAGGAGAATGGATCAAGTCTGAAGTAGAAGAGGAAGTTGTAAAAGAGAAAAGAAAGAAACACAATAAACTGGTAGAGGGGAAACAAAAGCAAATAGTAAAGCTTAAGCTGTATTTACTTAAGCCAAAATATTTGGCTTACTCTTTGGAAATATTGGAATTTCTTTTTTTTTTTTTTAATTTATTTATTTATTTATTTTATTTTATGGCTGTGTTGGGTCTTCATTTCTGTGCGAGGGCTTTCTCTAGTTGTGGCAAGTGGGGGCCGCTCTTCATCGCGGTGCGCGGGCCTCTCACTGTCGCGGCCTCTCTTGTTGCGGAGCACAGGCTCCAGACGCGCAGGCTCAGTGATTGTGGCTCACGGGCCCAGTTGCTCCGTGGCATGTGGGATCTTCCCAGACCAGGGCTCGAACCCGTGTTCCCTGCATTGGCAGGCAGATTCTCAACCACTGCGCCACCAGGGAAGCCCTGGAATTTCTAAATAAAGCAAATGCATGGATTGCAGTAATTAGAGTATCCTCAATGTTCTGCCATACTCTAGTATTCACTACTGGGCCACTAGATGGTTACCAATGTCAAACCCTTCATGTAGCATCATGTAACAAACACTGAAACATGTTTTGCAAAGCACCCAAGCTCATCATTTGTATAGAAACCTTCTTACCCTGGGGCAGATTGCCTTTAAATGGAAATGGATAGCTCTTTGACACCAACCCTGTTTATTCTGACACCACTATAGTTCCCATTATTCCCAAATCATAAAGATATTGTGTAAACATCAGCATTCATGTGTTCTTATTTTCCACAATATCTCATGTTGTGTGCTTTTAACACTGATCCACGATTCTGATTTCTTCATAGAAAGTAAATCTTGAGAGAAAATAAGTACCACATTATTCGTATAGTGTTGTACATTTTTATAATACCTTAGAAACATTTATAAATCTCTGGGCCAAGTTACCATTCTAAACTCTTTAAGAAATATGACTCCATTTAAGATTCATTTTTTTCAAGAGGATTGTAATCTATTGGAAGTGAGACACATGAAAATAGCTATAATTTTAGACAATATATTGATTTTTATAAAAGGGATGCAAACGTATTTCAATAGATGCCAAAAATATATGGCATTTTTCTAATTGGAGCTATTAGAGGTGGTTTCATGTAAGAGTTGGCATGTAAATTAGAAATAATTTTAATAGGTATGAGTGGAAAGGAAAGAAGGTTGAATAAAAGCAGATAAGTAGAGAAACAGGTAAACTGGAATGGGTAGAAAAGCAGATCTACTGGGAAATTATATTAGAAAGTTGAATGGGAGCTGTGCTGTTGAAGGCCATGGATGTCACATTAAGTCATCTGAATCAGTACAGGGGTCTCTAGACCACAGGACAACAGCAAATAATTCTGAAGACAGAGGAAAATGGTATTTTTAGATCTCTGAGTGCAGTAAAATATAGATGACATGTTAATTTTTTTAGATTTCTACTGTAGTAAGATGTAGGAATTTTTAAACCAGAATCTATGAGTGAAATTCAATAACTTCCTGTAATTGTATACAAACAATTACAGTGGGATCTGTTGGGAGGCAATTCTTGAATAATTTTATGTTTCTCCATGGTCAGAGCTTCCTAAGCAAAGAGCACTGGCAATAACTGAAGGATACATTAAAGAATAATTGGAACTGCCAAAAAAACCAAAAAAAAAAAAAAAAAAAAACCCCAAAACCCCCAAAACCCAAACAAACAAACAAAAAAGCAAACCCCAAACCTCTTGAAAGTTACAGTTACAGGAGGTACACTTCTAGAGGCTTACAGAGATTTATCTCCCTGGATATATTTGTTTATATTTTAGAGTGGTAAAGTAGGAACCTTCTTATCCTCTTCCAGAGAGAATTTGTTTACATTCTAGAACAAAGATTTCTTTTTCTTTCTTTCTTCCTTTCTTTCTTACTCTCTGTCTTTCTTTTCTTTTCTCTCTCTCTTTCTATTTCCATCTCTGTCTCTTCTCTCTTTCAGATGAATTGACAGTACCTCCACATAAATGACAATTTTCATAATTTTGGGGTCCCTCTCTTGTGGTGCAAACCTCACTGCCTACACAGGTGACATCTGGTTTCACAATATGTCCCTGTAGCAGCATGGGGAAACCAGCACAAGCTGCTCTGTGAGATAACCTTTTCCTCAATCCAGATTTTTGAAATCATATATGCACATAAAACTGTGACTGACTAACTCAGTTGAAGTAAGGTAACATTTCAGATTCCTCACATTTTTAGATTGAACAGAATCAAGCATAAATCAGATACTAGAACAATATTAAAAATATCAGGACCAATACTGCTTCCATTAATACAAAATGGCTCAACATTATTAAATATATTAATGTAATCATCTTAGTAAATTTTGGAATAATTTGATAAATTTTTGCATCTATTCTTAATAAATGAACAAACCTTTTAGTAAATTTTAAATAATAAGACATTTTAACTCTATTAATATAAGCCATTAGTAGAAATCCATTACAAAAATTATGCTTAATACAGACGAAAAACATTTTAGTACACTAAGGAGAGAAGGAAGATTAACACCACTGGGACCTTACTACAAGCATATATAATTATTAAATATTAGAATCTTAGACAACTTTCAATTATAGTGAGTAATAAAACATGAATACCTGCTATAATAACCATTCACTTTATTTTTATGTATTTATGTATGTACTTATTTATTTATTTACTTATTTATTATGACTATTGCTTTTAGAGTAGTTTTAAGTTCACAGTAAAACTGAGAGGAAGGTACAGAGATTTCCCATATATCTCCTAATCCCACACATACATAGCCTCCTCCATGATCAACATCCACCAGAATTGTACAATGGTTGCAACTGATGAACTTGCATTGACACATCTTTATCATCCAAAGTTTATAATTTAAATTAGGGTTCATTTTGGAGTTGTACATTCTAAGGGTTTGAAAAGATGTATAAAGACATGTACCAATCATTATAGTATCATACAAAGTATTTTCATTGCCTCCAAAATCCTCTGTGCTCTGCCTATTCATGGCCCCTACCCCATCCTAACCCCTGGAAACCACTGATATTTTTGTTGTAACCATAGTTTTTTTTTTCTTTTCCAGAATGTCATTTGATTGGAATCATATGATATGTAGCCTTTTCAGATACTACTTCTTTCACTTAGTAATGTACATTTAAGGTTCCTCCCTGTCTTTTCATGGCTTGATAGCTCATTCCTTTTAAGTGTTAGTAATATTCCATTGTCTGAATGTACCAAGTTTGTTGATTTTTTCACCTACCGAAAGACATCTTGGTTGCTTCAAGTTTTGTCATGTATGAATAAAGCTGCTATTAACATTCATGTGCAGGTTTTTGTGTAATAATTTTGTGTAATAATTTACCTTTGAGTAAATACCAAAGAGCATAATTGCTGGATTATATGGTAATAGTATATTTAGTTTTGTAAGAAACCTTCAAATTGTCTTCTAAAATGGTCATACCATTTTTGCATTCCTACCAGCAATGTATGAGAGTTCCTGTTATTGCACATCCTTGTCAACATTTGGTGCTGTCACTGTTCCAGATTTTGGCCATTCTAATAAGTATGTAGTGGAGTCTCATAGTTTTGATTTGCATTTCCCTGATGACATATGCTGTAGGACATCTTTTCATATGCTTATTTGCCATTGGTATGTCTTCATTGGTGATGTGTCTGTTAAGGTCTTTGACCTAAATTTTAATTGGGTTGTTCGCTTTTTTATTGTTCAGTTTTAAGTGTTCTTTGTATATTTTGGATAACAGTTCTTTACCATATATATCTTTTGAAAATATTTTCTCCCAGTCTGTGGCTTGTCTTTTCATTTTTGGACTTGGTCTTTTGTAGAACAGAAATGTTTAATTTTAATGAAGTCCAGCTAGTAAATTAGTTCTTTCATGGACTGCACCATTGGTGTTTTCATTGACAAATCCAAGGTCATCTAGATTTTATCCTGTTATCTTTTATGAGTTTTAGAGTTTTGCTTTTTACATTTATGTCTGTGATCCTTTTTGAGTTAATTTTTGTGAAGTGTGTAAGGTCTGTGCCTAGATTCATTTTTTTTTTTTTTTTTTGCATGTGAGTGTCCAGTTGTTCAAAACTAGTTGTTGAAGAGACTATCTTTGCTCCATTACATTGCCTTTGCTCCTCTGTCAAAATCAGTTGACTACATTTATGGGGGCCAATTTCTGGGATCTCTGTTCTGTTCCATTGATCTATTTGTTAATTCTTTTGCCAAAACCATGTTGTCTTGATTACTGTAGCTTTACAGTGAGTGTCGATGTCAGATAGTGTCAGCCCTCCAATTTTGTTCTTCTCTTTAAATAGTGTGTTTGTTATTATGGGTCTTTTGCCTCTGCATGTAAACTTAATAATCACTTTGTTCATACTCACAAGATTTTAATTTTGATGTGATGACATTGAATCTGTAGATCAGGTTGGGAAGAACTGACATCTTGACAATATTGAGCCTTCATTTCCATGAACATTGAATATCTCTATTTAATTCTTTAATTTTATTTATCAGAGTTTTTCAGGGTTTTACCACTTTAACCTGTTAATGTGGTAAATTAAACTAACAGCAATTAAAATATTCTTGACTTTTTTAGATTGAAAAAAGAATTGTGTAGTTTTCCTCGTATAGGTCTATTATTCAAAAAAAATTATGACAAAATATTTCATTTTTGGGTGGTGCTAATGTAAATGGTGTTGCATTTTAAATTTCATATTCCACTTGTTCATTGCTGATATAGAGTAAAGCTATTGACTTTGGTATATTAACTTTGTACCCCACAACCTTGCTGTAATCGCTTATTAGTTCCACGGGATTTTTTTGTTGATTCTTTCAGATTTTCTACATAGACACTCACATCAACTGCAAACAAAGACAGTTTTATTTCTCCTTCCCAATCAGTATACTTTTAACTTCATTTTCTTGTGTTATTCCATTAGCTAGGACTTCCAGTATGATGTTGAAAAGCAGTGAGAGTGACATCCTTGCTTTCTTCCTGGTCTTAGTGTGGAAGCTTCTAGTTTCTTATGATTAAGTATAATGTTAACTGTAATTTTTTTGCAGATATTCTTTGTCAAGTTCAAGCAGTTCTCCTTTATTCCTAGTTTACTAAGAAATTTACTTTTCAATAATATATTGTGGTCTTGGATAATTCCTATGAAAAAACTCTCATTATTTGCAGATTAAGTAATTATTATATAAAACAATGATTTTTAAATTGTGGTCTCCAGATCAGAAATATCAGTCTGTTCTGGGAACTTATTAGAAATGCATCTTCTTGGGCTTTATCATCAGAGACCTACTGTATCAGCCTAGTGATTTATAATTTAACAAGCCCTCTGGGGATTCTAATGTGTCCTAAAGTTTAAATAACCACTTATACAGAAATATCGTTTTAATAAATTTAATAAACTCAAGAAAATTAAACACAAGAAATTGAAAAACTATTAGAACAAGTAAGAGAAGTCAGCAAAGTGAGCATAAAATTACAATTTTATGAACCTTTTTACAATAACTTATTAAGAAATGAAATATTGAAGTACATTAAAGATATAATAATAAAACCCCTAATGCAAACCTAAAAAACAGCCTTTATGAATAAAACTCTGGAAGTCTTACTGAAAGTCAGAAAGGTACATATAGTGAAAAAGTTTATAAAATATATAAGATAAAATATCAATATAAGTAACTAAGATAATTTTCAAACAAATAACTGAAAACATAAATGGATAAAATAGATGAACAAAGTTATTGTAAATGACCAATATATGAAACTGGTCAACTTCAAATATTAATATGAAATTTAATGCAGAAATAAAGTATTTTTATCTATTATGTCAACAGCATGAAGGACCTAATATCAAGTATTGTCCAGGATGTAGAAAAATGTATACTCCTTACCTACTGTGGGTTTGTAGACTGTTACAAGTTTTTGGTAGAGGAAGGGAAAATTTGGCATTACACATTAAGATGAACGTTATATTTGTTCTTTGACCCAGCAATTATACCATAGGATTTTATCCTATAAGGATTTTTACACATAGGCGGAAAGATGAAATTACTTGTGTTTTCATCAAAGAATTATTCACTGATAGCAAAATTTGGCAGTTCCCTAAATGACTTTTAAGAGGAAAATAAAACAATAAATATGTGTGTATGTATGCAAGTATATAGAAAAGGACTAGAAGAAATGACCTCTGATAAAGGAAGTTTTACTGATAGAAGGGAGAAGGAGAAATAGCATAACCAGTTTGAGAAAGGGAAAGCTTCTGTTCCCAATGTCAATGATCATTTTTAAGTCTCTGGCTTTTCCCATCGACCTTTGGTCTGGGAGAGGGCACCTGCCCCAGAGACTGAAGTCCATGGATCTAGTAGGTTTGCTGGTAATGGAACAGTGGCAAGTTCTTCTAATGTGTTTGAAGAGTATGAAACACACATACTCAGACCTCAGCAAGTCACAGCCTGAGATGGGATATCCCCATTTTGCAGCAAATGCAGAAAAAATGCAGATCCGATTTAAAGTGGGACTCAACTGTCACTGAAAAAGAGGAAGAACAAATATGAATGGATTTGAAATGACACCAGTCAGGAAAGAGCCTTCATAATGGAAGAATGTAGTCCAATTTGGGCAGATGACGGGGCCATTTTGATGGGTAAAGTTCTCACTCTTTTGATTCTTGTGTTCATAAGTCTCATTGACAGATTCCTTTAAAGATTTCACATATGTGATTATTAAAACAAGGCAAGAATGAAGTCAACCACATAATAGAAATGAATAACTCTACCCTCATTTTATCTAAAAGTTTTAAGAATCATTATAACTAAATCTATTAATTTAGAACTTTAAAATATATTGCTACTGAATTTAGAAATAATTGTCAGAAATTTCTAACATCAACGATATTTATTGATAGAAAGAGAGCAGAGCTTCTTGTTGATAAAGGCACTCAAACTTTAGAATCATTTGTAGATATTACTCTAGCATGAGGCTAGCAAGAGACAGAATAATCAGTAATATGTATGGCAATAAAGGACTTTGCTAAACCACTAAGGTACTGAAAATTAGAAGATTTGTCATTGCTAACATGCCACCAAGGTATTCACAGTGAATAGTTGGATTCTTCTGATAGTTTACAGTGTCCACTACTCATGTTATGTTTTTATTTATTTATTGTTCTTTCTTCAATTGTTTATTAAGCACATATTATGTGAATAACATTCTACCAGATATATAGTTCCTGCTAGCCACAGTATTAATAATGAGCTGGAAAGACAAGACATAGTTACATGGAATGACTGACATCACCAGAAAACTTATTACTGCATGACAATCCCTTAGCAAATGTGGAGGGTTATCTGTGTGGGAGTTACTGATCACATCATAATGCTATATAAAAAAGTGTTGTCTACCTAATTGTTTTTAATTATCTCAGCAATGAATTTGGACTTGAGTTGTGGAATTCAGAGGCATCTTGATCCTAGAACAATGTCAGAGGTTGGGATGGAAGGTGTTTATCTTGCCTAGTAGATTGTAAATTTAATAAAGAGATAAGCTCTTTTAAATACATTTGTTCACTTTATAGTAATTATTATGACTTTTAAGAAACAGCTTTATTGAGATATAACTCTATGCCATAGAGTTCATATAAATATATCATTCATTAATTTTTGTTTATTCACAGGGTTGTACAACCATCACCAAAATCAGTTTTAGAGTATTTTCATTAATCCCAAAGAAATCTTGTACACTTTAATGATTATACCCTTTTCTTCATTCCCAGTAGCCCTAGGATACCACCAATATATTTTTGCCCCTTTAGATTTGCCTATTCTAGATATTTCATATAAATGAATCACAAAATATGTAGTCTTTTCTGACTGGCTTCCTTCACTTAGCATGATGTTTTTAAGGTTATTGTTGCATTCAGTAGCCCATTACATCTTGTTGACAAATAATTCTCCATTGAGTGAAAATACTACATTTTATTTATTTATTTATTTTAATTTAATTTGTTTAAATTATAGTTGATTTACAATGTTGTGCCAATATCTCCTGTACAGCAAAGTGACTCAGTTATACACATAGAGACATTCTTTTTAAAATATTTTTTCCATTATGGTTTATCACAGGATATTAAATATAGTTACCCATGCTATACAGTAGGACCTTGCTGTTTATCCATCCTATATAAATAGTTTATATCTGCTAATCCCAAACTCCCAGTTCTTCCCTCCCCCACCCTCCTCCCCCTTGGAAACCACAAGTCTGTTCTCTATGTCTGTGAGTCTGTTTCTGTTTTGTAGATAGATAGGTTCATTTGTGCCATATTTTAGATTCCACATATAAGTGATATCATATGATATTTTTCTTTCTCTTTCTGACTTACTTTACTTAGTATGATAATCTCTAGTTGCATCCATGTTGCTGCAAATGGCATTATTTCATTCTTTTTTTGTGGCTGAGTAGTATTCCATTGTATACATGTACCACATCTTTATCCATTCATCCATTGATGGACATATGCAAATCAAAACTATAATGAGGTACCACATCACACTTGTCAGAATGGCCATCATTAAAAAGTCTACAAATAACAAATTCTGGAGAGGGTGTGGAGAAAAGGGAACTCTCCTACACTGTTGGTAGGAATGTAAGTTGGTGCAGCCACTATGGAAAACGGTGTGGCGATTCCTCAGAAAACTAAAAATAAAATTACCATATGATCCAACAATCCTACTCTTGGGCATTTTGCTTATACATCCATCAGCTGATAGTAATTTGAATTATTTCCACTTTTTGGGTTCTATGAATAATGATACCATATTTATGTACAAATATTTTTGTGGATATCTATTTTCATTTCTCTTGAGTATATACCTAAATGTGGCATTGCTGGTCATATGGTAACTGTGTTTAAACTTCTGTGGAACTGCCAAACTACTTTCCAAAGTGGCTACACTATTTCACATGTTCACCAGAAGTATAAAAGGATTCCAATTTTTCCATATCCTTGCAGAACTCATTACTGTCTTTTAAAATTATAACCATTCTAATGGGTGTAAAGTGGTATTTCACTGTAGTTTTGACTTGGATTTTCCTGATAGATAATGATGTTGAGCACCTTTTCATTTGCCTAGTGACTACTGGTATATCTTCTTTGAATAAATATCTGTTTAGATCCTTTTTCTGTTTTTAATTGGGTTATTTGTTTCTTTATTGATGAACTATCAGTTATTTATACATTATAGATACAAGTCCCTTATCAGATACTTGATTTGTAAATGTCTTCTCCTGTCTGTGAGCTATCTTTTCACTTTCTTTACAGTGTCATTTAAAGCACATACTTTTAATTTTGAGAAAGTCCAGTTCATCTATTATTTTCCTGCTGCTTATGCTTTTGGTGTCATATCTAAGAAGACATTGCCTAATCTAAAATCACAAAGATTCACACCTATATTCTCTAAGAATTTTATAATATGAGCTGTTACATTTAGGTTTTTGAACCATATTGAGTTATTTTTTGTGTATGGTATGAGGTAACTGTCCAACTTTATTCTTTTGCATGTGGCTTTCTAGTTGTTCCAGAACCATTTTCTGAAAAGACTATTATTTCCACATTTATTTGTTTTGGTACCCTTATCTAAAGTCAACTGACCATAAATGTGAGGTTTTGTTTCTGGACTCTCAAATATATTCTATTGTATTAGTACTACACTGTCTTTATCACTCTACTTTTGTAGTAAGTTTTGAAATCAGGAAGCATGAATCCTCCAACTTTTCTTTTTCAAGATTGCTTTAGCTTTTCTGGATTTGTTGAACTTCCATATACATGTTTGGATCAACTTGTCAATTTCTGCAAATATGCCATCTGGGATATTGATAGGGTTTACTTTGAAAATATGTAAATAAATTTGGAAAGTATTGCAATATCTAATGATATTAACACTTTATTCATGGTTCTAGGTTGTCTTTCCATTTATTTAGATCTTCCATCGTTTTCTTCAACAACTTTTAGTAGTTTTTAAAATATACATTTTGCCCTTCTTTCATTAAATTTAAAAGTATTTTAATTTTTGAGTCAATAATGAATAGAATTTTTAAAACTTGATTGTTGAGTTGTTCAAGGGTATATCAAACAACTGATTTTTTTTTTTTTTTTTAGTAAATTTATTTATTTATTTATTTTTAGCTGTGTTGGGTCTTCGTTGCTGCACGCGGGCTTTCTCCAGTTGCGGCGAGCAGGGGTTACTCTTCATTGCGGTGTGCAGGCTTCTCATTGCCATGGCTTCTCTTGTTGCGGAACACAGGCATGTGGGCTCAGTCATTGTAGCTCGCGGGCTCTAGGGCGCAGGCTCAGTAGTTGTGGCGCACGGGCTTGGTTGCTCCGAGGCATGTGGGATCTTCCCGGCCCAGGGCTCAAACCCGTGTCCCCTGAATTGGCAGGCGGACTCCTAACCACTGCACCACCAGGGAAGCCCCAAACAATTGATTTTTCTATATTCATCTTGTGTCTGACAATCTTGGTGAACTTTCTTAGTTCTAATAGTTTTTTAAGTGGATTATTTAATATTTTTCCTGTATAAAAGACCACATATTCTGCAAATAGAGAAAGTATTACTTCTTTCTTTCTAATCTAGATGGAGTACAGTGGGTTGGGAGTACTTCTTCCCCTGACTTTCTCTGCTAGGTCCACTTATTGATTGTATTCATCCTCTGAAGTTCACAGCTCATGTTAGGCAGAACTGACCCATGACTATTTTCTATAGGTATTAATAATCAGTCTCCCTCTTTTTTCCCTTAGGCCCATAGGTGGTAATGGCTTCTTGCTATTCCCAGCCCTAGGGGACCACATCAATCCTTGTTCATTTCTTCTATTCTTACCCATGTAACTTAATATCTTACAATCTTCTTTTGAATTATATTTTAATGTATTAAAATGTGTAAGAATCTGGAACATAGTATAAAATAATAATTTCTGTTGGTTGATATTATACTACTGCTTCCAGTGCTAAATATCTGAGGTCCTAAATCCTAAATTATTGCTAATATACCTTTCTTTTAAGGATTCAGAAAGCACAATAAAACAATGTGTAGGGCTTCCCTGGTGGCACAGTGGTTAAGTGTGGTGGCCCCCAAGCTGTAAGCTTATTCAGCTTTCTGCTTTCCGGAGAACTGCTTGTCTCTCTCTTGGTATGCACTCCTGACGCTGCGGTATTGAGCGTAAAAAAGGAAAATGGCTTGCGGCCAGTTTCGCTCCAGGTGCCTGCTCTGCATCTAAGAGCCCCTGGTTGTTCCCCAGAAGAAGGACGTGCTGCCCTGAGGGGGAAGTCTGTATCTCCAAAGAATGGCCCATAAGGCATGCTGACGCATAGATAGTGGTGCATAGATAGTGGCGACAGAATTATGCGGAAATACAAGGTTTACTGATTTATTGTCTGATATTCGTTCCGCACTAAACCTATATATACATTCATGCTCTTTGAATAAACTTGCCTTGCAACCATCAGTTGTCTTGGCCCTTCTGACCCCATACTGGTGCTTTTCAGTTCCTTACCCCTCACCGCCAGGAACTTCTAGCTTTCTGCAGCCGGTCTGCGGCAGTTAAGAATCTGCCTGCCAATGCAGGGGACACGAGTTCAAGCCCTGGTCCGGGAAGATCCCACAACTAAGGCTGTGTGCCACAACTACTGAGCCTTCACTCTGCAGCCGGTGAGCCACAACTACTGAACTCTGTGTGCCTAGAGCCCGTGCTCCACAACAAGAGAAACCACTGCAATGAGAAGCCTGCACACTGCAATGAAGTGTAGCCCTGCTTGCCGCAACTAGAGAAAGCCTGTACGCAGCAACGGAGACCCAACGCAGCCAAAAATAAATAAATAAAAAAACAAAACAAAGCAAAACAAAAAAAACAATGCGTAGCATTACTGTATTGCATTGGGAATTACTATTTTGAGAAATGTTTTAGCATTAGTATAGTTGGGAATTCAGAGCCCATTAGAATATCATGAGTAATTACGCATTCATCTTTCAATAGTTGGTTATATGTGTAAGGCAAATACAGTAATTGACTTTGGAGTAGTAACAAACTGTTTTTGAAAATTACATTAGCTGTTATCTAAATTAATTCATATGACAATTTCACTTAAGAGAAGAAAATGTTAGTTTTGAGTAATTACCAATGAGTGAAATGTAAAAGTAGTTTATATTAAAATATTAGTTATGCTTCAAAATCCCCAACATATCAGTCAATTTTACAATTGCCTGTGTTGAAAGTCATCCTAACTTTCAAAGAAAATCAGGTGTAGAACAATTATTATTTTCTTATCATTGTGTGTAGGGTCTCAGACATAAGCCAGTCATTGAGTGAGACAGATTTTATAGAAAAAAAAGAAAAAAATGAAGTCATTGTACAGCAATCTCTTATCAGGAAGAACTATAGATTGTAATTTGAAAATATTGTGCTTACACTTCAATTGACAGTATTTTCTACTTGTATTTAAAAGTCTAAGAACATTGGATATTAAGGAGAAAGTATTTGAGAATATATAGATTTTTTCCTTTGAAAAATATCCAAATTTTATTAGAATCTCAAACCCGGCATAAAGATACTTTTCCATACAAGGTATATATTCTCTTCTGTTTCTGCAGTGCTATCCCATGCAAGAAACTCAGGCCCTCCAGCCCTTGTCTGCTTTACGGAATTCATTGTATTTTTTCCACTATTCAACTTACGGTCAGTTTCGTTCTCTCTTCCCCACCTCTTCCCCATAATTCAACCTGCAGAGATGTGTTACTGGCCTGTGGAACATTATCCTTCAACATATGCAGTGGTTGTACAGGGTTCTGTATCCCTGTTGCTTTGATCTTCCCAAGCTAAAAGAATGCAAATGTCATTACTGGGGATCTCTTCAGAAAGACCTTAAATCATGGGTAATTCCATCTCTTTGCAGGAGGAATGATTATCTACAGAAGCCAGGAAGATGAGGAGAACACATAAAATCCCTGAGCCCACGTATGTTTATCATAAGAAGGTTGCAGGATCTGAATACCTATATGCATTTATGTCCATAGATAATGATAATGAACATAGCTTCCAAATGAACATAACTTCCAAAATATATTCCAGTTATGTCATTTTATATAGTATCCACCCTCCCCTTTTAAGGAACAAAACTACAGTTGGAAAACTTAGCCCCAGACACACACAAACCCTCACTCTCATCATTCTGAAAGCAATTGCTAGACCATTGATTCTGATTTGCCAAAGGATGGTGAAAACCTATTTTGCTGTTATTAGTGCTTTACCCATTATATAAGACAAAGAAAGGAAGAGAGTGAGAGTTTGTTCTGAGGGAATATCATTGTGACTGGCATTCCATTCATCCATCACCATCCATAGGGAAAGGAAGAGGACATTTCCCTTTTAACATAACTCAAAGGACAAGGGGAATTTCAGGAAAACAAAACAAAACACAAAACTCTGAGAACTCGATTTGACCTCTGGACTTCAGGAGACACTGGGAATGTTATAGCTTACAAGGATAAAGTGAAGTATATTTTTTTATGATGGCAAAGCAAAAGAATGGATTTCCCAAGCACTAGATGCAAAAATATGCTTCAATCCTGTTATTGTATCAGGAATTTTGATCAGGATAAGCATCAAGAGAGGAAACGTAACTTCAACAATAGGGAGAGAGGATCTGAAGTCTAATGACCTGTTTCAAAGAATAGTAATTGAAAGATCTCAGAAAGGATCTCTGAGGAACCATCACAACATCCCGTTGGAGGACAAGTCCACTTTCAACATTGACCAAGTCCAGGGAACATCAACGCCATGTTGCTTGTGTTGTTTATGTTACTTTACACATAAGCCTATGTTCATCACTTCAGTATCACCTTACTTGGGCCCTATCCAGCAACCTAGGCAGCAGAGGGCAAGGTAAGGTAAAGAGAAGGAAAGGAAGCCATTGGACTCTCTCCTTACACTACAGGCTCCTAGGGCTATAGGCTCAAGTTAGGGGAGGCAAGAAACATTCAATAGATAGTTGTTTGAAAGTTGGATTTCTACACTGGGCTAGACTATAGTTATTTGATGGGTTGGACCTTGCTTTATACCAAATCATAGGTCTTAATTACTGACCGTCTACGTGTCGGAGTGGTATATTCTGCTGGAGATTTTGTTTAGTAAACTTTTATTTAAGGCAGAGTGACAAAGAATAAAATTGATTTCTCTTACATACTAAGGAATCTAGAATGTTTTATTTGTATCTATAGAAATACTATTTTTATATCCAAGCCTTCAGGCAGACTCACATGAACCCCTCTCTCACAGTATGTGTCTTGGCATTTATAAACACTAGGAGCAGAGATTTCTTATTTTTGTTCTCCATCAGATTTTTATGGCCTTATCAATCTATCCCAAATCCATTGATCTACGCCAAATATAAGTGCTAGCTCAGTCCAGGTATGTTGCAACCAGGTGGTTCCGTAAGTCAAACACACTAAGATGGATATTTATTAAAATCTGGGAGTTTTTTATGAAAAACTTCTTTTGGTAATTTTAAAAGTAAATGTTACTAAAACGTAAGGGATTTAAATTTTTGTTTTATATAAAATATTTTAAAATTAAAATTTCTTTGTAAATAGAGAAAGGGAAACATATACGAAAACTTGTCAATGAAAAGACATTTTATATGTTATCAAGATATGACACATTTTAATAAAGTACTGAATATATCTAAAATATTTAATCTTACTAATATGTTATAGCTTGTCTTCAAAGAGTCAAGAAGCTCAAACTGCTGATTTTATATCCAGCAGGTGGCAGGTACTGGATATTTATAAATCTGATCCTAGTTTTATAATAGAAGAAAAAAAAAAAAAAACAACAGTTAACAGAAATTAACAGGACAAGGCAGCTAAAAAGAGAAGCAGTACAGAGTTTTAGCATTTTAGTAGTATTATCTGATTCAGAATTGAAATTATACTACATATTCCTTTTAAGTCTGTTAGTCCCCAAAAAGTAAACATTCTAAGCCATTTTAGGCTTATCAATCAAAAATATTTATTGAGAAACTATCATAGGCCAGGCACTCTATTCAGGCTATAATTCTTTTGCTATTTGAAATGAGGTTTAACCAGAAAGTTTACATGGAGTTAAAAAATGACCAGATATTTTAAATGACTCAAACTGAATAAGCTTTTGTTTAGTTCAGGTCTGTTAAATATCAAGGGTGGAGATGCCAGCCTTGCATAAGGTCAACACTTAAATTGGTCAGCTATCTCCTACAGATAAATAACAAAAAGGCAAAGATAACATTTTTAAACAAAATGGTCCTGAAAAGGTAAAGGCTGGGTTTTCTGGAAGCAAATCTGTCTCTCTCTCTTTCTCTCTCATGTGCGTGCATGTGTGTTCACACACACTCACCCCTCACTTCTCAGGAAATTGCTTCAACTAACAATACACATATTTGGGGAAAATAAACATGGAGGTAGATGAGAGAGTAAGTTTTAGTGGTAACAAAAAAAAAAAAGCCTATACTACTTGGCTCTTCTTAAATAGGATACTTTAGTTAGAAACAAAGATCATGCTGGAAAAGGAGTTTAATTATCACCAACCTTCTCAAAGCAAGACACAAAACAACCACTGTGGGATTCCAGATCCATCAGCAATCTGTCTTTCAGTTCACTCATCGCAAGGCCCCAGGATTTAAGTAGCCCTCAGCCTCTCCCACTTCAAAGACCACAGGAAAACCTACCTCTTCAACAAAAGTCTCCTTTGAACCTATGTGGAGTGTTGATTTTTTTTTTTTTTTTTTTTCCTTAACTCTTCATCCTGGAGGTTAATTTCAGGGTTTGCTGATACAATAATCTTCAACGATAGACTCTGCAAACCTAAACACTTTCTGGCTGACCTTCTCTCATTTAAAATAAATAGAGAAAGTTATTGTGATTCAAGTTATGTATTAAATGTTGATTTTTGTAAAAGCCTATGATTCAGGAGTTGTAACTGTTTAATTTGGTTCCTATTGTGGCTAAAAGAGTAACCTGCAGCAATAGAAAATGGAAAAGCAGTATTTGTTAGTAATTGCTTGGGTTTCAGAGACTTCTGCTTCAACTGCATGACATATATCCTAAGAATCCATGTCATGGGCCTTTTAAGTAGATTGCCAAAAAATATTTATAGTCGTTTTTTACATTCTCTCATTACATGTCTTGGTGTCAGGATTATAATATTTATTTATTCCTACTTACTTTTCTCTTGGCCTATGTTCCTTTGTATATTCTCAGGAAACAACATTGGATTTGAAGACTCTCTTTTTAAATTTATGTATGATAAAAGAGTTGATGATTCACCACATACAGGCACTGTGCTAATTAATCTTCACCACATAAAACAGATGCTAAGTTTTACTCTGTTGTACAGATGAAGAAACCAAAATGTAGAGCTGTTAGGTAGCTTGCCCAAGGTCTCACCACAGGAAAGAAGGGAAGCCAGGATTCTTGCTCAGCTGCTTGTTCTTTAACAATGACTTATGCTGGGCAGCTATCAACAAACTCATCTTCCTCCAGGATACCTTCTCTGACCTCTTGGATGCCAAATTCTTTGCTGCATCCCCGAGGCACTAGCTGTGTCCTTTATTAGAAACAGATAATGTACCATTTTCCATAACCAGTTATCTCAGTGGAATAAGAGCTGTAGAAGGCAAATCACAAATCTTGTATCATCAAAGACCAAAAGCTACTGTCATCCGTATGACTCAAAGCTTAGGACCAAAACTGGTGAAGAGATTTTTAAAACATAGTTTTGAATAACACAGTCATATTTTTTAATAGCATTACTTTGTGTTAAGTGCTTGTGTATATACACTGTTTATTGTCACACAGAGTATGAGGAAGAAAATTGAAAGGGTTTATTAATTTTTGCATCTAATAATGGTTCCTCAAGTCACTATCCATAAAAAGTAGGCACTGATAACAGGCAAATAAGGTTTCATAAGCCCCAGGGTGCACAGATCGCTGAACACAGAGGCAGATTCTGTTTCCTTGATATGTACAAGGAGAAACAAAAATAAAGACAGGGCTTTTAAAAAAAAGTTCTAAGTGAATGAGCTCTGTATCACCACTCTTCCTTTGATATTAGGAATAAAGAATCCAGAACAAGATAAGTTTTCCCCCCACCCCGCATTAATTATAATTTCCTCAAAATTTCCAATTCCAACCACTAGATGTCATTCAGAGACCACAAAGTAGAATATCTTGGACTTTTCTGCATTACTCATTACCAATTTTGTAAGCTTTGAAATTTAAGGTGGTTTGGGAAAATTTAGGCACCAGGCATTAAAGATGCAGGTCAGTGAAATTTCTTTCATGGGATGCATGCACATACGTTAGGTCAAAATCATCCAGAATGAAAAGTGCTACCTCATTCACTGCAAAGATTCTTTTAGGAATCTGGAAGATTAATGAAGTGGGTTCATGAGAAAGATTCCACAGCCTTCTTCAAGCGGTAGTCATGTACTTTACTCTGGTAAGGGAAACGTGGAATTCAAACAACTGGAAAGAAAACATCATCTACTAGAAAAAAAAAAAAAAATCAAAGGATTTGGACTCAGGAAGATTTTGGATTAAATACTAGCTTGGCAATGGGCTAATTGAGTAAATCTGGTACAACACTTAACTTCTGTGAGTATCTGTTTTCTGGTCTGTACAGTGAAAATAATACCTACCAAGCAGTGATTGTGAAGACCTAATAAAATATTGTATATCTATCATTTGGAAGAAGTCTCGGCATATTGTTAGTGCTCAATAAATCTTACCAATAGTTTATATTTAGTGTCATCTTCAAAATTAAAAAATGATGTAAAAACATTTTAATAGAATTGTAAAAACCTATATAGGAAACATAATTTAGAAGAGGAAAGGCAAAGATGGTTTACAGATGAGGTCAGGAGTGAATTCAGTCTCAGAGGATAGATGGGAGATACTTGGGAAGAGGAAGGAGTTTCCAGGAGATAAGAATGATAAAGCTTTGCTTGAGAAGGAGAAGTGTGCATGGTTCTTTTGGTAAATAGCAAGGGGTTTGCTATACCTGAAATGGGAGTAGATGGTGAGTGAGTAGTGTATGTATGACTATGAGAATAGGATTTTTTTAATCAGATAGGAGGAAAAATTATAAAGTTTCATGTAAGCCATCTGAAGGAATCTAGATTCTTTTTTTTTTTTCTGGTATATTCAACAGTGTGTTTTGGAAGAATTGAAAATAAGATGAGTCACAGCATTAGATGTTTGTTTAATAAAGATATCCCTTTTTTCAGTGTGTAAGTTGTATTTGAGTGGTCTAACATGAATTGATTACAGCAATGGTTTAAGATCTACAATGAAGCAGTGTCAATGTGATAGAGATGGAGTGAATTCGGAAGAGTCACATGGATCAAAGGTTATGGAAAGTGAAGAAGAAGATTTGATGTGGAGTTCAATGTTTGTGCTTGGGAGTAAGTGAGAGAAATATTAACTGAGATGGTAAAGGAAAGGAGCTACCTGTTTAAAGGTGAGCAGGATGGGATCTTTGCTCCATGAGGTAATTGTCAATATGGTCTGGATCGCAGAGGAGAGTTATAGATTTGGGAGTGAACAGCTGATAAGTGAGAGCTGAAGCCACTGGAAGAAGATTAGTTTGCTCAAAAAGATGGCTTTAGATGGAAAATAGCATTTGGCTTTAAGCACTGGAACAGTTTAGAAATAAGGGAGTGAGAGGAGGAGAAAGCATCTGCAAAGAAAACAGTATATAAGCAAAAAGAGAATTTCAAGATTATTTCATGCTTGTTTAGAATTGAAAAAGCTCGCATTAGTGGGAAGGGAGAGTAAGAAGATAGGATAAAGGGGAAATTGACCAATAAAAATTCTCAAAGAGGTGAAAGGAGATGAGATCCAAACCCAGACAGGGCTGATTGGCAAGATAAAGGATCCCTCCTAACATATAATTTAAAATATAAATAATAATAAACCAAAATAAGTGTAGGGAAGGCCAACAAATTTTGTGGAAAAAAATAAATAAAACATCCTACCCACCACCTACAAAACAAATTTTGAATCAAGAGAAAATTTATAAAATAGAAATCATGGCCTTCCTTACTAAGAATCATACTAGACATAAAAAGTTCTCTGTATTGCCTTTTTATACTATGTACTCACACTTGTTTATTAAAATAAAATATAATTAAAAAAAAAGGTCTCTGTAGTACATGAGAGATATATATATGTATATACTTATATCTATCTCACATATGTATAACATATCACATATATAAATATATTATATATACATATATGTAATATATATTATATATGTAATATGATATATATAACTTTTTTGAAAAATAAAATCATAAAGAATTTCTCCTTTTATATATTCTTTGCTTACATCCATAAATCCTGCAGTCAAGTTATGTATGAGGAAAAGACCAGTTTTTCTCAAACACTGTACCACTCTGCCTACATAGTTTACTTGAAAAGTTGGATTAACTTTTTTTATAAAGAAAATTAAAAGTAATTTTTATGTTAAAATTATGTTGAATTCTTGATTTAAAAATAATATTGAAATAATGGATCTAGAAAACTACATTAAATGCTAAGAATGTATTTAAATAACACACTCTTGTAATTCAATAGTGCACTAAAATATGAAGAACTTAAATGCATTTTGTATTTTAACTCATTTAATGTAAATAACTTGTAATTTATGATATACCATATGAGGTAGGATAAGGAATTTTTAAGTATAAAAAGGAAAACTATGAAGAAAATTAATGTTAGTAATAAAGGGGGATATTGAGGTATGCCAGTTACTTTTTAAGTCTTCAAACTTTCTTGGTTTTCAAGACATTTTCCAAATCATAAACACAATTGATGGGTTTTGCAATTCATCGAAGTAACTGCACTATTTGATAGAACTGTTTACAATGAGCACATTGACCACACATTTCTTAACAATCTCTACTTCCCCAAAAGTATATGCCTGCACCTTAAATTCCTGTTAATAAGGATTTTGGTGACCACTTCTTAAAAAGTAAGAGGAAAGGAAGGCAGAGAAAACTGATTTTATTTCTACTCAGAGCTTGATTGCAAATATGCACACCCCAACTATGTAATCCTGTACACAAGGATCTCATTGTTTATTTTCATAGTTGCTGCTTTATTTAAAATTTTGTCTCTAAAGTTTATATTTGGCAAGACCAATAATGAAAATAAGCTGGTTTATATTTTTCTTATTCTAAGGTGTGCTTGTGTATGTGTGTGTGTATGTTTTAATTTCTTGTGGTTTATCCAGATGAGGGTATCAGTCTTAGAGACATGGCAACCCATGTAGGAGTGTTTATATACAGTGGGGTGGAGAAGATCAACCAAGTCCAAATTCTAATTTAGATCACTTTCACCTTGGTAATGTTAAAACTGTATGACTCTTCTCAATTTCTCTATTCCCCCTTCTCTCCTGCACTCTTGCTCAGAAAAGCATTAAGTTCAACTCAGGTGTTTTTATTAATAAAATCCTTCAATTTCAGGTTTTTAAAAGTCATTGGAAGCAGAGCCCATGTCCTTATAAATTTCCACAGTAAAACATTCACTTTCATGAGCTATGTGTATCTAGATGGTGATGTTATTATTAGGGGGAAAAAAAGAGAGGCCATTGGTAACTATGGCAACAGAGATGTTTCAAAAGAAATATGAACTATTTTTCCTTGAAGAAATTAGATATTTTCCTTGACTGGTACGTAGGGATCCAAGTCTAGAGAATGAATAGGATTTTTTTAAGGTTCACTGTTGTAGTTTCTTTTTTTTTTCTTTCTTTTGGAAGTTGTTCCACAGTCACATCTGACAAAATAAAGGATTTAATTTGAGGCTGCAGAAATAAAATTGCTGTTAAATTTGCCAGCATCTAGTCCATGTGAGGTAAGCAATAACAGTAGATTCCCATTTATTCTAAAATTTAAGCAATGGTACTGCTCAAAAAATAATTTTTTATTATTCTTTTTTCTTTAAAAGATACACAAAAAGTAAATATTCTTATTACTGAGATTTATTGCAAAAGTCATTTCTAGTGTAAGTCATTACATAATGATTCAACCTAAGTCCAAAGTCAATAGTTTTGAACAATTTATTTTCACTACAAAGATTCTGAGATACTATATGACTATGAATTACCACCTAAATCACACACTTTTGTTTGACATATTTTTAGGGTTGAATGTGCATTATTCACATACAAAGTCTTTTAAAATGACGATAATAAGTATGATATGCTTCCAGCCATCGCCATATAAGAAAAGATCTCATTGTGAGCTCAGGGAGGAGGTGAACACACTGATGTCTATGTGCATGGCAGTGCTAGTGGAAAGGGAGAGCTTAAATAGGACAACAGAATAAAACTTAATTGTATAAAAAGGAGTCAGAGAAAGGACAAAAATATTCCATCCATGTACAATAAGGCATCAAATTTTAGTGTGCCTGTGAATAAGATCCAAAGTTAGTGAACACATCCATGTACAGTCTGACAGCAGAGAATATAGAGGTAAGATGAGGCAACTGGGGTGGTTATGCCAGTAAGTTTGGGGGATTTCTGTGATTTTTTTGAAAGGTTTGATCTTTTAAACATTTCACAGAATGTGTAAACATTGAATTCATCAAAATATTCAGTTGACACATAACATCCATTTTCTACTCATTCTAGTTAAACTAAATTTTATATTATCTGTATGTAAGTATAAATCCTTGAACACACTCACACACATATACAAAAATAAACCACTCTCTTAGTATAACTTCTGCTTGCAAGAAAGTAAGGACAAGTGTTTGCCTTCATGTCTCTTCTCCATTTGGATTAAAGCTGATGAAACTCAATGCTATTTGATACCAATATAACTTTTGTGTAACAGTCTCTTCACATTTTGCGGGGGAAGACAACCCAGAATGTTAGATATAAAGGTAGTTTACCCTTCTCTCCAATGGGTAGAATAATATATTTTGATGTATTCACTATCTTCCTCTGAATCCTCTTTGTAAGATAGCTTACTTTCTCCTCCGTGGAGGGGAATAGACAGGTAGAGGAATGGATGGTTAGATGGATAGATAGATAGATAGATAGATAGATAGATAGATAGATAGATAGACAGATAGTTAGATAGATTTTCTTCAAGACAGACATAGAAGAATGCTATAGCAATAGAAAATCCTAAACAAGATTGGACTGCCCCACTGAGTGTTTTACTTGAAATTGGTTAATAGCCAATTGATTTTTTCAAAGGGGATCAAATCCATCAGATTGATCTATCTATCTACCTATCTATCTATCAATCTATCTATCTATCCATCTATCTATTGATCTCTCATCTATCCATATTTGAAACTGATTAGGATTATTTACACTGTTCATGACTGTTCCTTTTTAGTTTTCCTTTCTTATTTTGTATTTCTTCTAATCTATTTCTTCTACCACTTTTTGAGTCATCTTGATGTGATGGCTACCTAGAAAGCTCCTATCCATTTTCTAAATATTTGCCTTAAACCATTCTAAGTATTGCTTCTTTCTGCAATAAAGTAATGACAAGCTCTGTCTTCATGCCTTTTCTCCAAGTAAATTAAAGTTGTGGAACTCTAATGCTTTTGCTCTTATGATAGCTTTTGTGTAACATTCTATTCCTTATGAAAACAAACAATGAAGTATTTACAAAGTGGAGTACCATTCCCTTCAATAGGTATAAAGGTACAAGATGGTTTTGATATTTATATTTTCTTCCAATTCTTCTTTATAACGTAGCTTGCTCTTCCCTCCTCTGAATCCTGGGCTCTCTCTCTCTTTCTTTTTGTTTTTTCCATTTTTATTTTTTATTTTATTTTTTAATTTTTGATCTGCATAATTCAATGTATAATAAGAAAAGCAATGAGTGGCAAGACAGTTCAAAATACTAAGAATAAGCTGCATTGCTGAACAACTTTATAAAAATATGACTGATTACATTCCAGTCAGTAATATTCTAACTTCCATGTGGCCCCTAATTTTATAATTGATTGGTTATTTTTTTTCACACACACACACTGTATTTTATTTTTATAAGACATAAATAAACTGACACCAAACACTGTACATGGATGAGCACAACAAAAGCAACAATGATTGCAATTACCAAACATGAAACACACTTATACTATGTCATAATATTGACATTCAGTCCAGTAATCCTCCACTGTAACAGTTCCTTTACTTTGCAGTGATAATTGATTTGTATATTTTTTGCCTCTGAGTCCTTGTGGGATTTTTTTTTTTATTCAAACAGAAAGTCACAAAAATTATAATCATCCTCATCAGTTCACTCAGTCCCATGTAATTCACTTTTTTTTTTAATCTTGATCTTTTGTTAGCACTTTTATGAATTCATCAGTTTTCCATTAGAATTCTGAAAATACTTATTCATTCAGTTCAGCAGTATAGTCAGTTACCAGAAACCTGTACTTGTCAGAGTCTTTTCCGTGAATTCCTTGAAGATGAAACCCTTTTATAGGAACATTTTTGCAAAACCATCAGAGTACACCCAGAACTGTCTGTAAATGACAAAAGATTTAAAAATGACCACGATTAAAGATTTGATGAAAGTTCATAATAATGCAATTGACAAGGAAATTTAGTTATTTCTGAGATACACATTTTAAAGTAATAACTAGAATTATGACTTATAACATTATACCAGAACATATAAGATTTTTAGAAATTTCATTAAATGTCTGAAACATTTATAACATATTTCCATACAAATAACCCAAAGAAAGTTTCATATTAGTTGTTTTGTTTGTTTTTTTATACCGCAGGTTCTTAATAGTCATCAATTTTATACACATCAGTGTATGCACGTCAATCCCAATCGCTCAATTCAGCACACCACCATCCCTTCCCCACCGCAGCTTTCCCCCCTTGGTGTCCATACGTTTGTTCTCTACATCTGTGTCTCAACTTCTGCCCTGCAAACCGGTTCATCTGTACCATTTTTCTAGGTTCCACATACATGCATTAATACACGATATTTGTTTTTCTCTTTCTGACTTACTTCGCTCTGTATGACAGTCTCTAGATCCATCCACGTCTCAACAAATGACTCAGTTTCGTTCCTTTTTATGGCTGAGTAATATTCCATTGTATATATGTACCAAATCTTCCTTATCCATTGGTCTTTCGATGGACATTTAGGTTGCTTCCATGACCTGGCTATTGTAAATAGTGCTGCAATGAACATTGGGGTGCATGTGTCCTTTTGAATTATGGTTTTCTCTGGGTATATGCCCAGTAGTGGGATTGCTGGATCATATGGTAATTCTATTTTTAGTTTTTTAAGGAACTTCCATACTGTTCTCCATAGTGACTGTATCAATTTACATTCCCACCAACAGTGCAAGAGGGTTCCCTTTTCTCTACACTCTCTCCAGCATTTGTTGTTTGTAGATTTTCTGATGATGTCCATTCTAACTGGTGTGAGGTGATACCTCATTGTAGTTTTGATTTGCATTTCTCTAATGATTAGTGACGTTGAGCATCCTTTCATGTGTTTGTTGGCAATCTGTATATCTTCTTTGGAGACATGTCTATTTAGGTCTTCTGCCCATTTTTGGATTGGGTTATTTGTTTCTTTAATATAGAGCTGCATGAGCTGTTTATATATTTTGGAGATTAATCCTTTGTCTGTTGATTCATTTGCAAATATTAGCCCCCTTTCTGAGGGTTGTCTTTTCATCTTGTTTATGGTTTCCTTTGCTGTGCAAAAGCTTTGAAGTTTCATTAGGTCCCATTTGTTTATTTTTGTTTTTATTTCCATTACTCTAGGAGGTGGATCAAAAAAGATCTTGCTGTGATTTATGTCAAAGAGTGTTCTTGCTATGTTTTCCTTTAAGAGTTTTATAGTGTCCAGTCTTACATTTAGGTCTTGAATCCATTTTGAGTTTATTTTTGTGTATGGTGTTAGGGAGTGTTCTAATTTCATTCTTTTCCATGTAGCTGTCCAGTTTCCCAGCATCACTTATTGAAGAGACTGTCCTTTCTCCATTGTATATCTTTGCCTCCTTTGTCATAGATTAATTGACCATAGGTGCATGGGTTTATCTCTGGGCTTTCTATCTTGTTCCATTGATCTATGTTTCTGTTTTTGTGCCAGTGCCATATTGTCTTGATTACTGTAGCTTTGTAGTATAGTCTGAAGTCAGGGAGTCTGATTTCTCCAGCTCTGTTTTTTTCCCTCAAGACTGCTTTGGCTATTCGGGATCTTTTTTGTCTCCATACAAATTTTAAGATGATTTGTTCTAGTTCTGTAAAAAATGCCATTGGTAATTTGATAGGGATTGCATTGAATCTGTAGATTGCTTTGGGTAGTATAGTCATTTTCACAATATTGATTCTTCCAATCCAAGAACATGGTATATCTCTCCACCTGTTGGTATCATCTTTAATTTATTTCATCAGTGTCTTATAGTTTTTTGCATACAGGTCTTTTGTCTCCCTAGGTAGGTTTATTCCTAAGTATTTTATTCTTTTTGTTGCAATGGTAAATGGGAGTGTTTCCATAATTTCTCTTTCAGATTTTTCATCATTAGTGTATAGGAATGCAAGAGATTTCTGTGCATTCATTTTGTATCCTGCAACTTTACCAAATTCATTGATTAGCTCTAGTAGTTTTCTGGTGACATTTTTACGATTCTCTATGTATAGTATCATGTCATCTGCAAACAGTGACAGTTTTACTTCTTCTTTTCCAATTTGCATTCTTTTTATTTCTTTTTCTTCTCTGATTGCTGTGGCTAGGATTTCCAAAACTATTTTGAATAATAGTGGTGAGAGTGGACATCTTTGTCTCGTTTGTGATCTTAGATGAAATGCTTTTAGTTTTTCACCATCGAGAATGATGTTTGCTGTGGCTTTGTCATATATGGCCTTTATTATATTGAGGTTGGTTCCCTCTATGCCCGCTTTCTGGAAAGTTTTTATCATAAATAGGTGTTGAATTTTGTCAAAAGCTTTTTCTGCATTTATTGAGATGATCATATGGCTTTTATTCTTCAATCTGTTAATATGGTGTATCACATTGATTGATTTGCATATATTGAAGTATCCTTGCATCCCTGGGATAAATCCCACTTGATCATGGTGTATGATCCTTTAATGTGTTGTTGGATTCTGATTGCTAGTATTTTGTTTAGGATTTTTGCATCTATATTCATCAAATATAGATATTGGTCTGTAATTTTATTTTTTTGTAGTATCTTTGTCTGGTTTTGGTGTCAGGGTGATGGTGGCCTCATAGAATGAGTTTGGGAGTGTTCCTTCCTCTGCAATATTTTGGAAGAGTTTGAGAAGGATGGGTGTTATCTCTTCTCTAAATGTTTGATAGAATTCACCTAGGAAGCCATCTGGTCCTGGACTTTTGTTTGTTGGAAGATTTTGAATCACAGTTTCAATTTCATTACTTGTGATTGGTCTGTTCATATTTTCTGTTTCTTCCTGGTTCAGCCTTGCAAGGTTATACCTTTCTAAGAATTTGTCCATTTCTTCCCAGTTGTCCATTTTATTGGCATAGAGTTGCTTTTAGTAGTCTCTTAGGATGCGTTGTATTTCTGCGGTGTCTGTTGTATCTCTCTTTCTTCTTCTCTCTCTCTCTTTCTACAATAACAGTTATATCAACAATCCTCATTTATCTGGAGCTTATTTTTGTTGGAGGAGGTAATCAAGAGGATGTGACCACTGGCTGACCCGTGAGATGGAGCCAGGCAATCAGAGGTTCTTCATTCTCTCTCCTAGTCCTTGGACTATATCAATATGCTCCAGTAGCTGTTTCAAGGACACAGCCTTGAGAGAGTAATGTGTTGTTGAAACCATCTGGACTGAATACCTGACTCAACCCAGTTAAGGCCTCCATATAAACTTTAAGATTCTAGCAGGTGGGTACAGAGATCTACTGCTTATGAAACTTGCCATCTACCAATCTGTAGTGGTCTGCCTTTCCTTTAATCTGTCTTTGCCCTTCGTGTATGGAGGCCAGTTTTGAATTTCACCTGAGGAACTCCCAAGATCTCAAGTCAACACTTTTTACAAGTCCAAGTAATAATTTCTAATAATTATACTTTTAAGAGTTTACTATGTGTCAGACAATGTTTTAAGGGTTTTCTATCTTCTCATTTAACCGCTCAATGATTCTGTGATGTATAATTATCTCCTTTTTAGAAATAAAGAAAAATGATGAAAAGTAGTTTGTAGCAATTTCCCATCACATAGCTTGTAATTGGCAGAGCTAGAATTTTAGAATCTTAGCTGTCCAATTGCAGAGCTGGTGCTCTTACATACCTAAATTCTCACTGAACGTGATGGAAGATTGTTCTAATATATTCAACTCTAGATATATAATTAATGGATAAAACTATATAAAAGCAAGTATGAGTGAACTTGACAATAATTATAATTTTTAACTGAAAATTAATTCAATTAAACTCATATATTCATATAAAGACACTTTTTTACCTTCTAATGAAATATTTAAATAAGACATTAATTCTCCTGTCCACTTGTGAGTTATTTAAGTAGGAAAAAATATTTGAATAATTTGATAATCTAATTAAGAAATAAAACACAGATACATAATACTAAGTATTAATATAAGTGACCATTTGATCAGATTCAATATCTAAATATGGACATATTAAGAGCCTGAAGATAATTATGAAAGGAAATATAACAATTCCTTTTCTGTTTATGTACTTTGCTCAAGGAAAATAAATTATTTTAAGATAAACTTTATTTTTAGAATACATTTAAAGTTACAGAAAAATTGTGAAGATAGCTGTAGAGATTTCTCATAAACTCCACCCAGTTTCCTCTATTATTAACTGCTCTTTAAGGTCTTCTTTTTTTCATATAAATGTTGGAATGTGTTTATTACTATCTACAAATGGCTTTCTGGAATTTTTATTCACATTGCATTGAATCTACACATCAAATAGGGAAGAATTGATATCTTAAAAATATTGAGCTTTCTAAAATATGAACACTGAATATCTTACCATTTATTTAGATCTTCTTTGATTTCTCTCTTCAGAATTTTGTAGTTTTCCACATATCGACCTTGTACATCTTTGTTAGATTTACACCCAAGTGTTTCTTCTTTTTCATACTATTGTAAATAGTACTTTTAAAAATTTTAAATTGTCCACAATTGTCCTTTTTTGATATTTATAAAAGAAATTAACTTTTGTGTATTAACTTTGTTTCCTGAGACTTTGCTATACTTACTATTAGGTCCAGGAGGTTTTGTTATTGTTGCTGTTTTTGATTCTCTGGGATTTGTTACATAGACAATCATGTCTGATAAAAACAAACAGTTTTATTTATTTCTTTTCTATTTATAAATCTTTTATTTATTTTCCTTGTCTTATTGCATTAGCTAAGATTTCCAGGATGATGTTGAATAGCAATGATGAGAAAGAATGTTCTTGCCTTGTTCCCAATCTTAGAGGAAAAGCTTCTAGTTTCTCAGTGTTAAGTATGATGACACCTATAGGATTTTTGTGAATGTTCTTTATCAGATTTAGGGAGCTCTTTCACCTCTATTTTAGTTTGTTGAAAGTTTTTTTATTATGAATAGATGTTGAATTTGGTCGTATGCCTTTTCTGTGTCAATCAATATGATTATATGACTTTCTTCTTTCTTAATCTGTCATGTGGTGGATTACATTGATTTTTGAATGTAGAACAGCTTTGCCTACCTGGAGTAAGTCCCACCTGACTGTGGTATAGAATTATTTTTATGTATTTTCAAATTTCATTTGATAATATTTTGTTGAGAAATTTTACATCTATGCTTGTAAGAGGTACTGATTTTCAGTTTTCCTTTCTGTAATATCTTTACCTGATTTTAGTGTTAGGGTAATGCAGGCTTCATAGAGTTAGTTAGGAATGTTCCTTCTCTTTCTACTTTTTGAAAGAGATTGTGGATAAGTGGTACAATTGCTGTTTTTAAATGTTTGGTAGAATTCACTGTGGTGGTCTGAGAACATAATTTTTATTATTTATATTTAAAATTTTCAGGGTATAGGCCCAGTAGTGGGATTGCTGGGTCATATGGTAGTTCTATTTTTAGTTTTTTAAGGAACCTCCATACTGTTCTCCATAGTGGCTGTATCAATTTACATTCCCACCAACAGTGCAAGAGGGTTCCCTTTTCACCACACCTGCTCCAGCATTTATTGTTTCTAGATTTTTTGATAATGGCCATTCTGACTGGTGTGAGGTGTCTGTCATACAGAGTGAAGTAAGTCCAAAAGAGAAAAACAAATACCGTATGCTAATGCATATATATGGAACTAAAAAAAAAAAAAAATGGTACTGATGAACCTAGTGGCAGGGCAGGAATAAAGACGCAGACATAGAGAATGGACTTGAGGACACGGGGGTGGGAGGGGGAAGCTGGGGTGAAGTGAGAGTAACATCGACATATATACACTACCAAATGTAAAATAGATAGCTAGTGGGAAGAAGCAGCATAGCACAGGGAGATCAGCTTTGTGCTTTGCGATGACCTAGCGGGGAAGGATAGGGTGGGTGAGAGGGCGGCTCAAGAGGGAGGGGATATAGGGATATATGTGTGCATATGTCTGGCTCACTTTGTTGTACAGCAGAGACTAGCACAGCATTGTGAAACAATTATACTCCAATAAAGATGTGTAAAAAAAATAATAATAATAAGGTATGTCTTATGGCCTAGACTGTGGTCTATCTTGGTGAATGTCCCCTGTGAACTTGAGAAGAACATGCATTATGCTGTTGTTAGATGGAGCATTCTATAAATGTCAGTTATTAAGTTGATTCATAGTGTATTCAGTTCAACTATACTCTTACTGATTTTCTGACTGCTTGATTTATAAATTGCTGAAAGAGTAGTCTTGAAGTCTCAGACTCTAATAGTTTATTTGCCTATGACTCCTTGCAGTCCTTCAGTTTTTGCACTAAATATTTTTTATACTCTTGTTAGGTTGATACACAGTAAGAACACCCTATTATGTCTTCTTGGAGAATTGATCATTGTATTATTATGTTATGCCCTCCTTCATCCCTAAAAATATCTCTTATTCTAAAGTGTACATTGTTTGAAATTAATATAGCTACTCCAGCTTTCTTTTGATTGATGGTGTGGTATATCTTTCTCTATCCTTTTACATTTAACCTGAGTCTTTATGCTTAAAGTGGGTTTCTTGTGGACAAGATATAGTTTGGTCTGCTTTATCCACTATGACTAAGTCTTTCTTTTAGTTGATGTATTTAGTTCATTCCTATTTAAAGTGATTAATATATTTGGATGAATATCTACTATTTTTGTAACTATTTTTGTTACACTTTTTCCTTGTTTCTCTTTCTGCCTCATTATTCCTTCTTTGGTTTTACTTGAATATTTTGTATGATTCCATTTGATCTCCCTTTGCATATCAGTTGCCCTAAAGTTTGCATTATGCATTTTTAACTATCTATGTCCACCTTCAAAAATACTCTGTAGGTTCATATGTAGTGCAAGTACCTTATAACAGAGTATTACAAATTCTTCTCTCATCCCTTATGACACTGCAATCATTCATTTGCTTATCTACATGTTAAAACCATCAAATATATCCTTACTAGTATCACTGTAAACATAGGTATCTTTCAGATTAAATAAGAATGAACAAAATTAAATATTTTTTTACCTTTACTAATTCTCTGACCCTTCCATTTTTTTAATGTAGATTAGAGTTTCTTATTATATTTGTTTTCTATTGATATTGCAATAAATTAACCCCAACTTAATGGCTTAAAACCACACAAACTATAGTCTTATAGTTCTAGGACTTCAAAGTCCAAAATGTGTCTTATGGGGCTAAAATCAAGGTGTAAGCAGAGCTGAATTTCTTCTAGAAGTTTTATGTGAGAACATGCTACTAGAAGCTGTCTACATTCCTTGGCTCATGGACATGTCATTCCAAGCTATTTCCTTTATCATAGCTCCTTCTCTGACTCTTGTCTACATCTTTTCCTTATAAGGGCCCTTGCAATTAGATTTATCCCACAGGGTTAATCCAGAATAATGACCCCATTTAGAGATCCTTAATCCAACATGCAAAGTCTGTTTTGCATGTAAGATAACATATTCATTAGTTAAGAGAATCAGAACATATTCTCTTATCATAGTCCCTCTTCTGGGCCCCATATACTCACATCTATCACACATGTAAAATACACTCACTCCATCCAAATATTTTCCACAGTTTCAACAAAATACATAATCAATTTAAGGCTCAAAAATTTCATCTAGATCTCATCAGCTCAAAATTTTCAAATTTCATTATCTAAATCATTTAAATCATGTGTGAATTAGACTCTGAATATGATTCAATTTGGGGCAAAATTTTTCTCCATTGGTGCACCTGTGAAATCAGAAAACATGTTATTTACTACCAAAAGACAAAGATGGAACAGCCATCACGTACAGACTTCCCCTTTGAAAAAGGGAGAAAATAGAAAGAAAATGAAGTCAGTGCTCTCAAGACATTTAAAAATCCAGGTGGGAAAGTAACATTAGATTTCAAGACTTGGGAATAAACCTCTGTGGGATCATAGCCACGACTCCTTCCCCTATGCTCAAACTCTGCCCTCTGGGCTCAGATTTCCACCCTTAGAATCATCTTTATTTTTTTCTGAAAATAAAGCATGTGTGCAGAATTATCTTATCAACCCGTTTTCTACATATAGAATTTGGGGATTCCAAAGCCTTCTCTAATTTCATATTTTTTCTGTCTCTTTTAGGTCAAGGTGTCAGTGTTTCTGGTGGTATAAAATTATCAAGAACCTTATGGATGTCCTGCATATGTAATGGGGATTTATTGGACAAGAAGCTTCTTTAAAGAACTTTTCTGGATAATCTCATTTCTATTTCTAGTTTCTGCGAAGATGTCTGAATATATCTAGGAGTCACATGCTAAATCTTTCCAAAGTACCTTCTGTGTGACAGAATGCTCTGAACCTTTGGTTCTTCTAAGGTATTTGAAAAATACAGTCCAGCTACATTCTCAGTTTTTTCTTTAGATCATGCTTTTCTGCCAGTGAAATGTTTAAATATTACCTTTTATTCTTCTATAAAAACTTCTCAAATCATCAAGTTCTGGCTTGTTTTTGTTTATCAATTCTTCCTTCAATTTATCTCTTTCTTTTTTGCATCTACTATAAGCTGCAAGGAGAAATAAAGCCATACCTTAAACACTTTCTTAGAAGTATAATCAGCTCAATATTCAATTTCATCCCTTTCTGCATAATTCAGGATGTAATTATTTCATGCTTTCTGCCACTGTATAATAAGGATCTCCTTTCCTACAGCTTCTATTGAAATGTTCCTCACTTCTTCCTGAGCCTTCACCAGCAGCTCTTAGTATCCATATTCCTATCACCAGCTTATTTATGCTGATATAGATGTTCTCTTAGACAATATATGTTTTCTTTAGCATGTTTCTCACTTTCTTCTAAGTTCTCACTAGCAGAATCATTAACATTCATATTTATACTAACAATGTTCAAGGCAATCTAGGTTTTCCTATTATGCTCCTTAAAATGCTTTCTACATTTACCCATTGCTCAATTCCAAAGTCAGTATGTTAAGTACTTTTCCTATCTATCTATCTATCTATCTATCTATCTATCTATCTAACTTTCCAGATACCAAAAATCTGTATTATTTTCCTATTGCTACTGTAACAAATTATCTCAAGCTTAGTGGCTAGTGATTATTTACTATCTTGCTCTTTCTTATCTTTAAAGTAGTAAGATATATTTAGTAAGATAATATAAAATATACTATCTTACTTCTCTGACCAACAGAAGTCAGAAAAGTATCTTATGTGGCTAAAATCAAGGTTATCTCAAAGCTACATCCCTACTGAAGGCTCTAGGGGAGAATTTATTTCTTCTCTTTTCCGGTTTCTAGAGCCTGTTCTCATTCTTTGGCTTATAGCCATATCACTATGACCTCTGCCTCTGTTACATCTTCTTTTCCAACTCCTCCACCTCCTTCTTTTCCTTATATTGACCTTTGTGATTACATTGGGCCCACTTGGATAAGCTGGGAAAATTTCTCTATCTCAAAATTCTTATTTTAATCATATGTGCAAAGTCCTTATTTGTGTGTAAGATAACATATTCACTGATTCAGGGGATTAGAATGTGGACCTCTTTAGAGGGTCATTATTTTGCTTGGCACACTGACTTATATCATTTTCCTTTTCTGTGAAGAATTTTTGAAAAATACTCTTGAAGGACAGGTCTGCTGGTGATGGGTTTCTTCAGTTTTTATTTGTCTGAAAAAAGACTTATTTCCCCTTTACTTCTGAAGGATAATTTCACTGGACATAAAATTCTAAGTTGGTGGTTTTTTTTCTTTCAATACTTTAAATATTTTACTCCACTCTCCCCTTGTCTACATGGTTTCAGAGAAGAAGTCAGCTGTAATTCATATTCTTGTTCCTTTATAGGCAGGGTTTTATTTTTCTCTTTTTTTCAAAATTTTCTCTCTTTTTTTTTTTTTTGATGTTTGAGTATAATACTTTTATATGTATATTTTTTGTTATTTGCTCTGCTTTGCATTCTCTGTGCTTCTTGAATCTGTGGTTTGATGTTTGTAATTAATTTTGGAAAATTCTTGGCAATTGTTACTTCAAATATTTCTTCTACTCCATTCTTTATTCTTTTTCTGGTATTTATCTCTGTGTATGCTACATTTTTCAAAATTGCCTCATAGTTCTTGAAGGTTCTGTTTTTTAAAAATTATTTTCCATTTTAATTTCTGAAGTTTCTATTGACATATCTTCAAACTTATTGACTAGTTCTTTCACCATGTCCAGACTAGTCTTGAGTTCACCAAAGACACTCTTCATTTATGTTATATAGTTTTTAATTTCTCTTATTTTCCTTTGATTCCTTCTTATAGTTTTCATCATTCTGCTTACATTATCCATCTTTTCTGCATACTGTTTACTTTCTCTGTGGTCTCTTAAAATATTAATCATAGTTATCTAAAATTTCTTGTAAAATAATTCTAAAATCTGTGTAATATCTGAGTCTGGTCCTGATGCTTGCTTTTTCTCTTCAGACTGGGATTTTTCTTATATTTAGGATTTCTTGTGATTTTTTTTAAAGCCAGGATGATGTCTTGGATAATAGGAGCTGAGTTAAAAGAACTATGTCGTATAAAGTTTTACAGTAATATGGTTAGGATTTAGTCTTTGTTTAATGCTTGCTCTGGCTATAGATACCAGAGGTTTCAAATTCACCTAGTGACTATTTTGTCTCATCCATTACCTTAGGTTTCCACTAAGAAATCTTCCTCAGGTAGAATCTATGTCTTTTAGCTCTTTTACCTGTAATTCTCTGTTATTACACTGGAACTTTATTTTCGTGGATATAAGGTGTAAGAGAGGGGAAACGTTCTATAATCTTTTGTTACATCTTAGTCTTTTAGTGGGTTGAGATTGTGTTCCTGAACTGTAACATTTACTAGTGTTTTTTAGTTGTTTTTCCTCTTAGGTGAGACAGGATGGGTAAAAGGTGTTGGAGATGGGAAAATGTCATTTTCCCAGATGGCATAAGTCTGTGGGTAAAATACTTTTCTCTCTCCATGACTAATGACTAGAGCTACCAAGGACTCTTTCTTGACTCTTCAATGTGAGAACATAGTGAGGCTTTTTTTTTTTTTTTTAGCATCTTTATTGGAGTATAATTGCTTTACAATGGTGTTTTAATTTCTGCTGTATAACAAAGTGAATCAGCTATACATATACATATATTCTCATTTCTCTTCCCTCTTGTGTCTCCCTCCCGTGTCTCCCTCCCACCCTTCCATAGTGAGGCTTTTGGTCAATCTACCTGACTCCCCCAGGAGTTTCTCATTCATCCCACACCCAAACTCCAACAATTCATCAAAATTATCATTTAGATATTCCTACCAGTTTATGGCTCCACTGGCTTCTGCTCCAAATAAGTAGATCTCTGCTGTTGATTCTCAGCATTTGCCTCTCTCCTTAAATATCAGAGTGATAGTTTGTCCTGTAACTTATATTCTCTGATGAGTCCAAAAAAGTAATTTATTTTCAGTTTGTCCAGCTTTTTGTTGTTATAATGGTGGAAGTGAACAAAAATTAAATGTTTCAGAATATGCACCAAACTGGCATTGATACAATATATTTAAACAATTAGAGTACAGGTTGTAATGACTTCAGTAATTTGAAAATGAACTTTAGGGGGGACTTTTTATTGTTTATATCTTTCTGTAGTATAAAATAAATAATTATTTGGCAGACTTTTGATCTAACTTCATTTATCAGGCAGTTCTACACTGGGAGGAGTTTTTTTTTTTTTTTTAATGTGTTTTTATATATTTGGTATATATTTTGATAAATATTTCTGAAAGAAGTGGAGAGAGAGAGATCTTAAATTAGTAGGAAAAAAATATCTCTCAGAAATGTCAATAATTAAAATAATTTGTAGGTGAGTTGTTATAGCATCAATGACTAGGTATCCAGGAAGTTTTTCTTCATCTTGACCATAGTCCAAATTTCTCAACCGAAGACACTACTACATCCAGTTGGGTTTTCCTCTTATTCTACGGGTTTTTTGGCTACAGGAATGTGGCTAAAATACTCACTGTCCTTCCTTAAATGACGTATTAAGGAAAAGCCTAACATGTCTCAGATAAGTTGGAAAAAGTATGAACAAAAATGTGTCTACCCTATTCAGAGCAACTAAAATGCCTTAAGAAAGACCACATTAAACATGGACTAAGCATGGAAAGTATGCAAAAATACTAGAGCAAAAACAAAGACAGGCATAAAGTGTAGAAAGGACAGAAGAATTCATTGTAGAAGAAAATACAAGTGAAAGAGAAAAAGAGAAGAAATTTTCCCACAAATGTTTCATGCTATAGAAAAACTTAAAGGGAATATGATTTTAATGAGAGAAGACATCAAACATGAGATAATTAAAAATGTGAATGAGCTGAAAGGAGAGATTGTAAATTAAGTGTATAGAAGACCAAAGTGACACCATTACAGAACTAATTAAGTAGAAACTACAGGGAACAGATTAGACAGTGTGGGAAAATAAAAGTAGCAAAGAAGAAAGAGATGAAGTAGTCCCAGTAAAATGAAGGAGAAGAGATAAAATAATCAAAAAGATGTTAATATCCATGGTATATAGGAAATGTTGATCCAAAATAAAGATGAATAGTGAGACCAAAGTGAAAACCCATCAGATTGAATTTAAAAATAATTGTATAATAGTAGAAAACATTTCTGAAATTAAAAATAATACCCCAGATCAAAAGCACACTGTTTTCAAAAAATTCATTAGAAGAACAGTTTCATGACATTCTGGTAAAGTGAATGGATTTCAAGGATAAAGAAAGAATTCATTAGGTATCCAAGAACTTACAAAGGGAATAAATCTGCTTGGGCTCAAATACATCCATGGAAAAATGAAATGCCAGAAGATAATAGAACAATATTTACAAAATTCTAAGGGCAAATTATGTCTTGAGAATATTTTAACCAGGCAAGTTATTATCTAAGTACAAAATAGGAACACTGGCATAATTAATTATGTAAAAACTCAGAGAGTATATTATCCCTCAGCCATCTTAGAATGAAACTATGTGAGAGATAAATGAAGAAAGCATTGTAAAAGAACTGAATGGTGAACATTGAATCCATGTATAAAAAAAATAGAGTAAATATTGTGAAAAATATTTTCTAAAAGGTAATTTAAACAATCAAATAGCAAAAAAGTAACATATTAAAAAGAATAATAGTTGTTAATTTTTAGCTTAATATTCTATAATACAATTGTTAAGATTTCCTACTGCATATTTTGGAATATGACAAAATTTTAAAATAATTCAAGTTTTGTTAAAAATGCAGGGATTCTTTTATCTGAAGAAAGACTGTTTCATGATATGAACATCACTTTATTTTATGAAATATAGAACATTAATGAAATTCATTGGAGCATCTTAGTTTTTAGAGAAAAAAATCTGTTTGCATGTACCAACCCGGTATAAAGACTGTAATGCTCTTAGATGGTTTAGAAAAAGACAGAAGCAAAGATCTTAATACATAAAGCTGTTTGGCAAGCATCCTACCCACAGGGCTAGGCATTAATTTAGTGGTTATTTATTTAGAGCTCAAAGATGCAAGGTGCTATGCTAAGCATTTTGACACTCTGTCCTTAAATCCTGAAGTTCACAATGGACTATAGGACTTTTAATATAAATAGTTTCGATTTCTTAAAGTTCAATTTCTGTTCAATTTCTTAAAGTTAGCACAGGTATCAAGTACAGTGAAATATCTACGAAGTCTAAGATAACTTTTTGGTGTAGTGGTTTGGCCAAACACTGCAGAAAAGTGGAACTTGTGTTGCACTTGGATGGATTGTTGTGTTTGGAGAGGCAGAGATGAGGGTGGAGCATTATAAATTTGGAAGACAGTATAGTAAAGGCACAATGGAAGAAAAAAAACTAGGTTCATTAAAAAGCTAGAGTGAGGAGTTCATAAAAGAAATATTAGAATATAACATTGGAAAAGTAGGTGGAATTAGGTTCAACTGTCAAGAGCCTTGAGTGCCTGTGAAATAGTTTGGACTTTTTAGTACTGGAAGTGTAGTCTTTGCAGAATTTGAGTGTGTATAGAGGATCCAAGGAAGGTAAAGGTTTTGTAAAGATTAATCTACTGGCAATGGAGAAGGTTGCTAAATAAATCACTTTATTAATTAATAAATTAATTCACAGTCTGGTTGGAACTGTTTCTATGAAGTGAGGGTTGTTTTCCACCATTCACTGGGTTTCCTGTTAAAGAAACAGAGGCTTGACTTTTCTTTCTTTCTTTTCTTTCTTCTTTCTTTATCTTTCTTTCTTTCTTCTTTCTTTATCTTTCTTTCTTTCTTTCTTTCTTTCTTTCTTTCTTTCTTTCTTTCTTTCTTCTTTCTTTCTAGTACATAAATGTTTAAATTTTATTGCCAAATTATTGAGTATTTTTCTTTTCTGATTTAGCCCCATTCTTTCCTTTTTTTTTTTGGCTGTACGACTGGAGAGGGTCTCATTCCCCGACCAGGGACTGAACCCAGGCTACAACAGTGAAAGAACCAGTCCTAACCACTAGACCACTAGGGAACTCCCCCAATTCTTTTTATAACTCAAAAGTTCTTTTCCATCTCTGGATTAGTTGAGTATTCACTTATAATTTTTCTGTGTTTCTGATTACTTCTAATTATGCTTAGTTCTCTAGTCTATCAAGAATGTGTTTTGTTAAAAGTTTTTAAATGAGGATATATTTATATAGCTATTGTAACATACTTAGTGAATATACCTACTTTTCCACATATATGTGAGATCTACCTTTATTATTTATTACATGTATTTACATGGAAAGATCTATTTCCAGAACATGTCTTTCTTTCCATCTCTCTCATTGACCTCTCTAGGTTGTGTATTCAATTTCCCCACCATGCACTAAAATATAATTACTGCTTTATTGTCTGTATGCTTGAATACCTTTCTACTCATGGTAGGATTCATGGACCAGTAACGTCAGCATCTCCTGGAAGCTTATTGGAAAATTGACTCTTAGATTCCAGCCCAAATAACTGAATTAAAATCTACATTTTAAAAAAAGGTCCTCCAGTAATTTGAGTGAGCATTTAGATTTGAGAAGTCCTGCTTTACTAAACTACAGCTCTTTGAGAGCAACAATTGTTTATCTTCTTCACCATCATATCTTCCTCTCTTGGATAGTGCCTGGCATATAATATTTGCTCAGTAAATATTTGAGTGAATAAATGAATTAAGTATTTTAATAATATAAATAAAAAGGTACTTGTGAATTATTACTAAAGAACATAAACATGTCCATTTTAATGAAGAGAACACAACTTTGAGGAGCTATATGAGTGTTTACTAATGCTTATAGTGCTGATGAAAAAAAGAGGTATAGATTGTGACTTGTCTTCATTTTTTTGAAATTTTGTATATCATAATCCGCAGAAATTTATTCTTACCACAGGACAAAATTCAACCTGCCTGCGCATAAAAGTTGAGTTTAAGACTTCCATTTTGCCCAAGGCATGAAAAACTATAGAAACCTTTCCTGAAGTTTCTTCAGGAAACTTCCTTTTCTGATGAGGCATTCTTTCTCTGTATTCTTATTGTCATTGTCCTTATTCCTTCTGCCCCACTCGCAGCTTAGTTTATCTCTCTGTCTGTTCACTATATTATCCCTTCAAGGGCAGGGACCTTTTCTAATTATTTTTGAAACTTCAGACTGAGAATATCCATATATTGATTTATTTCATTCTTACCAGAAAAAAAGTATTCATTTTATAAAGATCATAAGTGAATTTATAAATCTTTTTATTTTCCCAATTTGGTCTTTGTTATGCTGTTATCAGAACACAGTTTGATTATTCAGTTTCTCACTACACAAAAACATCAACTCTCACCACATTTATTTTATTGTTATGGTTATTGCAATAGTCATAAAAACTAAAGAATGTAAAAAAACATGTGTTTACAGAACTTAAATAATTACAAAAACTTTACACATCTTTCATCACTTGATCTCCAAGCTAACTCTTTAGGGTAGACATCATTATCATGATTATCCTAAGCATATGCAAAACTGGAGATCTGAATGGCTAAGTAACTAGTAAGCTGTGGAGCTGAGACTGAATTTTCAGTTTCAGACTGTAAATTTTAAAACGTTTCTATTTCATAATGAGAGAAATTATATGGTGCCTAAACTAGAAGGTTAAATGGTTTCTTCATAGAAGGAGCTCTGGAAACAACATAAAACAGAAGAAAACAATGCCTGGTTTCTCTGGAAATTTTATTATGTGCTATAAACAAAAGACAATAAATACCCTTTAAGATAACTCATCAACTTATTAATAAATCATCTTTTTGTGACTCCTTAATTTTCCTATGTGAACCCATGTATTCTTGTAAGGTAAGAAGAGCGTACAAAAGGTTTAATTTTAGCTTTACTTAAATAATCATTAGAAATATTTATATATTTGCTTATTGTAAAATTCCAAACAAGCTCTTTATATTTGTTAGATTAGTGGATATAGAGCCAACATTGTCTAGTAGGTCTGAGGTGGGGCTCATGTATTTCATGGATTCAAAGATGCCATCATTTATAAAACTTAATTTAACATTAAATTTCGTGGCAATGCTACTTCATTGAATGTATGACAAAATTTTAAGATGTCTTCCACTTTCAGAGGAATCTTGTGAAAGAAGAAATACAGTTTTTATTCTGCTACCAGCATGAAAGTGACTAAGCCAACCAGGGACTTTTGCTCTCTGCAAAGTATCTGCTGCCCATTTATCCATTTCAGTGTATCATTTAGAGAGCACAGCCAGTGCTCAATAGAGGCATCAACTGAAATCAGCATCATGGCAACACAAATTGATTCCTTATGTGAAAAAAAAAAAAAAATGCCCACACTGCTGATGGACAATTTAATATCGTAGTTTCCATGTTATTTCCCTGGAACCTAAAGTAGATTTAATTAGGTCCTGGTTCATTGTTCAACATGACTCAGAGTTTTACTATATCATTTTGTCATTGAATGAATAAATTACTCAGAACCAATTAACACCAATGGCACGATTATAATGATTACCCCCTCAATTGAGAGGTTTTCAGCTTCAAGTTATTGAATACACGACCCAAAGTGGACATTAATTATATTAGAGAACACAAAGTACAGATGCAGGATGGTTCCAGGGTTGGTTCAGCAGCTCAGTGGTACGATCCATGTGCTGGGTGTTTTCCACCTCCACTCTTTGCTGCACTCCTATCAGCCTTGTGCAAGTGCATATGTCCAAAATGGTCACAGGATTTTCAGGAACTGCAGGGACACGTGATCATGGCCACACTCTCTGAAGGAGAAGAAGATAATTTTCACCCTGAGTTTGCTTTTATTAAAGCAGAAAATCTTTCTACATGCTCAGCCTTCACCCCGAGGACATTCACATTTCTTACTTTTTAGGAGCAATTAATTTTGTTGATTTGACAATAATTTATGATCATAAAGCTATGAAGTTCAGGAAATTACTAAATTTTGTTTAAAAATAGCAGATGTATTTCTTGCTTTCATATCTAATATCTCACAACAGACTGTTTTAACAAATAATTTGTGAAGTGCTAGTATAATCTCCAAAAATATGTCTAATTTCATCTATGAAGTGAAGAAACTATAAAATATAAAATACTCATTAAAGAGTTAATGGTTAGTGAAGGAATGTCGAACTACTTTTTCTCCCCATGAGTTTTATTATAGTGACATTAATCTATGAGCAGTTATATAGAATTGATATTGATAGGATACACATTTTTTATCTCTTTCTCTCTTTCTTTTCCTCCCTTCCTTCCTTCTTTCCTCTCTCCCTCCCTCCTTCCTTTTCTCTCTTTTTCTTTTTTTTGCCATATAAGGTAAAATTCACAAGTTTGAGGAATTAGGATATGGGATATTTTGTGAGACATTTTTTGGCCTACCTACACAATGATTCACTCATTCATTTATTTATTTATGCATTTAATGAGTAACTACATCGGTTCAGGCACAGATGGTGGAGCTATAACAGCGAACTAAATAGGCAAAGTCTTGCATTCTTGGAGTTTGCATACTAGTACAAGGGTTGGCAAATTTTTTCCGTAAGGAACAGATAGTAAGTATTATTTGCAGCCACACAGGTCTCTCTGTTGGAACTACTGAACTCTGCTATTGTAAGCAGGAAAAGAACCTCCAAATTCAGAAATGAATGGTGTGTGCATATTCAAATAAAAATGTATATACAAAAAGACAAAGCATGCTAGATTTCTCCCATAGGCTGTCATTTGCTGGCCGTCATTCTAGACAGAAGACACAGGGGAAAAACAATATGTAAATACAGAGTATGTCAGATCATGATAAACGATATAAGTAAAACATATTCAGAGGAATAGGAAGTTCTAATGGGAAGGACATTGCTAACTGCTATAGCAGATAAATCACAAAATAGCAGCGGTTTTATAAATAGATGTTTCTCAGTGTTTACATGAAGTTCAGTACTGAGGTTTCTGATCAGCAGGAAGCCTTCCATACAGTCATTCAGGAAACCAATCTCTTGCTCCTGGCATCTTGCCCTCCTGAGAACTTTAGAATTATTGGTATAATGTTGGTAGTTGAAGGAAAGGAGTCAAGGGCAGCACATAGAAGTTTTAATGGGACAGGATTGGAAGGGTTGATCAATTCCACTCACATTATATACACTTCCATGCCTACAACTCAATCTCCTGACCTTACTTAAGTCTAAGAAATGCCAAAAAATGTAGTTGAGCTGGGTGTCCAGGAGCATTGAAAAAAAAAAAAAAAAGGATCGGTAACCAGTTAGCAATATTTGACTCAGGGGGTGTTGCTCTTTTAAATAGGGTACTCCAGGGAAAACTTTGCTGACCTTCCTGAAGAAAGTACAGAGCTACTGTCATGGAAATTTGAGATCACCCAAATATCTAGGCTATCTCCATTCTTTCGAATTGTGCACTGCACAATTCTCCTTAGTTTTTCTCTCTGCCTTTCTGTGTGACCAAAACTGAAGGACTCTATGATGGAAATACTTAAATCTCTGCTCAGAGAACAGCTGACCAAGGCTGCTTCCCAACTCTCACTGGACTGTGACATTAGGAAAAAACTAAACTTTATTGTGTTAAACTACTTGGATGCATAGTATATCTAAGTGTTAATGACTTTGACCAATATTCTAGTTCTGTAGCTATCAGATAGAAGAATATTCCAGGTGGAGGACCTGAGGCTGAATCAAGTTTGGTGTGTTCAAGGATTCCAGGGTAACTGGAATGGAGAGTAGTAAGAAATAAAATGGAATTCATGTAGTGCCACTGTCAGATTTTTTATTTTATTTTTTTTACTGACGTACAGTTGTGTCAGTATCAGGTGTGCAGCATAGTGATTCATATATATATATATACTTTTCAAATTCTTTTTCCTTATAGGTTATTACAAAATATTGAGTATAGCTCCCTGTGCTATACAGTAGGTCCTTGTTGTTTATCTATTTTATATAGAGTAGTGTATATATGTTAATTCCAAACTCCTAATTTATCCCTGCTCCCCCCACTTTTGTAACTCTAAGTTTGTTTCTTAAAAAATACAAATGAACTTCTTTACAAAACAGAAATAGACCCACAGGCATTGTCAGATTTGACTTCTACTCTGAGTAAGAGAATTTATATCATAAGAAAGATAGGGTCTAACTTTCATTTAAAAATGATAGTCTTGGCTCTTTTGCTGAGAAATGATGTGAGGGGAAGTGAAAGCAGAGTAGCTTATTAGGAATGTATTACAATAATGCAGGTAAAAGGTGATGATGGCTTGGAACAGATGGTGTTGGTGAGGGGATTAGATGTGCCCTGTGAGAGAAAAGCATAAATCAAGGATGAGCATTCAGTTTTCCACAACAGCTTGTGGGAGAAAGTGTTTGCCATTAACTGAGAGGAAGACTCCAAGATTTACCTGGAGGGAGGGAGACATGAGGAAGACCGAATGTGAACACGAGATGTTTTTTAGACATATTTAGAGTAAATATTTAGAGTAGATATTTCATCTTGGAAATATAACTTGGAAAGCCGTCAGAAGATAGATGATACAAGACTGGATGATTTCAGTAGGGCAGTGAGTGTTTTAAAGAGAAGGTATCAAGGAACTGAGTTCTAGACACCCCAGAATTCAGAGGCTGGAGAGCTAAAGAAGATCAAACAAAGAAATCTGAGCAGCATCTCTGGAGAGTAGGGGAAGAATCAAGAAAATTGCATCCTAGGAATCAACTGTAAAACATGTTTCAAGAAAGAGACAGTGTTAGTTAATTCAAACACTGCTGTGAGATCAAGTAAGACGAGGACCATGGACTGGCCTGAATTTAGCAACTCAGGGTCAATGGTGGTCTTGGCAGGGGATCTTCTGGTAAAGCCATGGAGTTGAGAGCCTTTTAGGACCAGATCAAGCAGAGAATTGTGAACAGAATACAATTTGAGGAGATTTAAGGTAAAGAAAAGAAGATTAATGGGGGAGAAAAGGGAAGGGGATCTTGGATCAAGACAATTTTTTTGGTTTTTTTTTGTTGTTGTTTTTTTTGCTGTGAGCTAATACAGCTGTATATTTATAGAAATTCTTTTTAAAAAAAGGAAAAAGTTTGTGATGCATGAGAAAATGAGGGCAGATGCTAGAATAGTATAAGTGGAATCTAGTGAGGAGAGGTTCTCTTTGGATAGAAGCATAGAAAAAAATCTTTCACAGTGGCAAGAAGGAAAGCCAAGTGTTTGGACAGATACAGGTAGAGTGATGGTTTTCATGGTGGAAATTTGTACAGTTCCTGTCTGTCTTTAGTATTTTCTTTGTAACATATAGGAACCAAGTCATTCGATGAGATAGATACTAGTAGGTAGGGGGAAGAGGTAGGAAAAAGATTGAAAATCATCTAGGGAAATAAAAAATCAAGGGAGAAGGTAACTGTAGTATTAGTGGGGATAGATAACAGCCTGCTTGAAGTTCTTGTTTAGCAATTAATAGTGAAGTCAGGTGGCATGGTTGTGGGTTTTACCATATGTGGGTGACAAGTATGAAAGTAGGCACAGAGTTAGATTTAACCAGGGTGGGGATTTTGCCAGACATATATGACAAAGGGAGAGCAAGGCAAGGGAAGTAAGATTCAATGTTAGGAAATGAGTGTAGCTTGATGAAGACAAAGGCCATGTTTATTTTGCTCACTGACATGTTTCAAACACCTAGATGAGTGCCAAGTATGTGTAAACATAATGTTTGTTGAATGAATGAATGAAATCTAATGCCTTGCAATATCATTTGGGGGACACAGGAGAGCAGAGGGGATTTCAAGAGAAAGGGTGAATAATGGTAGGATTCATGGATTGTGAGTATCAGTGACTTAAAGGAGATATTTAAATGTGGATGAGCTACTTATCATTCTTGAAGGCTTTTGTCCTCAAAAGTAAAATTGCATTATATAATTACGTGGAATCACTTCAATAACTTATGAAAAATGTTCAGCACAGTGCCTCATACATAATAAGCACTCACTACACTTCTCTGTTATTGTTGTATAGAGAGGAATATGCATTATTTTTACTTTAATTCCTTGGCTTAAAAAATGCTTGTTGGCATCATATATGCCTGGATATTTCTATATATTATTACCAAAATCATACTTTTATGGCTAAAACAAAAGGTATCTTATTGAATTGAGAGGAGATATTAAATACACTATTCAGGGACTTCCAGAAAAATCAGAGTTCTTTTATTATTTAAAGTCAAATTTGCATAAAACCATCCTCTAAAATATTAGCATCCTATAGCATGTAAAACCTTCCTAAAAGTTTCTCTTCTAGGTTATATATTTTATCAACCTGTGTCTACAAATACTATGAACTGAGCCAGCCATAGTGGTTGACAACATCAGCTTTAGTAGAATGGATTAGATTCCATGTAATTAATACAGATCTCTCTGAGAGATGTGCAGACTGATTAGGGTTGAACAAGTATATAAGGAAGCTGTGTTCTCCAGCTTCTCCTGCTCACTTGCCATTTCCCCATCATTCACTTTTAATTAAAAGATTAGTGGATAGTTTCAGGGGAAAAAAAAACAAGGGAAGAAGTTCCTGTCTCCTTCTATGGTTTCAGGTAGTGGAGTTATTAAAAGCAAGAACTTCTTGCCAGAAAGACTTGGATAAAATACAGATTTCATCTTTTCATACATGTGGCTTTTTTCTTGACCCCTGTATTGAAGATATAAATCAGTAAGAAACACGATGAGAATTATTCTATGCAATTAGGGTTTTAAGGTAGGTTGTGTGTGTGTGTGTCTGTGTCTGTGTGTTTTCCTGTTAGGTTTATATTTTGAATCTCTGCCTTAAAGTAGGTCAGTCTTGCTCACTCCACTTACCAGCCATCTCTAGGAATATTCAGCAGTCTCTTGATTTTCTTTATTCAGGTTAGCTAACTACTAAACTCAATTGAATAGATAAGCCAAAAATACTTAGGTTCCAAGGACAGGAATGTATGAAAATTTTACAATGACTTGGAAAGAGCATTGAATTAGACATGAGACTTGGGTCTTTATTGTGTTTCAGCAGAAACCTGTTGGGAATTTGTTTCCTTATGCTTTAAGTGAGAAGTTAATATTGAAGGTCTCCAATGGTCCTTCTAAAGTGAATATTCTACAGGGGTTACATGAATGTGGATTGATTACTGGAATTGGTCTAAGAATGTATGCAGGTGTGTCACAGGTCTCAAAGAGAGTGGAAAAGAAAGGCTAAGGCTAGGTGTGTCGTGTCTGTGTGTGTGTGTTTCTGGGCGTGTCTTTATATTTGGGAAGGGGACAGAGGGAAAGTCTAAAGTCAACCCTGGGGCATTAGCTACATTCTCGGCAAGAGGTAAATCCTAGATGATTTAAGACTCATCTTTGTCAGAAGGCAGCTTGAGGAAACTGAAGAAGTACATTCCTCCCTCATGAATAAGCTGAAGCAATGCCATTAGTGGTCCCTACTCTTGCCTCAACCTCACTTTACATCCACAGAGCCTTGAAGACAAAGGCAAGATGTAGGCATGTCTCAGCTATACCTCAAGAGATATTCAGCTCAAGTCACACAAAAAGGAAATAATTTAGTGAAAACTAAGTAAATTTCCAATTCTTTTTCATTTTGCATGATAAGCTTGCATCTGTTTTGAGTAGTCCTAAATTAAAGAAGCCATTTCAAGAATTCTAAGAAAAATATCTATATTATTATTTTACAAGCATTCATGTAAAAATATTTGTTAGTGTTATGTTTGATAATTCATACCTTAAAGAAGACAAAATAATAATGACTTATTAGGATATATTTGAACACTAAGTAAATCTTAGGGTCACCACTTTTATTCTAATGCTAAATACTGGAATAAAGAGACCAAAACATAAATAGTAGCTTAATGAAGAGAAAGGTATCTCTTGCTCATGTAATAATGCCAAGGGCAAAGGGATCAGTGTTAGAAGGGCTGGACAACCTTCCTCCACACAGGGTTCCAGGCTGACTAAGACTCTGCCAACTTCAATAGACAGCTTCCTAAGTCATCCTGGTTGTCATCTTGGACCCTGCAAGCGAGAAGGGGAAAAAGCATGGAGGAGTATTAGTGGGAGGTTTTATGGACCAGGATCAGAAGTGATTAATATCATTTCTGCTTGACATTCCACTGGCTAGAAATTAACCCTGTGGATACCCCTAACTGCAAAGAAGCCTAAGAAATATGATTAAGTCATGTGCCCAGGAGTAAGAATGTGGATTTGGGTGAATTATTAACAACCTCTGCCATGAGTGTTATACATGATAAGTCTGATTATCACAAGGAAGACCAATCTCAATGATTTATTAGGACAATTTTGATTACTAACAATATTTTAAGGTCATGGATATTCAATATTCCAAGCAGGCCAGTGATCTGGAATAGTTATTGTTAAAAACAAAATATAGTAGATCATGTAAGTAACTTAGTACAGTGGAATTTTTGTTGTAAATACTGACTAATTGCTACAGTTTATCATTATTATAGTTGCCATAATAATACTAATGAGGTTTAAACTTAATTCAGGTTCTTATCAAACTGGAATACAATACAACAGGAAAAGGAGACAATAGCTAATATATCTGCACTGACAGGTAAGAACAAATCTTAAACTCATACTTGTATGGTATCTGATATTTTTTACTTCCATAATACAACCTGATGATGGAAAAAGACATACTAGTAAAATGTTATATGCATTTTTGGAATGTTAATAAATATTAGCATTGTTAATTTATTAGCTCCTTTTGATTTTATATCATCTTGGTTTCTTCTGATATGACTTGTCATTTCAAAAGATGGTGAAAAAATAAATTTATCAGTAAATAAAATTTATCATAATGCTAGTGTTCAATGAAAATTTTATTTACCTTATATTAGTATTATTAAATTAGGCACCAAATATATATTTCTAATATATTGGAGAAAATAATTTTTACATAAAGATAATGGGCATTGCTTAAAAGAATTATAGCATCAACAAGGAAAGGATTGTGTAAAAGTTAAATTGCCATTTAAAGTCTGTAAAGCAGATTTATAACATTCCTTATTTGCCATTTAAGTAATGAAGACACTAGAGTTTTAATTAAATTTTACCGAGACATTAATTTGAATGAGAAACCTTGATATTCTTGTAAGAAGTTAAAGGAAATAGCTCAATATGTATTGCATAGGAACTGCCAACCTTCTACATCTTGACTTGATTTTGTGGTACTCTGTTATGTCTTGTCTATATTTTATGGAGAAAATTATATGCTCTCTGAATTTGAAATTTAATAAAGTTCTCTGGATTGCTCCTGACTGGCCAAAGCCTACTTTATTATAGGTTTTGATATTCTGGGTAATTTTATAAATTGTGATATATTTAATCTTTAATAGAAGTTGAAATGATAGGAAAAATTGTGGCAGTGAAGATATATTCCTGTTTTCTTTGTTTGTTTGTTTGCGGCAGTGAAGATATATATTCCTAAGTTGTTTTTCTGTTTTGTTTTGGTTTTTGTGTGTGTATTTTCTGTAAGGGGATAGCTAGTGCAGAAAGATATAACTAGAAAACAATGTATGTGGGAGGGTGTTTATGACTGACTGTATTATATAGCATCCATAGTGTCAAATTTTACTATCATTAAGTAGACTTAAATGTGGCAGATATATAGAAGTTCCACCAAGATTCATAAGTATAATCTTTTCTTTCTTAAGAATGAAAAAGACTCACTGTTTTCTATTTTCCACAAAATATGTTGCACTAATATTATTCCTGCCTAGGATAACAGAATCTCTTAAAGGATTGTAACTTAAAATAATCAAGAAACAAATGAAAGGCAAATATATCTGGGGAAGAGAACCAATTTCTACCCATATAAAATATTTACAATAGTGTTATTTTATAGTTGAAAACATCTTCCAAGTAAATTTTAAACATCATGTGAAGCCAAGATTTTCTACAAGTCACCTTTACAAGAAATCATCGACTGACGTCACTGAACCTTGAATACTTCAAACTGAAGTCCTGGCCACCAAATTTCCTACCACCTTGTTTCTTGTCTCTTGATTGCTGAGTTATTTTACTCAGATCTCCAGGCTTAGTTAGCGACCATCTTCTGGGACATTTCTTTTTTCAGAAGTCATACAAAGTATAATTAACTGAACTCTGGTAAATGTATATTTGACCTTACTCTTCATTCAAAGTAATCTGGCTTCTGTCTTGCTCGAAACAATTTAACATCTACGGCTTATTTTTAAGAAGAGTGCCTACGTCCACCTGTTTCCTCTGTGCCTGAATTCCTGACTTGGTGTTTTGACTCCTGTCCTCCAGCTGTGGAATTGGCTAGAACTCTGCTCCTGGACTCAGGACTTCATTTTTTCCCCTTGTTTGGATTGTGACCAGTGCCATTTTCTCTATTCCTCTAATTTCCTGCATACCTATTGGGAAAATACTTGTTCTTCCTGGACTTCCTGGATGTTACTATTTTGGGGGACCTTTATTATCGCCATTGCGTTTTTGAATCAACATTTATTCCTAGCATGTAAAGCAGGGTATTACCACTTTTCTACCTAACATCAAATCTTGAGGTGTCCCTGAAATGAGTCAATATGTGACAAAAAGCAAACATGGGAAAATTTAACCTCCTTATTTAGCCTCCTTATTACTGATTTTATCATCATTTTTCCCAAGGGACAGAGGATTTTGGGAAAGAGTATTTATTCCTAGGAGACAAAACCTTAATGTATTTCTATGTAATGGATTTCTCACATATTTTAAGAAAGCCAGAGAAATGGAAAGTTGATGGGACTTTGTCTTGGGATTCTAGGTAGTAGTTGTATGAAAGGCTTAAAAATAAGAAGAGTCATTGAATTAAAGTTATTACTGTCTGTTGGAAATTTACAGTAAGAGAAAATATGCTAGACTGCTGTTAGGATTTTTTTGGTTCAGTTTGTTTTCCTTCAAACCATTCGTTGTACATGTTATCCGGTCTTCCTCTAACAAGTCTTCAGTAATGTCATTGGATATAAAACCACTTCCTCATCTGGTACAGTAAAATAAACCCACCATTGGGCACCGTGGACACCCCTGCCCACCACTGTCACCTGTAGGCCTTAGCTTGAGCTGAGGGACCACAGTTAGGTAAAAGAAAGCCTTGTTGTTAATGACTGGGGACAGCTGACCTAGGTGATCAGCTCTCCTTCATGATATTGGAGGCATCTGAGCATAATGGCAATAAAGATTCATATTCTGCCCCAAATCCAAATCCAGCGTCACTTTTGCTTTTTGTTGTTGCTGCTGCTTCAAGAGAATATACATGTAGCTTCTTTAATTCTCTAGTCATTGTCCCAGATCACTACCAAGACACAGATTCAGATAATCAGGGTTTCAAATTCATTACCTACTAGACATCATTTCCTCCTATTCAACACACCAAAAAATCTGAAGGAGGAGAGAATAAGAATGAAGTAAGACACAATAATCAGTAGTAGTGATGCTTCATTTATCATGTCCGTCGGACGAGGGTACCAGAGTTGCCAGGACTGATTTCCTACAGATACTATCAGAGAACTAATGTTAGACTTTGTTAAAAGATAGATACTTTCTGGAGACTTCTCTGAGGCCCTATCTTTATTCTATCACTCTTAACAGCAGTTAGGTAGTTCTAATTGTTTTACAAATTGAAAAATTAAGCCAAAAATATTATCTGGAAACTTCCCACACCCTTTCTCAGATTTCAGTCTCCTTGATATCAGTTAAGTCTATCATAGCTTTTACTTAGTCAATCAAGCTATCAAGGTCCCCATACAATAATAAAATGTTTCCAAAAACACTTTTTTAGTAAAATAGAAATAAATAAATAAATACATAAACAGAACGAGAACAAAGTTGTGTAAGGGAGACTCAATCATGTTGTGAGCTGACTGAAGGACGAGCACAATAATGTTTTCTTAGGTATCATAAATGGGGAAAGGGAGCATTAGTGGCATTATGGTATCATCTAAGAAACTAGAGACCAGGTACTGATTGGAATTTTCCTCACATTTTATAGTATTCTCATCTCTTACCTAGAATGAGTTCAAAGGCACACATTTACTGATGCTGGAAATTTGCCTCTGAAATTCAGATTTATGGTTCACTAGGAATAAATTATAATGTTGCCTTCCAAATTTCACAAAACAGAACCCATCAGTATGTACTTGAGTTACTGATTCATAGGCCTCTAGTTTCTTTTCTTTTTTTTTTTTTTTTCAACATCTTTATTGGAGTATAACTGCTTTACAATGGTGTGTTAGTTTCTGTTGTATAACAAAGTGAATCAGCTATACATATACATACATCCCTATATCTTCTCCATCTCACGTCTCCCTCCAACCCTCCCTACCCCACCCCTCTAGGTGGTCACAAAGCACAGAGTTGATCTCCCTGTGCTATGCAGCTGCTTCCCACTAGTTATCTGTTTTACATTTGGTAGTGTATATATGTCCATGCTACTCTCTCACTTCGTCGCAGCTTACCCTTCCCCCTCCCCGTGTCCTCAAGTCCATTCTTTATGTCTGCATCTTTTTTCCTGTCTTGTCCCTAGGTTCTTCAGAAACCTTTTCTTTTTTAAGATTCCATATATATGTGTTAGCATACGGTATTTGTTTTTCTCTTTCTGACTTACTTCACTCTGTATGACAGACTCTAGGTCCATCCACCTCACTACAAATAACTCAATTTTGTTTCTTTTTATGGCTGAGTAATATTCCATTGTATATATGTGCCACATCTTCTTTATCCATTCATCTGTCGATGGACACTTAGGTTGCTTCCATGTCCTGGCTATTGTAAATAGAGCTGCAATGAACATTGTGGTACATGACTTTTTTGAATTATGGTTTTTCTCAGGGTATATGCCCAGTAGGGGGATTGCTGGGTCATATGGTAGTTCTAGTTTTAGTGTTTTAAGGAACTTGCATACTGTTCTCCATAGTGGTTGTATCAATTTATATTCCCACCAACAGAGCAAGAGGGTTCCCTTTTCTCCACACCCTCTCCAGCATTTATTGTTTGTAGATTTTTTGATGATAGGCCCCTGGACTTCTTGATTGTGAAGTTGTATTATGATAGGAACAATGCTCCCGCTTTCCAAAATTAGCATAATTCTATGTGCTTTCATGTTCTCTTCAGTCCTGTTTTATTGGAGTCCCTTTCCATGTTAAAGTAGCTCAAGGATATATTGCCTTAATAATAAGCTTTGTGATTTACAAAATGGTTTTCCTTTACCTATTACCAGTTATGATGGTTAAATTAGGCTACAGTACCAAAATATTTGGTCAAGCATTATTTTAGATGTTTCTTGATGGTATTTTTAGATAAGATTAACATAATAAGTCAACTTTGAGTGAATCAGTTTACCCTTCATGATGTCAGTAGACCCCATCCAATCAGCTGAAGGCCTTAATAGAAAAAGACAGGCCTCCTTCAAAGAAGAGAGAACTCTGCCATCAGAGTGCTTTCAAACTCAAACTGCAGCATCAGTTCTTCCCTGGTTCGGGCCTGCCAGTCTAGCCTGCAGATTTTGGACTTGCCAGCATCCACAATTTTGTGAGTCAATTCCTTAAAATAAATTATCTGTCTTCTTTCCTTCTTTCTCTCATATATATATATATATATATATATATACATACATATATATATATATATATATATATATACATATATATATATATATATATATACACATAATTGGTTTGTTTCACTGGAGAACCCTGATTAATACAATATACCAGGCAAAAGGTTTAGCTCTTTTATAAATATAAATGATTCTAAATGGCTCTTCTAGACAAAATTATCACCACTCAATGGGCACAATTTCTCCGTCTCTCATAAGTGCACTAAGTTTTCATATTTTCTTGGCAAGAACAATGGTACTCTAATTCCTTTGCACTCATTATCAGCTTAGCGCAAATCAATCTGTCATAACATTTTGACTCAAGAGGCTTTTTAGGAGGATTGGTTTAATTACCCCAATTGGCTAGAAAAATTTGGATCTACAAAGCAGAAGGAAGAGGACCTCTTGTGAGTTTGGTAACCAGGTAACAGACTGAGGATGAGAAGGAAACAAGACATTTCCTACTGTGTTCAAGTGAGCCTCATTGGGGAATTAACCAAAAAAAAAAAAAAAAGCAGATAAAAACCTGACCAAAATATCAGGAGAAAATGGAAGTGTTGGATAGGTTTAGTGTAGTAATCCATAGTCTAGAACAATGTTGAGAAAGTGATAAACAGAGAATCAACCAGAGAACTATTTCCATAAAAGGCAATTGCAGTGTAATGAAAAGCAGTATCAATCCCAAGGCCTAGACATGAATTCTGATTCAATAAACTTAGGCAATTAGACAAGTTAGTTACTTTCTCAGTTTCAGTTTTCTCAATTTGTTTCATGCTAATATTAAGGTCTCAAGATTTTAATAAATTTGACACATAAAATATTCATTAGTTCCCAAACCTGACTGTGCAACAGGCCTTAAAAAAGACTGCAGAGTTCTTTAAAAGTGTAGTCTCATGGACTCTATCCCAGATATACTGAATTATAATTTCTGAGGGGTGAAACTCCAAACCTATTCCTGGAAAAATGACTTCAGGTGACAGTGATGCAGTTGGCGAATGGCTCTGCCTTTGGGATTCATTGAGCTCTAGTGTCTCATCCACTATCTGGTCTAGAGAAAATGCCCTCAGGAGGATGAACCTGAATGAGTAGTACAAATGAATGGCTTTAATGCCTTCCTCATAGTCTTGTTCTCATTCCCATTGGCTAGAATCCAGAGGGGGTAATTGTTCCCTCAGCTGAGTCAGTACTGGCCTATACAGTCCAGCACTGAAAGGTCAGTGGGTTTCTGTTGTGTGTGAAAATCTGTCCAGTACTCCACAGTTGTAGAATTCAGCCAGAGGATATGACTAGACGTAGTCAGAAGATTTTTTAAGTCAGTTATCAAAAGTGGTAGCCAATTCTCCCGATGCTAGTTCTTCCCACCCACCCCTTCCCTGCAATGGGTTTCTTTAAGCCCTACTGGCTAAACTGAACACCTGCACATTACATGTAATGATACTCTAAATTAAGACGGAGTTCGGAGGTGAGATTAAAAGCAGAACCCATATTGCTTAATACATGGATTTTTCAGACCTTGAATGGAGGACTAAAATATATTAAGTTTTTCCATATACAACGAGTTTTATTTTTCATATTATGCCATATACAATCTAGATTTGTATATAAAACTACTTCATTTTATTGATTGGCCCTCTAGAGAAGAATATTTCATGTGAGAAGTCACACATTTAAAAAAAAGAAAGGACAAAGGAAAATATGTCATTATTTTTTAATAGCATAAGATAACAATGCTACCATTGAACTGAAATAGTCCTTCCTGGGCTTGGCAGTGATCACCTTCTTGCTAATATCAAGCTGTTCACCATTTTTGATCATTCTTCCAATCTGGTTTGTTTATTATTGATCACTTACTCCTTCTGAAAATATATCACTGTCCTTATATAATAATTGGACTCCGCTTGTGGCTCTGCCAGCTTCTCCCCTGGGTCCTGTGCTTCTCCTCCTATGCCTCTTCCATCTGGTGTCCTTTCAGTCCACACTCCATCCATCATTGACCCAGTTACTATGATGGCATATGGTTACCTGCCCTGACTCATCAGCTCTCTTGTCTAATTCTCAAATTTATCCATTGTGGTACTATTTAACCAGTCTCCCTCTTTTCTATTAGGGGAAATATTGTAAACTTAAAGTTTTCTTTCAATTTTCACATCTCCATTATTAAGTCAAATCTATGTCAATTTGTTCCTGAATCGCTATAGAGTTCCCTCCCAATTTTTCTTCAATCCAGGTTACCCCAGAAACACAATCTAATTTGCCAGTTTTTCCAAATTAATTTTCAGACATCAATTACATTATCCAGTCAACATGTGCTAAATGCCCACTAGTCACAGAATTCTGTATTTGACATTATATGACATACAAAGCCAAAGAGTGAAGCAAGTGACCCAACCTTTAAAGGAAGTACCACTTATTAGTAGAACAATACAAATTCATTAGATAGCTAGAAAACAAAATGGAATACATAAAATTACATAATAGATAAATATTCACAGATTTCTGAGAAAGTTACAATATCAAGGAAGGGGAGGAAATGTCAATTTCCATGGATTTTTAAAATATATGTTGCATTTAATGGACATTTCTTAGAATAAATATTTAGCATATGAAGTTCAAGTAAAGCAAATGTAGAAATTGTGTACAGTATTTTAAAAGTCCTTTAATAAGTTTGTTCTGAGATAAAAGTAGGGTAGAAATAGAGGATCAAAGATTGAAACTGATGGTTGAGGCTAGACCATTGACATATTGAACCTAGATAGATTAATGCATATGTAGATAGATAAATATATAAATATATAGGTACAAACAAAAAAGATGTACAAGTATTAGATAAATGAAACAATAGACAAATAGATGAATAGATGAGTGGATAGAATGATAGATATATAGATATAGAAAGAACATTATGCATAAAGGTGCAGAAATTTAAAGGTGTCAAGGAGAGATATTCAAGGAAATTACTTTGGATAACTTTTTAACTTTTAATTATATTAGGATGGAGTGTCACCTGCTGATGTTTGAGTGAAAGGATAAGGACTGAGGATTGGCCCAGGCATTAAACTCAGAGCGAAATTTCCAGGGACTGTTTTTTTTTTTTTTTTTTCTTGTTGTTGTTGTTGTTTTAAGTAATAGGAACAAGGTACAGGTGACTCTAGAGATATTTTTATTTGTAGGGGAGCTCTTGAGAAGTTGAGAGAGTTCTCTGTAGGGAAACTGTAGTTCATGAATAGAAGGCATTTCACTGAGGACAATATCACAAAGTTGATTAATTTATTTTTCTGTACTTTAAGTTTATTTTCTTAAATAAATTATAGTATGGTTATATTCCACACTTTTAAAATCTCTCACAATACACAAAGTACAGAACGTTTTTTTTTCATTAGGTGTTTGAGTGCAGTGATTGTATGACTTCTTAAGTGTCTATTTGAAAATAAGAGGATCTATTCCTGCTTTAGTAATAACTTTTAGATAAAAAGAAAGAGTAAACATTTTTCATTCCCTTTATCCATTCAAACCCTGACAAAGGTCCATATGGAGCTATCCAGAGTGGATACCAACCTTCAAATGTAAGTAAGACATTTTGCATTTTTTAAGTCTTGTATAGACTGGTAAAAATAACTTTTTATTCATTCAACCCTTTTATTCATTGGTTGATATAAAAATCTAGTCTCATTTGGGTGTCTTCAGCCATGATATTTATGGCCAAAATCATTTTTTTTTTTTTTTTAGTAAACAAAAATTCTAAATTCAGTAATGTTAAATTTCATTGCTAAAAACAAGACAACAGGACCCCCAATGGAGTCACTTGTGCTAAGCCCCACATCACCAAACCAAGACTTAATTATAGTTTTAGCAGTCCTGGAAATGGAATCTTAGACCAAAGAGGAATCTCCTGGTCAGTACCAGTTAGGTCATCTGCCTGACAGATCCCTGCCATTCCCTAAAGGAAAGTGACCTTGCAATAACCAATCTGAGTTTTTTGGCTAATATAACTTCCTTGTTCCTGCTCCCTTCCAGCTATAAAAGTCTTTCATCTTGTATAACTCCTTGGAGTTCCTTTCTATATGTTAGATTGCATTCTGCCTGATTCAAATCAATTTTTGCCCAAATAAACTTAAAAATTTTAATATCCTCAGTTAATCTCTTACCACCATCAAGCTGAAAGTTAGACTCAAACTTCTTAAGTGATATGGATTGTGAACGATATTTATGGTGATAGTTGTCTGACTAGTCAACATCTAATACTTTTTACCCAATGTGATCCTGTATTGGCCTCAAAATAAATAATACATTCTTTCCCAGTCTCTCAAGAGTAGCCAACATATAGGTAAAGGAAAGATTGTAGTAGGAATAATTCAAATAAAGCAATAAATAACACTTCTTGAGCCTCTGTATTGTACTTGCAATAATTTAGGGCAATGCTTAGGGCTAGGTGGCATTGTGGGTTTTTAGCCTTGGTTTAACTTTTATACTTCATTTAACTGGTATTGATAGAAAATACGTTTATTATCTTTGGCTACTTTATAATCTCAAAAATATAAGTTCCATTTGGCCTTCTAAATAATTTTCTACTTCTCTGTCTATATCAAGTCTCCAGAAACAAAATCAGCCGTGCAGCTCCTCCCAAATATCACGTTAATATTCCTTATACAGAAAAATTCCTTGAAATGATTTATTCTTGCCATTAATTTTAAGAGTTTAATAGATCTAGCAAATGATTAACGTGCTAACCTTCTGACCATTTTAGGGCAATGTTTGCACATGGCTAAACAAATAGATCTTTGCAGAGCATAATAAGATATGCGTCGGCTCTCTGCTTTCTTGATTGATTTGGCTCGCTGTACAATCATTAAGCTGAAGTCTCTCTTAAAGGGTAGAAAGGACTGCTGGCAGGGAGCCACTTTGGCTGGCTCTTCTATGTTGTGGTCTGTTTGGTTCATCCACAGAGACATGGATAAGATAGAATTATAGGAAATCCTATTGAGGTAAAGGCCTACTGGATAAGAACAGGGAGAATTAATTTAAGCCTCTCTACTCCTTCAACATAACCTTTTAAAATACCAGGTTACAGTGTGTTCATTTCACTTGTAATTCTGATATAAGATACTAATGGAAATGACATTTGAAAAGGGACTGACTTTTGTGTATAAACTATCACTGGTATGTCCTAATAGTACCTTTCCATGTAGGCCTTAAGTACGATAATATTTTCCAGGTTGTGAGCACAAATGAGAAGCTATTAAATTCTAAACCTCTGTAGATAAGCATATATAATCTCTATCCCTTAGAGAGTAAAGAGTTCTGAAATGTTGATTTATAGATTAACCCAGCACTGTTAGGGATATCATAATTTTGTTGTTGTTTTTCTAATAGGGATGGAGTCTTCAAAAGGCATTATTGTTCTTACTTGGCCTTTAAAACGTCCATTGTAATGACACCAACTGATGCTTTAAAGAGAGAAGAGGACAGTTTAGCTGAAAGATAGCCTTGAAATAGTTAATTGAATCCCTTCAGCTCATGGCCCTGAATCAGCCATAGGTCAGGGGCCACCTGACCTAATAGTAATAATAATACATATAGCAGTTACTTGCTCCTCCCACAATCCTATAATAGGGCTCCTTTTGTAGATAAGTTTACAGGACCTGAGAGAATTTAAATGACTTCTCCAAACTCATAGAGTCAGTTAGTGATTGGTCTAGGAGTTGAGTTAAAATCAACTTGAAATCAACTCTTGTTGATGTATTTCCGATAGTGTCACTGTAAGTGTAGCTCATCTTGTTCTTGGGAATTAAAAAAAGAAAAAAGAAAAAGAGGGGAAAGAAAAGAACAGAAATGAAAGAAACAACTCTTGGAATTTTGGCAGAACTGTCCCTGATGCCCTGACATAAAGGCGAGGCCTCACATTCCAAGGGCACAGATGTGTGGCCTTCAATAAAATGGTCACAGGCCAGACAGCCAGATACCCATCCAGGGAAGGCTCCATTCTGGTACTAAGAGAATAAAGTGGGGGAGGGGAAGTAAATGACCCATGTGCCCAATAAAAGGAAAAGGCCAGAATGTTGCTTGCTCAGCTCGCTTACTATTTTAACCAAACTTTTGGACACCATAGCTCATGAAAGTATCCAAAAAACGTTTGAATAGTTGCTGTATGAAACAACTGGAAAATGAGAATGGAAAGGCAAACAGAATAAATGATGCCACAGGTCTGTGTATCCTTCATGTTGCAGTGAGAATATCTCAGCAAACTGGAAACTTCCAGGGAAGATGGCAACTTCTTAGGAGCAATTGTCCTAGGGTTCTTTATCCAAGTGTTTCTATATCTTGATAAGCCTTACTATTTTAGCCTTTAATGAGGAAATGAGCAACAGAAATATTAAGTAGAAAAAAAATTCAGCATTCGTGTTCTTAAAGACTAAATATGTCCTCTTTGCTTTAGAAATAGCCTGTGTTTAATTAACTCAAAATGACTTCAGACTTGGCCAGGATGAAGCTGTCTCTTTTCCACTTAATGCTCATTCTTAAAGCAATTAAGATTTGATTTATAGATAATTGATTTATCTTTCTTTGTCTTTTCTTTACTGATGTGTACGGTTGGGGGTGGTAAGGGCAGGAAGGGAAAAAAGGAGACTGCAATTTTCAAATGTCAGCCTACTTTCCATTTATTCTTTTTATTATGAACAAAGCAGGTAAATCAAAATTTGCAATCAAAACCTGTTATGTGACATAAATATTCAATAATAGAAAACGTTCCTCAAAACATTAGGACAAAAATATCTTTAGTTGACATAATGTTTGAACATAGTGTGTGTGTATGATGTGTTTGTGTGTGGTGTGTGGTATGTGTGTGTGTGTGTGTGTGTGTGTGTGAATTATGTTTATGATTAAAATGGACTTTATACAGATGTACTAGAATATGCTAGATTTGTCAAGAGTGTGTAAATACTGCTTTCTTGAGAATAATTATCTGCCTAACAGAAAGTGGGAAAAAAGACATGGATGCTTGTTACTCTCTAATCCAAGTCTGGTAAGAAGACCATGTGAGAAGATTCTTTGAAGACTGTAGTGAGAGGATGCTTTGGAGAACAGACTGTGGGTCCTTATGGTGACCTGTGGGTGATTTGCAGACTAACCCTACGGATCCCATAGAGATTAGTGCCTGCTTTATCAGGTAACATCTGAACAGAACTTTCAATTCAAGCAGGGCATAGGCTACGGAATGTGTGGAAGTGGTCAGGGGTGAGCTTTCACTAATGAACCAGCTCGAGGAGGATGATGGGCAGGACCAAGCAAATCCAGGTGAGGGGCAACACTGGGAGGATGAGTTGGATGTTATGGCTGCTAAGGGCATTGCTTGCTTCAGAGAATAGCACGATGACAGTACTCAGTGGGGAAGTTGCCAATGAGCCTTCAAAGGCACCCACAGGGGGTAAATAGCCAATATTTGAAATTGATGCCCCACAGAGCAGTGACACTGGATTACAAATGCACCAGTGAGGTAGGATGTGCCCTTTCCCTCTCAACCTGCCTCTCCTGTAGCATAATGAGTGGGCAGGAAGAGAAGAGCAGAGAGAAAAATAGTAATAAACACACACACACATACATGCACACAAACACATACGTGCATGCATGCACAAATTTACACACATATTCCAGCCCTCTTGATCACTGCAAGATTTCAAGCTTAGGTCAAGAGGCCTGGGCTGGATCTCTGTGTGTGTCCTTGTGTGTGCACAGAATCTTTGAAATGGATGTGAGATTAAAGTTTAAGTTTGATGTTTGACCTTGGTTAACTTTAATTTGAGAAAAATCAGAAAACATTTCCAACCATATAATTTACGCTGTGACACACACATACCATATGCTTGTACATAAGCCATCTAGGTACTTGTTTGCTTGTGCTCTAAATATACATCAGAAGAAACATGTTTGTGTTATAACACATGCATACAATAAGTTTTCATACAATAAAAATTGTTTTGGGGTAATTCGTTGATATTTATAGTTAATCCTTACCTGTAAATAACTAATTTTAAAATTTAATGATAAATTTCAGATTGTCTTGCTTTTTTTGAACTGGAAGGAAATTATTCTTGTGAGGTTTGCTGTATAATCATCAAATTTTTTTTTAATTTATTTATTTATTTATTTTTGGCTGTTTTGGGTCTTCATTTCTGTGCAAGGGCTTTCTCTAGTTGCGGCGAGCGGGGGCCACTCTTCATCGCGGTGCGCGGGCCTCTCACTATCGCGGCCTCTCTTCTTGCGGAGCACAGGCTCCAGACGCGCAGGCTCAGTAGTTGTGTGCACACGGGCTTAGTTGCTCCGCGGCATGTGGGACCTTCCCAGACCAGGGCTCGAACCCGTGTCCCCTGCATTGACAGGCAGATTCTCAACCACTGTGCCACCAGGGAAGCCCACATCAAAAATTTTTTTTCCAAATCTAATGAGAAAGCTGACTTGTAAATAAGCTTTTGCTGCTTGGCATTTGTACTTTCATGATAAATATTACATTTAAACAGTTATCTCATTTAGGCCACGTCTGATTTTATCTTGAACTATTTCCCACTATAGTAACATAATTTTTATATTATTCAAATATAATTTTTAGTGGATTTATCCTTTGACCATAAAGGCTATTAGATTTTTTAAAAAATCTATGAGGATAATTCTTTAATCATCTTTCACTAAACTGAATGAACAATTGAGATCTGAATTTTAGAGCTAGTTGGATAATGGGCATTACTACTTGGGAAAGATGAAAGAAAGTGAAAGGCTTCAAAATACACACGTGTAATCTCATAGGTGGTCCATCCGTGAATTAAGAGGCATGAATAATTCTGGAATGAGGAGAAAAAATGCATGTCAAGACCACCAACTAAAGTTACGACATATTTTCCTCATTAATCAATGTGTTATTATGTTCAAAACTCAATTATTTATTGATTATTCCTTCTTAGGGAAAAAACATTGAATAGCAATTTGATTTTCACCTATATTTGGTTAATATTCCCTAGTTAAAACCGATTTGGTTCAATTCAGAATGCATCATTTGAAATTTCTTGGTTTTCCTTTATCTAATCCAATAGGTTTGAGTTACTATGTTTTTACATGAATATTTTTTACAAGTTAAATGTTTTCTTCTCATATAAGGGAGCATATGTATTTAAGCCCCGAGGTAAAGATGATCCTTATTTTGCCCCCCCATTCCTTTATTTTCAGTCTGTGTAGTTTGGGTTCTTATTTCTACTGACAGTGTGTGGACAGTACCTCTAGAATTTCATTTTAGTCAACCTATCCCCCATCTAAGCAATAGGACAGATTGAAGTGTTGCACTTCAAGCAGGCAGAAGTGATATCACAGTGGCACTTACTGTGGATTGCCAGAATCACCAGTGGCAGGTGATGAGACATTTTGGGACTGACAGGTGGTGAGAGATTGTTGCTGTCCTGAAAAGCAAGACGTCAAGAAGCCTTCCCAGATGTTTGCCAGATGACAGACTGGTTGCGAATATTCTCATTCACACGCAAACATTTCAGCAATGACTTCAGCATTTACTCTACAGATAAAGAAATAAAAGCACAAGCAGACGCAGGCATACAGTCTATATTTGTAGAAGTTTTCTTATTTTCTAGCTACATATATTTCCTTTTAATGGTTGTTTTACATGATTTGGGGAGTTTAATTTCATTATAAGTAATACCTGGCCTAAAAACCCTTAGTTGGACTGCTATGAGATGGATTTTGGAGTTCCACCTTGTTGGCTTCTAAAAACAAAACTACCCTTTTTTAAGGAATGTTTTATAAACATTCCTTAAAAATGTTTAAGGAATGGAATAACTCCTATCTGGATTTTCCACATGCCCGTTTCTTATTTTTTTAATCTTTAGGGCAATGCTGACATAATTGCTTAAGAGTCTGGGTGTGAATGCACAAAAAGGGACTCTCAGATAGACTTGTGCTAGCAGCTTACCCTAGGAAAGAGCTGTTCAACTGCCAGTGGTCCTTTCTTACATGGCCAACTCAAGATAATTGACTGAGAAAGCAATTAGGAGTATATTTCAAGAATCTATAGAAAGGTTCCTGGTGTTACCTGGAAGGTAACTGAAAATTTCTCAGTACACAGAAACGGAAGACTAACATAGTCTTCCAAGATAAAGTACTGAAGGACCAAAGACTTTTATACAGAAAGTTGAGAAGGGATTAGTACATCTAGGCAGAAGCCTGCTGGAAAATTAAAATCACATCTTGGATGAAAAAATTATTTCTAACTGCAACATAAGAAGTCCCATTAAATATGTTCATCTTTTAGTTGCTATATAGATGTAATAGTAGTCAAAGTTCTAAATGTAAATCATTCTTAGACTTTGGTTTACTTGGCACATACATGTAATATGACTGCTATTTCACAGGAAGGCAGAATGGACTGCTCAGATATTTAACTCCATTCTCACTTACAGACATCAATATCAGAAGGTCCCTAATAATAGCAATTCTGTCCTCTTTGATTATTATAGATAATCATTACTTACTTAATTAACTAGGATACATAATAAAATTAATATTTGGTAGTATTAGATGTATATTACAATACCTTGGTAGACAAACCAAAAATACAAAGAATCCATTTGAGTATTATAGGATTTTTTCCCCCAAGGCTAAGACTGAAGATCTGTGTTTCATTTGTTGATACAAAAGCTATATCTGACTTGAAAAATGGCAAAATCTCGTGACGTAAAGCCCATGTACGTCACTGGTTACACACTGCTTCTTTCTAACATTCAGGAGAAGCCAGATCATAATGTTTACATAAACCTGTTCATTTACTTCAAAACACCCACCAAAAGAAATGTGACAAAATTTAAACAGCCATACTATTATTTTGATATTTTTTCCATGAAAATTAAACTATTTTTCCTAAAATTATTCCCCAAAGAAAGCAGGGCTTTACCTTATTGTGTTAACTTGGGAATTTTCCATGAAAGATTGTAAAGTACATGTAGAGTTTGAAAGGTATATTACAGTATATTACTATTCAAAAAATGCCTTTAAACTGTTTTAAAATTCCAGTGCTGTACCTGAATGCTCCATGCGACACGCTTAATTGCCTTACATGTCTTCTATATTTCTAGGTTGGAAAAGAGGGAAAAGTGTAACAGGAAGTCTGAAAATTCATTCCTTCATGTTATGATTCACAAATATAAAATCACAGTGATGTTAGCACAAAGTGTTATTTGTTTTCATTAGGGAAAAATGGATTCAAAATGCTCTTATTTTATGTCTTATCCTCAATATAGCAGTTTGTTACTAAGGAGAATATAGGAGAGGTTTCCATATGAGAAAATGACTTAGGGGCTAAGTGACCCACTTTTAAGGTGATACCTACATTAAAGTGGTTCCAAGACTTGAATCCAAACACAACATAGTAGCTAATGTCCCAGGCAAAACATCTCACTTGTAGTTTAATAGAAAATAATTGAGTCTACAACACACCCATGGTCTTCAGACTAATTTGGTTATTCTGAAATATTCACAAATAAAGGTTATTATACACTTTTTCAAATAATATTTACTGGAGTGTAACCAAGTACTGGTGGAATTTGACTTCACAAATTATTTAAGGTCATGAGAAAATTGTAAGTGTTTGAGCTGCAATCATTCTTATCTTCTTTTCCTCTTTGCTATATTTAAGAAAGCATGTGAGTGTGTATATCTGTATTTTGAGTTGTTAACAATAAAGGAAATTGGAATATACAGGTTCCCACGTGACTACAAGGAAGAGATTGAAGTCATGTCATGGCCTTAATTTTCCTACAGGTAATCTAAGCAATACCTAAAACTGTACAAATGTTACATTTTTAACCTTTGGTAATATGGTATTACAAAGAAATTGCTTTTCTTCTGTTACTGTTCAGCTCTGTCATCTTCATATATGCTTAATCCTTACTAGTCATTTGTGTTATTTCATTTTCTTCTGTTTTTTTTTTTTTTCCATTCCATTGATATATCAATGTCTTTGTTACTGGTTTCTAAGAACTCATTTATTATTCAGGATGTTAACCATTTGTCATGCAGTGCAAATGAAGTACCATATTTTATTGCTATCAATTTACTATGGTGTTTTGTATTTTGGTTGTGTATTAAAATATAATCATGTGCTTTAAAAAAAAAAAAATCTAAGCAATATTTTCAAGTGCAAGTAATAAATAATACCAGAAATATAAAATGTTTTGCTATTTCAACAAAAGAGATTAAAAAAGTGTGGGCCTATTATTATTATTATTATTATTATTATTATTATTATTATTATTATTATATAGCGGTTAAGTCTTTAGGCTTAACCCAACTTCGTCTTTTCTTATCTGGCTTATTTCTTTGTTTTCCCCTTAAGGAGTATCATCCACTTTTTCCTCTTCTATTGCACTATTATCTGCTGGCTGGTCTTTCATATATGGCTCCGCTCTACAATCAGACTGTGGAGTGGAAGCAGTTATCTCCATACTCCCCACTTCTCAATTGCCCCTAATAAAAAACACATAGTCTCTTTGCATTTAAAATTTTACTACTCAGCACCATGGGGAAACACATAAAGAAAAGAAATATTTCAAATAAAAAGGCTAAAAATATTCATAGCATATATTCTCTAGTTAAGAGCAGAATCTTAGAGTCAGACTGCTAAGGTTAGGTGAGCAGTTCCACTACTTATTACTTAGCTTTGTGACTGTGGTCAGGATACTTAGCTGCTCCCTTTTCCCTTATTACAAAGAACATAATCATATGCCCACCTCACATCACATTGTATAGATTAAATGAGAGCAGGCCTGTAATGTGTTTAATACAGTGTCTGACATGTAGAAATAAGGAATTCCATACTTATTAGCTATTCCACTGGATATCTATATCCATGAGATATCTATTCTCTCACTCTCCCCTCATTTTCCTCTCAACTTCTGTTTTCAGTCCTCAATTTATGTTTAAGCCAAATAAATCAATAAATCTCTTTTTGTCCTAATTTACCACCCTCTCCCATTTTTTGTAGGTGAAGGTGAAGGCAATAACTATGAATGTCCCCTTCCTTAAAAGGAACATAATGGATCTTTAGAAATTTTCAGATTTGATGACATTTATTCTTCTAGGATTCAGTTCCTCCAAAGAATGATTCCTGTAATGAGATAGTGCAAGTAAAATACTTAGATCAGTGGCACATAGTAGTGATCATTTAATGTCATCTATAACTATTTGTTATTGTTATTACTATTAATATTTTCTATTGTAATCATCGTTAATATTATCATCAGGATTATTCTTTGAGGGTATTTTTTACACTGGTTGGAACTGCAGTAAATCTTACATTTTGCCTACTGTATAATGGATTCTCTTGAATTAATTCACAGTTCTTCAGTATATGCACCTCCATAGATCATTCTCCTCTTCGAGTACTCAACAGCTAAGAGAGTCTGTTATCATTTCTCTTCCTTAAGGATATATGATGAAAAAAATAATAGCAATACCAATAAATCCTCAATGTACAGACAACGTCTCCCCAGTGCTGGAAAGAGCCAAGAATGGGGGAACTTCTCAGTGGCATAGCCAATATTTAAATAAGTCTAGATTGGGAAAATCATTTTTACCTTTAAGAAGTGTGTTAGGAGAGAAGAGAAGATGGTGGAAGAGTAAGACGCGGAGATCACCTTCTTCCCCACATATACATCAGAAATACATCTACACGTGGAACTGCTCCTATAGAACACCCACTGAACGCTGGCAGAAGACGTCCGACCTCCCAAAAGGCAAGAAACTCCCCACGTACCTGGGTAGGGCAAAAGACAAAAGAAATAACAGAGACAAAAGAATAGGGACGGGAATTACACCAGTGGGAGGGAGCTGTGAAGGAAGAAAGGTTTCCACACACTAGGAAGCCCCTTCGCGGGCGGAGACTGCGGGTGGCAGAGGGGGGAAGCTTTGGAGCCACGGAGGAGAGCGCAGCCACAGGGGTGCGGAGGGCAAAGCGGAGAGATTCCCACACGGAGGCTCGGCGCCGAGCAGCACTCACCAGCCCGAGAGGCTTGTCTGCTCCCCCGCCGGGGCGGGCGGGGGCTGGGAGCTGAGGCTCGGGCTTCGGTCGGATCGCAGGGAGAGGACTGGGGTTGGCTGCGTGAACACAGCCTGAAGGGGTTAGTGCGCCACAGCTAGCCAGGAGGGAGTCCGGGAAAAGGTCTGGAGCTGCCGAACAGGCAAGAGACTTTTTCTTGCCCCTTTGTTTCGCAGCGCGCAAGGAGAGGGGATTCAGAGCGCTGCCTAAACGAGCTCCAGAGACGGGCGTGAGCCGCGGCTATCAGCGCGGACCCCAGAGACGGGCATGAGATGCTAAGGCTGCTGCTGCCGCCACCAAGAAGCCTGTGTGCGAGCACAGGTCAGTCTCCACACCGCCCCTCCCGGGAGCCGGTGCAGCCTGCCACTGCCAGGGTCCCGTGATCCAGGGACAACTTTCCCGGAGAACTCACAGCGTGCCTCAGGCTGCTGCAACGTCACGCTGGCCTCTGCCGCCGCAGGCTCGCCCCACATCTGTACCCCTCCCTCCCCATGGCCTGAGTGAGCCAGAGCCCCTGAAGCAGCTGCTCCTTTAACCCCGTCCTGTCTGAGTGGGAACAGACACCCTCAGGCGACCTACAGGCAGAGGCGGGTCCAAATCCAAAGCTGAACCCCAGGAGCTGTGCGAACAAAGAAGAGAAAGGGAAATCTCTCCCAGCAGCCTCAGAAGCAGCGGATTAAAGCTCCACAAACAACTTGATGTACCTGCATCTGTGGAATACCTGAATAGACAACGAATCATCCCAAATTGAGGAGGTGGACTTTGGGAGCAAGATATATTATTTTTTCCCCTTTTCCTCTTTTTTGAGTGTGTATCTGTATGCGTCTCTGTGAGATTTTGTCTGTATGGCTTTGCTTTCACCATTTGTCCTAGGTTCTGTCAGTCTGTTTTGTTTTTTTTTTTACTTAAAAATTTTTTGTCCTTAATAATTATTTTTTATTTTAATAACTTTATTTTACTTTACCTTATTTTATTTTATCCTCTTTCTTTCCGTCTTTCTATTTTTTCTCCCTTTTATTCTGAGCCATGTGGATGAAAGGGTCTTGGTGCTCCAGCCAGGCAACAGGGCTGTGCCTCTGAGGTGGGAGAGCCAACTTCAGGACCAGGTCCACAAGAGACCTCCCAGCTCCACATAATATCAAACAGTGAAAATCTCCCAGAGATCTCTATCTCAACACCAAGACCCAGCTTCATTCAATGACCAGCAAGCTGTAGTGCTGGACACCCTATGCCAGACAACTAGCAAGACAGGAACTCAACCCCACCCATTAGCAGAGAGGCTGCCTAAAATCATAATAAGGCTACAGGCACCCCAAAACACACCACCAGACGTGGACGTGCCCACCAGAAAGACAAGACCCAGCCTCATCCACCAGAACACAGGCACTAGTCCCCTCCAGCAGGAGACCTACACAACCCACTGAACCAAACTTAGCCACTGGGGACAGATACCAAAAACAACAGGAACCTGCAGCCTGTGAAAAGGAGACCCCAAACACAGTAAAATAAGTAAAATGAGAAGACAGAAAAACACACAGCAGGTGAAGGAGCAGGGTAAAAACACACCAGACCTAACAAATGAAGAGGAAATAGGTAGTCTACCTGAAAAAGAATTCAGAATAATGATAGTAAAGATGATCCAAAATCTTGGAAATAGAATAGACAAAATGCAAGAAACATTTAACAAGGACATTGAAGAACTAAAGAGGAACCAAGCAACGATGAACAACACAATAAATGAAATTAAAAATACTCTAGAAGGGATCAATAGCAGAATAACTGAGGCAGAAGAACGGATAAGTGACCTGGAAGATAAAATAGTGGAAATCACTACTGCAGAGCAGAATAAAGAAAAAAGAATGAAAAGAACTGAGGACAGTCTCAGAGACCTCTGGGACAACATTAAATGCACCAACATTCGAATTATAGGGGCCCAAGAAGAGGAGAAAAAGAAAGGGACTGAGAAAATATTTGAAGAGATTATAGTTGAAAATTTCCCTAATATGGGAAAGAAAATAGTTAATCAAGTCCTAGAAGCACAGAGAGTCCCATACAGGATAAATCCAAGGAGGAACACGCCAAGACACATATTAATCAAACTATCAAAAATTAAATATAAAGAAAACATATTAAAAGCAGCAAGGGAAAAACAACAAATAACACACAAGGGAATCCCCATAAGGTTAACAGCTGATCTTTCAGCAGAAACTCTGCAAGCCAGAAGGGAGTGGCAGGACATATTTACAGTGATGAAGGAGCAAAACCTACAACAAAGATTACATTACCCAGCAAGGATCTCATTCAGATTAGATGGAGAAATTAAAACCTATACAGACAAGCAAAAGCTGAGAGAGTTCAGCACCACCAAACCAGCTTTACAACAAATGCTAAAGGAACTTCACTAGGCAAGAAACACAAGAGAAGGAAAACACCTACAACAACAAACCCAAAACAATTAAGAAAATCTAACAGGAACATACATATTGATAATAAACTTAAATGTAAATGGATTAAATGCTCCCCCAAAAGACACAGACTGGCTGAATGGATACAAAAACAAGACCTGTATATATGCTGTCTACAAGAGACCCACTTCAGACCTAGGGACACATACAGACTGAAAGTGAGGGGATGGAAAAAGATATTCCATGCATACGGAAATCAAAAGAAAGCTGGAGTAGCAATTCTCATATCAGTCAAAATAGACTTTAAAATAAAGACTATTATAAGAGACAAAGAAGGACACTATATAATGATCAAGGGATCGATCCAAGAAGAAGATATAACAATTGTAAGTATTTATGCACCCAACATAGGAACACCTCAATACATAAGGCAAATACTAACAGCCATAAAATGGGAAATCGACAGTAACACAATCATAGTAGGGGACTTTAACACCCCACTTTCACCAATGGACAGATCATCCAAAATGAAAATAAATAAGGAAACACAAGCTTTAAATGATACATTAAACAAGATGGACTTAATTGATATTTATAGGACATTCCACCCAAAAACAACAGAATACACATTTTTCTCAAGTGCTCATGGAACATTCTCCAGGATAGATCATATCTTGGGTCCCAAATCAAGCCTTGGTAAATTTAAGAAAATTGAAATCGTATGAAGTATCTATTCTGACCACAATGCTATGAGACTAGATATCAATTACAGGAAAAGATCTGTAAAAAATACAAACACATGGAGGCTACACAATACACTACTTAATAACGAAGTGATCACTGAAGAAATCAAAGGGGAAATCAAAAAATACCTAGAAACAAATGACAATGGAGACACAACGACCCAAAACATATGGGATGCAGCAAAAGCACTTCTAAGAGGGAATTTTATAGCAATACAACCCTACCTCAAGAAACAGGAAACATCTCAAATAAACAACCTAACCTTGCACCTAAAGCAATTAGAGAAAGAAGAACAAAAAACCCCAAAGTTAGCAGAAGGAAAGAAATCATAAAGATTAGATCAGAAATAAATGAAAAAGAAATGAAGGAAACAATAGCAAAGATCAATAAAACTAAAAGCTGGTTCTTTGAGAAGATAAACAAAATTGATAAACCATTAGCCAGACTCATCAAGAAAAAAAGGGAGAAGACTCAAATCAATAGAATTAAAAATGAAAAACGAGAAGTAACCACTGACACTGCAGAAATACAAAGGATCCGGAGAGATTACTACAAGCAACTCTATGCCAATAAAATGGACAACCTGGAAGAAATGGGCACATTCTTAGAAATGCACAACCTGCTGAGACTGAACGAGGAAGAAACAGAAAATATGAACAGACCAATCACAAGCACTGAAATTGAAACCGTGATGAAAAATCTTCCAACAAACAAAAGCCCAGGACCAGATGGCTTCACAGGCGAATTCTATCAAACATTTAGAGAAGAGCTAACACCTATCCTTCTCAAACTCTTCCACAATATTGCAGAAGGAAGAATACTCCCCAACTCATTCTACGAGGCCACCATCACCCTTAAACCAAAACCAGACAAAGATGTCACAAAGAAAGAAATCTACAGGCCAATATCACTGATAAACATAGTTGCAAAAATCCTCAACAAAATACTAGCAAACGGAATCCAACAGCACATTAAAAGGATCATACACCATGATCAAGTGGGGTTTATTCCAGGAATGCAAGGATTCTTCAACATAACGCAAATCAATCAACGTGATACATCATATTAACAAATTGAAGGAGAAAAACCATATGATCATCTCAATAGATGTAGAGAAAGCTTTTGACAAAATTCAACACCCATTTATGATAAAAGTCCTGCAGAAAGTAGGCATAGAGGGAATTTCCTCAACATAATAAAGGCCATATATGACAAACCCATAGCCAACATCATACTCAATGGTGAAAAACTGAAACCATTTCCACTAAGATCAGGAACAAGACAAGGTTGCCTATTCTCACCACTATTATTCAACATAGTTTTGGAAGTTTTAGCCACAGCAATCAGAGAATAAAAAGAAATAAAAGGAATCCAAATCAGAAAAAAAGAAGTAAAACTATCACTGTTTTCAGATGACATGATACTATACATAGAGAATCCTAAAGATGGTACCAGAAAACTACTAGAGCTAATCAATGAATTTGGTAAAGTAGCAGGATACAAAATTAAAGCACAGAAATCTCTTGCATTCCTATACACTAATGATGAAAAATCTGAACGTGAAATTAAGAAAACACTCCCATTTACCACTGCAGCACAAAGAATAAAATATCTAGGAATAAACCTACCTAAGGAGACAAAAGACCTGTAGGCAGAAAATTATAAGACACTGATGAAAGAATTAAAGATGATACAAATAGATGGAAAGATATACCATGTTCTTGGATTGGAAGAATCAACATTGTGAAAATGTCTCTACTACCCAAAGCAATCTACAGATTCAATGCAATCCCTATCAGACTACCACTGGCATTTTTCACAGAACTAGAACAAAAAATTTCACAATTTGTATGGAAACACAAAAGACCCCGAATAGCCAAAGGAATCTTGAGAATGAAAAATGGAGCTGGAGGAGTCAGACTCCCTGACTTCAGACTATACTACAAAGCTACAGTAATCAAGATAGTATGGTACTGGCACAAAACAGAAACATAGATCAATGGAACCAGATAGAAAGCTCAGAGATAAACCCACGCACATATGGTCACCTTATCTTTGATAAAGGAGGCAAGCATATACAGTGGAGAAAAGACAACCTCTTCAATAAGTGGTGTTGGGAAAATTGGACAGGTACATGTAAAAGTATGAAATTAGAACACTCCCTAACACCATATGCAAAAATAAACTCAAAATGGATAAAAGACCTAAATGTAAGGCCAGACACTATAAAACTCTTAGAGGAAAACATAGGCAGAACACTCTATGACATAAATCAAAGCAAGATTATTTTTGACCCAACTCCTAGAGAAATGGAAATAAAAACAAAAATAAACAAATGGGACCTAATGAAACTTAAAAGCTTTTGCACAGCAAAGGAAACCATAAACAAGACCAAAAGGCAACCCTCAGAATGGGAGAAAATATTTGCAAATGAAGCAACTGACAAAGGACTAATCTCCAAAATTTACAAGCAGCTCATGCAGCTCAATAACAAAAAAACAAACAACCCAATCCAAAAATGGGCAGAAGACCTAAATAGACATTTCTCCAAAGAAGATATACAGATTGCCCACAAACACATGAAGGAATGCTCAACATCATTAATCATTAGAGAAATGCAAATCAAAACTACAATGAGATATCATCTCACACTGGTCAGAATGGCCATCATCAAAAAAATCTATAAACAATAAATGCTGGAGAGGATGTGGAGAAAAGGGAACCCTCTTGCACTGTTGGTGAGAGTGTAAATTGATACAGCCACTATGGAGAACAATATGGAAGTTTCTTTAAAAACTAAAAATAGAACTACCATATGACTCAGCAATCCCACTACTGGGCATATACCCTGAGAAAACTATAATTCAGAAAGAGTCATGTTCCAAAATGTTCATTGCAGCTCTATTTACAATAGCCAGGACATGGAAGCAACCTAAGTGTCCATCATCGGATGAATGGATAAAGAAGATGTGGCACATATATACAATGGAATATTACTCAGCCATAAAAAGAAACGAAATGGAGTTATTTGTAGTGAGGTGGATGGAGTTAGAGTCTGTCATACAGAGTGAAGTAAGTCAGAAAGAGAAAAACAAATACTGTATGCTAACACATATATATGGAATCTAAGGAAAAAAAAAAAAAAAAGGTCATGAAGAACCTAGTGGCAAGACGGGAATAAAGACACAGACCTACTAGAGAATGGACTTGAAGATATGGGGAGGGGGAAGGGTAAGATGTGACAAAGTGAGAGAGTGGCATGGACATATATACACTACCAAACGCAAAATAGATAGCCAGTGGGAAGCAACCACATAGCACAGGGAGATCAGCTCTGTGCTTTGTGACCACCTAGAGGGGTGGGATAGGGATGGTGGGAGGGAAGGAGATGCAAGAGGGAAGAGATATGGGAACATATATATATATATGTATAACTGATTCACTTTGTTATAAAGCAGAAACTAACACACCATTGTAAAGCAAATATACTCCAATAAAGATGTTAAAAACAAACAAATAAAAAAACAAACAAAAATTATGGATGTTCCTCATATATTACACCAAAGTAAAATTCCAAAACAATTACAAGTAGTAGAAGAACGCAAAAAAAAAAAAAAAAAAAAAGAAGTGTGTTACACACTAAGAGGTATAGTACACCAGGGATATGATGTGGTGGGCAGTATAACTAAATCCATGCCATAATGAAGCACCAAAACAGGTGTTTAGTATGTTATTCTTTTGTTTAAACATACTAAAACAAGTTATGGAAACTATGTGTGGTAGAAATTACTCAGCAAACAAAGAAGCTTTTCTGATTGTCCAATGTGTTTGTCTCTTCGTTCATCTTTTCTTTTTCAAATGGCTACAGAGTCTAGCCATTCATACGTACTCCCAAGAAGAAGATGTTCATACAGAAGATGCCTTTTTGGATAGTCAGTGTAAATATTTCATTAAAATGTAGTCTGAAAGAAATATACTGCAATACAAGTGAAGTTCCAGAATAGTAGAAGACACTAGCTACCTGGAAAATTTTGACTTAGTTTTGGGGTCCTTATATTGGATAGAATTTAAACAAGTCATTTCATTAGGAGGAAAGAGAGGGAGGAGGAGGGAAAAAGAGACAGAGTGAGGAGACAGGAGGAAATGCTAAGAAAAGTATTTTGTGAGTCAGTGTGGAATCCTTCAGTGCTTCCCTGGGAAGAGGTATCAGCCTTGTTGAAGATTTTTTGGGTAAACCAAAGGGATTATTATTGCTTTATATGTAGCAATGAAATGAGCAATAGCACTTTCTTGATGTTCATTCATTCAGCTCACAAATATTCATTGAGCACCTGTATGTGATAGGCCTTGTTCTAGGTTCTGCGGCTATAGTAGTTAACAAAATCAACAAATATCCCTGACCTTATGTAGCTTGTTTTCTATGGGGGGTGGGGATGGAGAGAGACACATATTAATATATGTAAGTAATATAAATATATATATATATTATGATAGATGGTGATAAGTATGATAGAAAAAAATAAAGCAATAAAAAAGGAGGATAAGGAAGCTAGAAATGGGGAAAGCTTAAATAGTTAAGTAAGTGAAGTCCTCTCTAAAATGTAGCATCTGAGTCAAGTTCTGAAAGAAATGAAGGAATGAGCCATGTGGATAATCATAGGGAGGATATTGCAGGCAAAAGGAAATAGAAAACTCAAAGGCCCAGGCTGGAAATAAACTGGCATGGATAAAACATGGTGCATAAGCCAGCATGTCTTCAGAAGAGTGAGCAGGGTGGGAGTAGTAAGAGATAGAGCAGAAAGAGAAAAGAAATCCAAGTTAACAAAGTATAATTTTCCCTTTTTTAATCAAAATCTAATTATATCAAGAGCAGTTGAGTTACAGAGCACCCTGACTTTTTTTCATTTCTCTCATCTTAACTTCCCTTGATGGAAATTTGATAATGCCATTCAGTCTTCTAGCTCAAGAGTAAATCATTTAGGGGATAGAAGGCCATTGTAAGGTAGCCAAAGATGGCTTAGAAGAGAGGAAAGTCATGATCTGACTTGGATATTTTGAAGATCACTCTGGATGGCTATGCTAAGAGTAGGTGGCATAGGGTGAAAGCAAAAGCCAACCAAGAAACCACAACAATAATTTAAGTGAGAGATAATGGAGACTCAGACCAAGGTGCTAACAATGGAGGTGATGAAAATTATTGGGTCCAGAAATATATTTTTTGAAGGTAGAGGAATTGGAAGGATAAAGTTGTTGATGACGGAGACGGGAAGAGCTGCAAGAGGATATTATGGTTAAAAAATTGGAATCAGTTTTGGACCTGTGGAATTTGAAATACCTATTATTAGGTTACCAGTTCTAATAAAATTGAATATGCTATTGACTGATATGTAATTGACACAAAATTGCAATTAATTTGTACTGCTCAGTTATTCATTCCACAAATATCTGTTGAAGGCTTACTATGTGACCAACACCCTGGTTGGCACAAGGTTCATTTTCAAGAGCAATGAAAATGTATTTGGAGAAATTGATATTATAGACAAAATTAAGAGAACAATCAAAGATACATTCACAGTGCCATTCATTATAGCTTGATGTATAGTAGGTTTGCATGACATATATTATCCTATCTGATTGACATATATTATAATAGGTGAATATCAAGTAGGAAGGGATCACCTACCACTCCTACATCTATTTCTCACCTACTGCATTTATACCTATCTTGTTTAGTTTACAGGTTTATCTGGCATCAAGAATGAGAATTTATTTGGCCCCTATAACTTCTGGCCACAGTGTCTCCCTAACACTTATGAGCAAATTGTGAAAAACTTTTTCAAAATAAATTCCTACTAAAGATCTAAGAGAAAGGAAAGGAACGCCAAACTAATACAGTACAGTTTTCTTATTATAGTTTAATCAGTTGAGAGATGAATTACACACATTCTCTGTCTTTTTATTTCTCTTTTCTTAATTTTGCCTACTGGATACTTGATCATTCCATTCCAGCTGGTAGCTCAAGAGTCATTTAAAATTCACTTCTTTGTTTTAGAGGGATTTCAGTTGCTAAAAGATCTGACTGTTAGTCTTCTCTGTAGGTATGAACCAACTCTGGGAAAAATGTTGCATCAATTCAGACCCATTTTATTTTTTTACATAATGAATATTCTGTTTCATTTGTCGAGAGCACACTCAATAGCCAAGGTGGACTTATCAACTTTGGTGAAACTTGGCTTTGTTGTGGAACCTGTTTTCTAAACTTATGTCTATACTATGTTTATTTTTCTTTGGCCAAATATGAAGGCTGATGCTATCTTGTTCTGGAATAAACCTGCTCAAGTCTTTGCCAACAGCCATGCCAGAAGCTTTTGGTTTTAAATGCTTTCCTCTTTCACCTAGAGGCCTTTGCATGTCCCCCCCAAGATCCTCTGAGGAACACCTACAATTCTCAGGTCATTTGCAGCCTTGCCCTATTCAATTTAGTGTCTCCACCTACTTTTCCATCTTTACTCTCCATTTCCCTCTAATCCACAGTTCCACTTTGCTTAATATCTTTCAGAAATCTAATATTTGAAACTTGAAACATGTGGAATAAATTCTTCTAGAAATAATAGACATTGCTTTTTAGAACTGATAAATACTATTATTTTTAGACATGAACTAATCACTATTTGTATTAGTCTAAAATTATAAAATAGATGTACCAGTTTATGCAACTTACAAAACTACAGGTAAAAAAAGTGTTGCTATGTCAGCAGGTACTTCTGTTTTGACAAGTTGTTTCTGATGGTAAAGTCGCTAAATGAAATGGAAAGAATATGGGAACAATCATAAAAAATGATTTACTTTACTGTTTCTGACAAGGGTCACCTGACTGAGGTATACTTTTGGATCACTATTTGAAAGAGCTAAGCAATGATCCATTAGGGCTCTGCAGACACCCTGTTAACACCAAAATCTTATTAATTTGTTAATGGCTATATATAATTCTTATACTTTCTTTAAGAGGAAACCACTATACCACTATATAAACATGTAGTCTAGTTAGAAAGGATAATTTATGGAAAAATTTTAAAAACATGTGAACTCATGAAAAGAAAAATTTTGCAAGCTTTATGCAGAAGAACAGAATTCAGAAGTTTATACAATTCTACAAAAATCCATTTTGAGGTGTTTCAATTTAAGATAAAATCTAGCTATAGTAATAATATTAATATGATAAAATAAGTATTCTTTTGATATTAAAGTTGTATTTCTTTTGTTTTAATACATATATCAATGTAGATGCACAAAAATAATCATTCATTCACATATTTGTCCATTGCAGACTTTTTGTTGTCCACTCCATCCAGGGGGTCCTGGGATCACTAAGGATGGTGAAAAAATTACTCTACTAGGACTTAGATGTTTAGGATTCCCCCCAAATTAAATAGTAGCATTGAGGGTTGTTGTAGAGTTGTTTATAGTTTCTAGGGAATTAAATAGAAAGATTACAGAGTCAATATTAAGAGGGAGGAGTAGAGGAAGACTATTGCAATAGCTGTTTTTGTGGAGAGAAAGGGGGGATTTGGAAGGTGAAACAGTATGAGGAAAGGCAAAGAGATTCAGTTAGTTCAACAGAGCAGAGAAACTCATGAAAGAAACCTTTGCAAAGATCTGGAAAAGAGAGTGCAGATATTAAGTCTGAGGAGCTATGAGTGTTTCTCAGCATTAGGACCCCAGCCGAGTTTAGGGTAGTGGTAAGAAAGTAAGACTGGAAAGAAATCCGAGACAAATTCTTTAAGTACTACATAGAATATTTTAAAGAATTTAGGTTATTTTCTTAAAGAACACTCGTGTGTGTGTGTGTGTGTGTGTGTGTGTGTGTGTGTGTGTACAGGAGGTGGCAGTGGATGATGCGTGAAGAGGAGATTGGGAAGGAGGTAAGTTAGTGATGGGATTTATATTTCAGGGACTTCCCTGGTGGTCCAGTGGTTAAGACTCTGCTCTTACACTGCTGAGGGCATGGGTTCCATCCCTGGTCAGAGAACTAAGATCCCGCACGCCTGGTGTCCCGACCAAAAAAAAAAAAAAAAGAGGATATATTTCAGAAAGATTCCTGGATACAGTGTAGAGAATGGCATGGGTAAGGACAGGATAAAACAAAGTAATTTAGAAGTAATGTAGTTCAGACCTGAAATAGAGATGGAAAGAAAATATTTGTGGAATGGAGGAATTCATCCTAAAAGAAATAACCAAGTAGGAATTACCAGTCGCAACTACAAATGGATCAAAAATAGATAAATTTAAGGCTACATTCCCTGAGTGCAGGTCTTATTTGAAAAAGTCAAGGAGAAGCAGTGCATGTGGAGCATTAGGTCCTGTTAAACTGCAGAGTAGGTAGGAAATGTCCTAGGTGGAGAATATATACATTGGCTTTTGAGAAGGGAGACATAAAAATCAAGTTTTACCATGGCTCTAGTTATATTATTACATAGACAGGATAGATGGGAAAATGGGATAAAGAAACCCTCCAACAACTTTCATGATTTCAAACTTGCATAATCGACAGTCGATAACAGAAAATGTTCCATTTATCCATTACTGCGCGACATTCACTCTCCTAGAAATAAAACCTCAATGAGCTGAAATAACAACAATCATTGATTTTGCTTATGAATCTACAATTTGTGCAAGATTAAGTAAAGACAATTCATATCTGATCCTCAGCTAGGCTGACTCACATCCCTAAGGGCTGGAACAGCTGGGGCTATTTGGACATCTCTCTCTCTCTCCCTCCAGGTCATCTCAGGATTCTCCATGTGGTTTCTTCAGCAGCAGATCTCAATCCAACTTCTTCCACAGCATCTCAGAAATCTGGGAACCATCATTTTAAGAAATCTAGTAGGAGTTTGAGGCACCTTCTGAGCTAGCCTGCTGCGTTCTATTGGTCAAACAAGTCACTAAGGCCAGCCCAGATTCAAGAGGAGATGAATTAGACTCCACCTCTTAAGATAAAGGATAGAGAAATATTTTTGGCCAACATTTCACTAGGGTAAGGCACTTGAAGTTCGTATTTTTTTTAACTCTTTCCCATAAAGAAGAATGGTTTACTAGCGTCAACTTCAAAAGATAATAAGATTCATTATAACACAATTACAATGTCATTTATTTATTATATGTTAATTATGGACCAGAAATTGACCTGGGCTGATTATACTAAGGGAACAGTGGGGTTTTTTTTATAAGCAACAACCAATTCCTTCCCTTTAAAAGTTTGAGAATATGAGGAGCTGTAACTATTAATACTTGTTATAGGTAAATTATCATTTACACTGCAATAAATTTAAACATTCTCTTAGTTACTTTAACATGACTCATAGAGATAGGCATCCAAGACGGGAGGAGAAATATGCAAAAAAGCTAAGATCCAAGAGGCTGGAGGTCTAAGCGGTGTTAATCTGGAACTTGTACCTGATAGAATGAGGAACAAAAGGACAAGAGGTAATTGTCCTGTAATGGACAAATGGTGGTGATAAGGGAAAGAGTGATTACCTACAGTCAGAGATATTCTTTAGTGATGGAATGCAGTTAGTCAGGACCATGTGGTTTTAAAGAGCATGGCAGAGGCCAGGTTCCAAGGGAGCACCTAAAGTTTTCAGGAGTCCTGGGCCAAGGAATTAGCAGGGGTTTGGATCGTTATGAAACCTGGATGTCTTTGCCATGCATGTGTCAGGGCTGAAGTCTTGCTGCATTAGAAAAGAAGGAATTTTCCCAATAGTAAGCAGTATTCATTGTTGGAATATTCTACCAGTAGCCTTTAAATAGAAAAAAAGTCAACTGTTAGTTGTAATCCTGTTGGAAATTAGAATGAGAGACACTGATTTTTGTTATTTTATCACAATTTTCATTTACAAAAAAAATATATTTAGACTTTAGCCTCTTGGTTTGGACATTTTCAAGTTTATTCACACAAAGTAGACACTTTCTAAATATTTGCTGAAGAGAAATGCAATTCCTCTAATCTTTGTATAACTTTGAAGACCTCTGTAATTCTATTCAAAAAAGAATATTAATGAGATGTATATACTCTTTTTAATGTTTTCAAGAAAGTGAAATTTAATGGAGTCTGTTTCCAGTATCACTACAAGAGAAAGGAATAATGATTTTATTTCTAAGAAAATAATTTTATTGACATTTCTAAGATAATTTTATTGAAACTATAACTTAAGTTGTTCTATACAAAAAATGCTTTAGAAATTTGTAAAACTTAGGTTGGATATTAAAATACTTTCTTCAGATAATCAGGAACATAGTAGATATAGAATTAGAGAATTGTTTCAGTTCTTGTGTTAAATTATTGAAATGGGTACAATGCTGAACTGCCCTGAGGTCATATCTAAGCAGTTCACTAAATCAACATTATCTAAATCTTTGTTTATTTTTTTCCTGATTCTTGAAGATTAAGCAAAGAACATTCCTCAAGTCTAGGCTTAATGTCAACATTACAAATTAGCAAGAAGAATATATCCAAAATGTAGAGGAGTGTTTAGAAGTGGGAGAGCTAAGAGTATACAGGAAGGGAAATGCAAGTTGTAATGTTTACGTTTTGAATTTTACTCTTTCCTGGACTCATACTTAAGTGCAGACTTATTAGATATTCATTAACCTCTAGTGAACCTGTAAGAATGTCCTTTAGTGAATTTTAAAGTTTGAGTATCAGGTATAGTTACAACTTTAAAGAAAAAGCAAAGACCAGACTCTTCACCCAGACATAAATTAACGTAATTTCAACCTTTTGGGTTAATATACAATAGCAATTTAATGACTAGAAAATAGATTAATTGAGAAATACAGTAGACCCTGCATGAATCTAAATTCAGTTTCTTCTGGTCCATGGAAAGACTGTGTAATTTATTTTGGCTCACCTAAATCTTTAAAAAATATTCTGGTTTATATGTACACAATTGTGTTCAATCAGTTATCCTAATTATTATTATTTTCCACAATGTTTGCACACTGTTTCAATGGCAACAGAAAAGAATATATAATTAGAAATATTTTCAGTTCACCAATTAGTAAAATATCTCCTTAGATGATAGAAAGTCCAGACAACATCTAATGCACATTCCCAACCCATGAAATATTTTAATCATTAAGAAAAAGTATAGCTTATGTTTTATTAACGAAGCTGCAAGGGACTTGAAATTAGAAATTGAGTCTTAGCAAGATCTATATCCCTTGATATCTATCTGCCTGACTCAGAGCAGATGCTGATCACTATTTATTGAATTGGATGAAGTCTTGATAAGTTCAGCCTTATGAAAGCATCATTATCTTATTAAATTCATAACCTGGGAGAACATTTACTTTCATAAAAAATTAACTGAAGTAGTTAGAACTTGTAGAATAGTAATCTTATACTATCGACACATTCAGGAACAGAAAATGAAAGATTAGAAAGGGTATAACCATTTGGAATGACTGCTCTGGAATTTTAAATGGTATGTTTAAGCTTCAGAATAGGCTTGAAAACATAGATAGAGCCCCAGAAATGATTGGTTTCTCAAATGTGATTAGAATCAACCCTGTTTCATTAAGAGAATCTCAACTGAATTATGAGTATCATTGTTTGGTGATTTTAAGGTGTTTTATACAATGGAGTTCCTTTTGCCAGATTCTATGGGATGGAAGAGAAGGAGCGGGCGTTGTAAGTATGTTTGCTTCATGGATCTCCCAAATCCTGGCTAAAGAAAAAATCTGTCTACCCAACTTCCTTTTATTTCTGGCAAAAACTTGTTTTTTTTCTTACTAATTATCCCCAGCTGTACCAGATTCTGCATTTCTTATTTTTAACTTTACATGTTCTTACATCTGTGTACTTCTTGTATGAAATATTGGGTCTTAAAATGGGAAATCCTTTGGGAGGGGTATGTACAATTATGATTGTCTAAAAAGAAAAAAATTTATAAAACGTTGAAGCTGAATAATAGTCCTTTCTATTTTTCCTATCTGTTGCCAGTCAACTACTTAATGCCACTGTATTGGTATTTACCTACAATAGCAATGGAGAATACTCTTTTCAGTTATTGAGAATTTTGATATAATTCAATTTTTTAAAAATCTCATGTTTCCCTGTCCCTTAGTTTTCTTTCAGAGGAAATCAATGTGCCAATCTATCACTTTAAATGCACCAACTGCAGATTTTGCCTGCAATATTTAAATTTCGTCAGAAGATTCTTCACATTCCCTGGTGAAGGATGGCAGTAAAATTGTAATAAATAAGCTTTGGGCTTATTATTTTACACTGAATGATGAGGATTAAAACCCAAAAGAGGTGCATAGCACAGTTAAGGTTAAATTGCAGAGACTCTGCCAGAGAAAAGCAACTTCTTTATATAAATATGGAAGCACGGAATACTTTGAAAGCACAGGGTAGACTCTGGAGAGTTTTAACATGTTGTATACCTGCTCGGTTTGTGTTTGCCTGAGTTGACATTATTCTTTTCTTGCTTTTGCAACAACTTCATCATTTATACTTAAGTAAAAATAATGAAGAAAAACTAACAGTAATCCCTTTGACTTTTAGCTGGTGCATTTCCTGGTAATTTCAAAAGTTCAAAAATAGCAATTTGGGTAAATGTTAAAACAATATGCATTTTCATAAACTGTAATATAATTCTTTGTAAATGGCAAAAACACATTGACCTTTTAATCAGGAAAACCTGCTAATTTGAAAACCATGGAACCCAGGCAACATTACCTTTTCCAAGATGCTCAATATGAAGAGTAATAATAAAAGTGTCATATTTGATATTTTGCAGATGTTCTTACTGCAAAAATGATAGCTTTATTTTTGTAAATTTATCTTGAATGAAACCACTCTGTTGAATTCTCTTATTTGTATTAAGTGGTCTGTCTGTATGTAGATGAAAATATCTTTGGCCGAAGTGACCATTTTTACAAGCCTTGCACTTCTATTTTTCTCCCTTTGCTTTCTTTATTGCATTGACTTTATTACATTTTATGTTAAAGAGTGACCAGTGATTGAGGAATGCTGTTTGTTTGTTCTTTATATTACTAAATTTTCTCTATTATATAAGGTGCTTGTTGCAGGTATACTGATTGGTATATTACATTGGTAAAATTTTATATTGTTGATTAATTTTTGTATTATTGGAATAAATTTTACCTTAGCTTGATTTTTTAAACAAATGCCACTATATTTAATTATCTAATATTCCATTTGGGATTTTTCATTTACACTCTTGAATGAATTGTACCTTATATCTCATTTGTCAGTTTTGGAAACAGTTACACTATCATTTTTGAAAATAGAAAGCTGAGCAGAATTTATGATTTGTACAATATAAGAATTATTTTTTTAATTTAATTTATTTTTATTTATTTACTTTTTGGCTGCGTTGAGTCTTCATTGCTGCACGTGGGCTTTCTCTAGTTGCGGCAAGTAGAGACTGCTCTTCGTTTTGGTGCGCGGGCTTCTCACTGCAGTGGCTTCTCTCGTTGCAGACCATGGGCTCTAGGCATATGGGCTTCAGTAGTTGTGGCATGTGGGCTCAGTAGTTGTGGCTCGTGGGCTCTAGAGCGCAGGCTCAGCAGTTGTGGCGCACGGGCTTAAGTTTCTCCACGGCATGTGGGATCTTCCTGGACCAGGGCTTAAACCCGTGTCCCCTGCATTGGCAGGCAGATTATAACCACTGCACCACCAGGTAAGTCCAAGAATTAATTACTGTTTGAACTTTTGAAGAGCTCAGGAGTAAAGCCATATAATCCTGGGGCACCCAAGGAAGGGGAAATTAATTTGTTTTTTAATTGCCATTTAAAATTCATTAATTCTATTTGCTCACTCAAGTTTTCAATTTTTTGGTGCCGTTTTCTCATTTTATAACCTAGAAATGTATTCATTTCTTCTAGGCTTTCAAATATATATGTGAATTGTTTAACACTATGTCTTTTCTACTATATTTTAAAATCTCTGTTGTTTAGTAAATTACCTCTTTCATTCTATATTTTTATTTTCATATCCTCTCATTTTTTTCTTAGTCAGGTTGCCGGAATCTATTTTATTAATTTCTTTAAATATTTTGGTTTATCATTTTTGTCTTTGCTGTTATTTTTTTAAAAATTTAGTTTGAATGTTTAGCTCATTTTTATTACATTGACTTTTAAGTGACAATTTGGCTACACATAAAATTTGTATTCCACATTCTTTTTCTTCAACATGTGAAAAATATTACCTTATTGACTGTATATTTTGGTTTCTTGTAAGACTTGTGTTGTCTATCTGATTCGTTTACCTTTACTGGTGAAGGTAAAGGGAAGGTGTAAAAAGCTGTTATTTTGGGAAGCTGTAAATTTTCCTTTTAATTTATGTTCTTAAATTTCTTTATATGTCTAAGTATGGGCTTTTCCTACCCACTTGGCAATCTATGATGCTTTTCAACATGAAGTCTTCCTTTTTCCTTTAATTCTAGGAAATGTGGTATTATTTCCTAAAACAATTTCTTCTTCCCAGTAACTTTCCCCTCATCTCTCTGGTACTCTATTACCAAAATATGGCATATCTACTACTATGTGCAACATCTGCTATTTTTTCTTTGTATAGCTTATTTTTCTTTATCCTTTGTCTTTTGGGGAGAGCTTCACTATATGATATTCCAGTGAACTAGTTTATTCTATGGCTGTATACATCCTGCTACTTATACCGTTTATTGAGTTTTTATTTAAACACTTATTTAACTCAGGTCTAATATGTCAACTTTTATTTTTTATTAGTCCTTGTTCTTGATTCATTATTGCCAGCATTTTTCATTATTTCTTGAGAATAGTGTACATATTGTAGAAAAATTTTGGACCACCTGTTCCAATAGGTCTGCTTTAGATGGTGTGTGGTGTCTGATTTTGTATACTTTTACAATAATCAGGAGTTGGCAAATTATACTTCAAAGTCCAAAACTGGACCACCACTTGTATTTATAAAAAAAAAAAAAAAAAAAAAGCATTATTGGAACACACCAACAACTATTTGTTAATGTATTGTCTGTGGCTGATTTCACACACAGCAGAGTTGAGTAGTTGGGACAGAAACTGTATGGCCTACAAGGTCTAAAATATTTACTATCTGCTCCTTTAAGGAAAGAGTTTGCTGACCATCAGTCTAGTTAATCTCACCTTTGAGTTCATATCTCCTGTGGGGATCAACTCCCCTGTGTGTTAATGTGTATTGGGGAAGATTGGAAGCCTAGTCCCAATTTGCAGCATCTTTAAACATAGAGACAGAGAGAGAGAGAGAGAAAGGGAGAGAATATGAATGAAGTAGTCCCAGGGTGGAAAGTTCATCCATTGAGAACAGCTCTTTTGTTGCTGATCACCAGGCAAATATTCTGGCTAAACATTTACCTTGAATTTCTTTGTAAGGAGTGGCCTGGAAGAAACTATAGTAGTTATTAATGGGATGCTACTCATGTTCCACCTCAGTTTTATGGCACTTATTCTTCTAGCTACTGGCAGAGTTTCCTACATCCCTCTCTAGAAATTGTGTCATCCTAAGGAAGCTGCCTAACCTTTTCCCCTGTCCCTAGTGATCAACATCCAGTGACTGGTCACTGCAGTGTTCAAAGGCCTGACTCCCTGGTCTCAATTAGAGACATCTCTGAAGGGCCATCCCAACTCTAGAACTCCCTGTGGGACTGAATGATGTTGCTGTAGCCGTTGAAAAGCAGTTCATTTTCTTTCTCTACCTAACTCTGTTTCCCTTGCTCTTTCCTAGGTGGCGTTCCAGAGAACACTCCCCACATAGAGATTTCAAAGCCCAGTCAGCTTCCTGTGCTACCCCGAGAGGAGGAAGTCTTCTTCATTTTTTTTTTTTTTTTTTCTGTTATCCTTGAGATGCAAGGAGTAAGGGGATTGAGAGGAAAAATCACAGAAGCAGGACTTCCCTGATGGTCCAGTTGTAAAGAATCCACCTTACAATGCAGGGGACGTTGGTTCGATCCCTGGTCAGGGAACTAAGATCCCACATGCCACGGGGCAACTAAGACCATGCGCCACAACTACTGAGCTCTCGCACCTCAACTAGAGAGCCTGCGTGCCACGAACTACAGACCCCACATGCCCTGGAGCCCACACGCCACAACTACAGACAGAAAACCCGCACGCCACAACTAGAGAGAAGCCTGTGCCTCAACTAGAGAGAAGGTTGCACTCTGCAATAAAAGATCCCGCATGCCTCAATGAAAATCTCGTGTGCCGCAACTAAGACCCGATGCAGCAGAAAATAAATTAAATAAATAAATACATCTTTAAAAAAAATAATAAATAACAGAAGGGAAGCCATTCAGTTTAGTGTGGTTTACATCAGTTCCTTACAACATTAATGTCCTCATGCGTCCATAAATTTCACTCAATAACATTGGGGAGCCTGGTGTCTTGCACAGATTCCCATAATGTGAGATGGAAATTACCCTCTCAAGGCTACTTCAAGAGACAGGAATGGAACTCTGAAGCTCCTGTTCAATCATTCCTCCAACTGCTATGATTTCAAACCCTTTTACCCACATGGCTGACACCCCCTTTCCTACTTCCCGCTCCTGTCACTTCCCACACATATAAACAACCTTATGATCGTTTCAGTTTCCCAGATGGTACCATCTTTTTTGTTTATTTTAATTCTAGGAACTCATGCTTCACTTTCACTCACAAACATAAAGTTTATTATATTTTGGGGATGGAGGAATGCAATTCAGGTATAAACCCATATTGAGAATATTCAGGTATAAACCTTTACCTTCAATTAGCAAGCCTGAGTTAATGAGAAGATTTTTCTTTACTGTTAACTGTTTAACCACGGAGAACTCCTAGAATCTTAAAAATGCAACGCTAATTAATAATGTGAGCTCTCTATGTTCCCCAGGAATGGATGCCAGCCTCCATTAAAATATTTTGGTTTATAGCCTTCCTCTGAATGAAGGTTGAGAGTTGCCAGTTACTCCTTACACACTGTTACCCTAGATAATGTGTTCACCCACACTACACAAAAACTATTCCCAAAGTTATCCACCTTCCTCTGACTCTCCACCTCAGACTCTTCCCCTTCACCCTCCACCATGCAGATGGCTGTGATTCTTACCCCAGAGAAAGCAGAAACTGTTAGAGCATTCTACTAGAAATGATTTTCACATCAGCATATATAGCATCAGAATATCTTGTGTGAACTGCAGACTGATACAGCCAGTTGCTATCTTACATACACTTCCATGTCCCAAAGTCTGGCTTGACTCAGTCTATCCAAAACCATAATTTTGATCTTCACTGTTAAATCTGATTCTCCGTCACCATTTCCACTCTTGCTATATAGAACAATTACCCATCCAACTGTTAGGTCAGAAATCTAGGTGTCCCTACAACACTCTCATTTGCACTCATCAATAAACTATTACATTTGTACCTGTCAATCCCTCTGGACTCTCTCTTCTATATTGCTACCATCCTAGTGCAAGCAGTAAAATTCTCTCACTTGTACTGATGTGACAACCTGTTAATTGGCCTTCCTATTGACATTTATTTCTACTCTTTCCAATCTCTTCGTCATACTGCAGTCAAATAGGCTGATGCTTTAAAGATTGTATATTTGATTGTGTTACTATTTCAGTTGAAACATTCTTTAGGACAAAGCCCAAAATCCTTAATATGGTCCATCAGGCTCTACATTTTATGACCTCTGATGATACCCAGGCGCTCTGAGGGGGCACTACTATTGCATCCTATTTTACAAATGAAGACTGAAAACTCGTAGAAGTGAAGAAACCTACCTAAAGCTTGCTATAGATGCTATGATGTTTAGATCTTCTGAGGACAAATTCTATCATCTTTGTCTTCAATACTGATCTTATATATGAAACTATGTTAATCCAATACTCAGGAATTAAATATCTGTATTCTTACCACTCATCTAAGATGTGGGACTGTAGACATGAAATATGAAAAAAAAAAAAACCTTTCTGTGGACTCACCAGCCTGCACACAGATAATTAGTGGTATATAAGTGCTTCGAGACAGTGCTCTTCATGTTTTTGTTCAACTGTTTTTAAAAGAACTGTGAAAAACTAGGAACTCATTTATAAATTTTTCAGGTTGACATCTAAATTTTTATCTTAATAGTTGTAAATGGTGTATAATTTTTGACATATTTTAAATTTGAACATTTTGAAATAAAATTATTACATCAGTTTTAAAATTGTTTTCTATGGACTAAAAAAACCCTAAATATCATGACAATTTGATTCCTACTATCATCCACATAAAAATATTCATAAACACTTTTGTCCCTAGCAGCTAGCAATCTTGCTCTCCGTTTTTTTTTTCTTTTTTCTTTTTTTTTTTTTTACCTTGATCATGTAATTCCATTTCACTTCCACAAAGAACTTATCATAATGCTTGGAATTATTTATTGAACTTCATTATTTTCTGCAAAAAAATATGAATATAAATAAATATTAATTCTTTATTTTCTGAAATAAATTTCTTCTGGATTTCATTATTATTAGAATATTTAGTGTCATATTGTAAATCCAAACAACCTGAATATAATTATTTGATGTTTGTAAGAGTTGCATGCCAAAATCCACAAAGTTATTCATAAAAATATAAATATTTTAATTTTCAATTTTTTTTCACAAAGATTTGGAAGCTACTTGAGCTTGAGGAAATAAAAAAAAAGTTTCCTGATCGTTCACTTTCTCAACATCTTCACCAGTCTTAAGATTGTCCCTTTGGTTGGCCCACCCAGAGTTTATGCACTTCTGGACAGCAGTTAGAGACAGAATGGGCAGGAGAAATGCCTTTCTTTTGTAAATGGGAAAAGAATCATTGAGAAAGGGCAGTTGGCAAAAGAGGACATGCACCTGTAACACAGGTGCCTTTGGAAAGGAGCCTTGTAAAAGTCGAGGATCTGAATATTGATCCTTTTTAACACCATCCTGGCCAGTGTGGCCCTTAGAGAGTGGGATAGACACACCCACATCCCAGTTTGAATACTACTGATTTATAGAACATGGTATATTTAGGAACTGTACTAAAGCACAGTATTTGATATACAATGTGGCTAAGCAAAGTGTCTGAATGTTATTTGAAAGTTTTTTTTAAAGTAGTATGAATCTGTATAAAACACTCTCAGTCAATAAGTCTTTAAAAAAAAAAAAACCCTCTAAAGGTAAACTGATCAAAATTTAAATATTAATGTTATTATCTTAATTTGCTTTCTGAAGACTCATACTATCTTGTCAGTGCAACATTCAGAACTTGTTTGATTTAAGCCATAAATTTGCCTACTCTACATTATGGTATTTGCTTGCTTGAGTGAGGCATAGCTGGTAGTAGATATCTAGGAGACATCATATATATGGTGATGGTGTGGCTTAAATAGGCAAAATGTAAGGATACAGCAAAACTATCATGTTCTGCCTCTGTTTTATATCAACCACTGAAAAATTTTACATTTTGTTTATCAATGCTCTGAATAATTTAAAATATGCTTTCTTTTATCATTAAACTGTTATACTGTTTTATCAAATGAGATTGTTTTTACATTCATTTTAAGTAAATAATAAAATAGAAATCTTGGGGCTTCTCTGGTGGTCCACTGGTTAAGAATCAGCCTGCCAACGCAGGGGAAACAGGTTCGAGCCCTGGTCCAGGAAGATCCCACATGCCACAGAGCAACTAAGCCTGTGTGCCACAACTACTGAGCCCGTGCTCTAGAGCCTGCAAGCTGCAACTACTGAGCTCACGTGCCACAAATATGAAAGCCCGTGCACTCTGATGCCCGTGTGCTGCAACTACTGAGCCCACATGCTGCAACTACTGAAGCTTGCATTCCTAGAGCCCATGCTCCGCAACAAGAGAAGCCACCACAATGAGGAGGCTGCACACTGCAACAAAGAGTAGCCCCCACTCATCGCAACTAGAGAAAAGCCCACGCGCAGCAATGAAGATCCAGCACAAACAAAAAAGTAAAAATAATAATAATAATAAAATAAAGGAACACTTCGAAAAACAAATCTTGTGTACACTACATCAGTATTTGGGTAATTATTTATTACAATTTTTTGTTTAATTATTGAGACAATATATTTCTAACTAAAAAGATGAATAAAGAGTTTAAACTCTTTAGGTTTGAATAAAGTACAAGAAAAGTTTGGCATGTTAATTTCTTTTCCTTAAAACGATAAAGTCATTTACATTTCAACTTGTGCTTTTGTGTGTGTACTTAGTCTCTGAAAACATTACTTTTAAGAGTCAGGTTCATATGATCAAGACACTATGTCAAAGTGGCAATTTTGTTTTCTTGATCAGTACTAAGCCTTAGTTTAAATGAGTTCAAATTTCAAAGTCCATTAACATTTAGTCAAAGTTTCATCTTATATATTCTAACTGAAAGGGCACCTTGACTTTTACTTCCTATGCATAGCCATGATGTAAATATCATTAACAGGTATTGATACATGTATAAATGGAGGTATACATTTTATCTATAAACAATATTATTCATAATTGATAAGCACATTGTTTTACTTACAGATTCTGTATCTATAATTATTTTCATTAATAACATATCTTGTCACTCTCAATATTTAGCCCTGACCCAAACTCAATTCAGTACAAAAAAATTAATGTTAACTGACATTTTAGCATAATGACACCATAAGCTACGAGTAAGCAGTTTATATTTATATATATACTCACATTAATAAGTTGTATATTTTATATATTTAAAAATATATGTGATGTAAGAATAAGACAAAGGAAGCCCACCAAAACTTTTAAAGGAGGAAGAAGACCAACATTGCCATTCCTAAACAAAGACCCTGCTTCCTTCTGGTGTAGCTGGCTCTCACACAAGGGATTGGCACAGGAAAACAAAGCAAGACCAGCTATGACTTTGGCACCTGCCACACTGCCTTCACTCATAAGTGTTTGAAAAGCCATGAAGAGGGGTTTCCCCTTCCTTTGATCTTCTCTCTCTAAGAATTCATAGTATCATCAGACAGAGAAATAGGATCAGAATGTGCTGGATATTGTGTTCCATTGGATTTTGTAAATGTCTGTTATGCTCCGTATCCAAGTGAGGATAAGTTGTTTTGTGAATTATCAACCAGCCAAAGAAGTCTCTGAGGTCTCTGTGTCCACTTCTTTCTCTCCCTTCCTCCCTTATTCTTTCTCCATCTTTCCATGCTTCCCTCTCTCTCTCTATCTGTCTCTCTTTCTCTCTCTCTCTCCCTTTCTCCCTCACACACTCTTAAATCCAAAGTTGTCACACTTTGGGTTTCTTTCCCTATTGTGCTTTCCTTCCACAAAATAATAGCAGGATTTATTTCTTGATAGTAGAATATTTCCCTTTTGAAAAGCATTTGTATTTTTTGAAATTACTTAGATAAGTATATTTTATGATTTAACAAATATTACCAGACCATTTCTGGTGTTGATGAGGTTATAGTAAAATGTGCCCAATCATACACTGCCGATGGAAATCATTCCAAAAGATCCTTAGGAATGAAAGCTGGTGCCACCATGTGAGACTCAAATTACCTGGTTGGTCAGGTCTCAGTCTCTGTGTTCATTTCAGTTTTAGAGTTAGAAATACCACGTGCCAATGTAAGAAAACGTGTTGGTGGGTACACAGATTTATTAAAAGAAAATTGATATATTAAATAAGAACATCAAAGAGAATATTTTAATAAAAGCACAGTAGGAACAGAGACTCAGGCTTATATACTTTGCAACTTAAGGAATAAGCTTGCTGATGCCACTCAGTTAATGAACTTTAAGAGCTTAGTTTTAGGCTGCATTAAAAATATATTCCCTATGTTCGTAATACTTCTTTGACTCAATTTTACATGACTCTGTTTTCCCCCCAAATGTTGATACTTAGAAATAATATTTTAATATAGTAGAAAAAGAATTTTATTTTATAAGAAATGGCAAAATCTCTGGTAGCAAAAACAAAAAATATACATATAACTCCACCCTTTAGATAGTATAACCTAAATATTTTGGTGTGTTTCTCACTAATCTTTCTATAAATACATATACAATAGGCATATACATTATTATGTAGCTATACTTATATATTATCAATTGGTACATGTCATTATTTGTAAATACTACATTGTTATTCTTCACCTGTGTCATTAAATATTCTTCAAATGCATGACTTTTCATGTCTATACACATCTTATTTTGTAAATATTCTGTGATTTATTTCACCATTTCTCTACTATTTAAAATTAAAATTAATGGAAAAAAATGAATTTGTAGATAGAAAGAACAGATTTGTGGTTGCTAGAGGTGGGTTTGGGGGGGATTGTGAAATGGGTGAAGGGGTTCAAAATGTACAAACTTCCAGCTATAAAAAAATAAGTCCTGAGAATGTAATGTACAGCATGGTGACTATAGTTAATAGTCATGTATTGCATATATGAAAGTTCCTAAAAGAGTGGACCTTAAAAGTTCTCATCACAAGAAAAAAATTTATAACTATGTGTGGGGACAGATGTTAACTAGACTTACTGTGGTGATCATTTTACAATAGATAAAAATATTGAATCATGTTGTACACCTGAAACTCACATAACATCAATTATGCCTCAATTAAAAAATTAAGATATGGTAATATTTTGCTATTATAAATAACCTGCCATGAACAGTATATTAATAAACATTCACATTTCTTTCTGATACTATCTTTAATATAAATTGGTAGAAATGAAAAGGTAGATTAAATGGTGTATTTTAAGGCTTTTGAAATGTGCTGTCAAACTATTATCTATTATGATTAATACATATTATTCCATATTCTAATAACATACATATATGTGTATATTCATACAAACATATCTTTCTAACGTCGATATATGTACACAATACCTTATTTTTTAACCTGTTTCTAAATCTGGACCAGAAGTGTACATCTGGCTCAGACATGTCCAGGCAGGCTAGTGGAGTTTCACATGGCTGCTTTGGCTCCCACCTTGACCCCTTCTCCAAAAATTCTCAAGGTCTAGTAATCCTCTGGTCATGAACTCCGTGGAAGATTATTACAAAGCTCTACAACCAAAAAAGAATTGAGGTTAATTAGCTTTCATTTTTCTTCTACCTATTGTGTGATGCTTTAAAGAGTTTGCTGCTTTAATTTAAAATCTCTTACAAGAGCAACTGAGCATTTGCCATTTTTTTATATCCTCCAACATTCTGATTCTTTAAACTCTGTCCAACAGCTTTACATAGCACATGATTCTAGTTAAAAGCCTCCACTAATGCTTGATGGCATTACTTTCACCAGTGATTATATCAAAATAAATTGGATGGTCTGTACATTTACAAATGTATTAAGGCTTAAAAATATTGGCTTATTTGTCTCTCCACATCTTTTCAATGTCATGAGATATCTATCTTTGGAAGTAACCATGTGATTTATTCACATATACCCTATAAACATTTAATGATGACTGAAGTAGTCACTTCATTACCAAAGAAAGTAAAATTTCTAAGATTAATTTAGCCTCTCACAGTAAAGGGATCTAATTATACACTAGCTCAGTCCTTATCATTTCTTACCAGGACAATGTCAAATACCCAAATGCCTCCTCCTTCTTCCATGTAGTGTGTGTGCATGTGTGTGTGTGTGTGTGTGTGAGACCCTTCACTATTTTAAATGTTCACAGGACTTGCCATTTTTGTCTAAAAATTTATTTACTTAATATAGTACAGCATTTTGGGAATAGTAAAGTTTAGTTTGGTAAAGTCCCTGCTCTTATTTGTTGGTTACGCAAGCCTGGAAAAGTTATTTTGACCCTGTAAGCTTTAGTTTCTTCATTTGTGAAATAGGGATGATGATTTACTTAGCTTCTATAATTGTTATGGTAATTAAATCCGATACTAATATATTCAGGAAATTTGAAATAGACAAATGTTTCTTTGAATTTTCCATCACAATATAAAGAACAGAGAAGAATACCTGGTTATTCCCAGTGACTAGGAGGTGAATAGCGTCACAGCCTGTTACAAATATCTGATCTAATTAACTTTTCAAGTTAATTTCTCATCTACTCCTCAGTGTTTATTTTCATAGGAATGTGATGCATTTCCTACTCCCACACCCTTCACTCCCGCATTCTCAACAAAAATTGATATCCCAGGAAAGGGCACCGAGTTTGCGTTATTTGAAAAGTATAGCAATTCGTGAATGCCAATCATTATTATTGGTTTATTTTGTACAAGATTTTTCAAGATTTGGCTTTCAAAGCCTAATCCTCACTTGCCTTGCCTCATTCCTGTTCACACTTTGTGTTTCAGTTAGATCAGAATGTCCCCCATTCTCACCATTCTTCATCCCATTTCACACTGTTGTCCACACTGTGCTCTGCAAGCTCATTACTTTGGGAAAATTCCTTTTCTTGGAATATTCCTAATCAGTCCTTGAATATCTTGGATTAACATTTATATTAACAATTTCTCTTAAAAAATTCAAATACACTTGTGGGATAAAATACATCAATACAACTTTTTACATCTCAGCATAAATTAAAAATTTAACCCCTATATGAGGCTGAGGTACATACATTTAAGAAGTAGTCTCCTTTAAGGAACTTGACATTTTCACCTACTGTGGTTTCTAAACCACAAAAAGAAAAGGAAAGCCCAAACAAGAAGGAACAAACATTTACTGGGTGTGTGTACCGCATGAGAGTCACTATTGAAGGCAATCACGTTCGTTCATATCTATACTTTAAACTCTTTACCAAGTCAAGGAGATAAATATCAGTTAACAATCAAAACTTACAGATATTGTCTTTAAATATCAAAAGGACTAATTCATTTTGTCAAGGTCATAGGGCTAAAAAAGATTAGGGAAAAAAAAACCTCTTGAATGTCATAAAGTTAACTTAATTCTTCTATCCTTCTTTTATCTTTGCTGAAACTACACACTCTCTGATTGCTCTTGTTTATTACCAGTATCGGGTAGCATATAAGAGGTACAAAGAGGTGATTAGGTGGCTACACATGAAGTTCTTACCAGAACATCTTTTATTTCAACTATGAATCTATCCTTAAAACTCTGAGATATTAATAAAGAGAAATATGAAAGTATAGCAGACAAAGGTATTATACTAAATAGTTTATTCATTGAAATTTAGCAACAATGACACTTGAATGATTTCCATTTAATTACTCAGTTGAGTTAAACGAAGCTAAACTAACCCCAATCTTATTTTATTTTATTATTATTATTTTTTTGGCCACACTGCATGGCATGCGAGATCTTAGTTCCCTGACCAGGGACCCAATCTGTGCCCCCTTCAGTGGAAGTGCAGAGTCTTAAGCCACTGGGCCACCAGGGAGGTCCCTTCTCCAAAGTTATTTTAAAGAGGATGCCACTCTTAAATGAAGTATTATAGCATATGACTGAATAAACTCTATGTAATGGTGAACATATTGAGAAAAAAAGAACTGTACAAACCTTACCAAACTATAAATTTTATATATTTGCTTTTTTTTTCCTTGCTTTCACAAACATATTGATTGTACTTGATATGGCTTGGAACACCTTTTGGGTGTTCAGCTAAAATTGCCTGGAAAAACACAGGGAGTGAAAAATGGCATAGAAATGTTTGCAAGAGTTAACTTAAAATTCCTACAAATTACAAAACATTTTTGCAAAGGCTACTGTTAAAAAATTATGAAAAAAATGTTTTTTTGTGACTTTACTAAGATGCCTCTTTATATTTCTTAAATACAAACCAAGAACAAAGCCTTTGTTTCTTCCTTTCCTGCTTCCTACACTTCCTTGCTAGTTTCTCCTGGGAGAACTTCCTTATTAAATCAGTGGCTCTCAAATCCTAGGCTCAGGGTCTACTTCTGAGAGACTTTGGCCTAAGATGGCCTCAGAAATGCTTATGAGCACATTCAGTATCTGTTATTTTTAAATATTAACCAATCATGTGACAGCAATGTTTATAATAGACCCAATTTGTCAAGACAAAGAAAGTTGATGCAGTTAAAAAATAATTTCTGCACAACTCAATTTCTTGTTTCAAGACCTCCACAACTACTACTACTACTAAAGTCACAACTACTGTTTTTGTGACAAGAATATCTTTATGAGGCAAATATATTTCACTAATTTCCTGTCTTAATTAGTCCTTGGACATCATAAATCTTTGAAAAGGTCAAATACCTCAATGGAAATTTTAGCACTATAGCTACTTTTATATGATCCTTGTGTTACCAAGTCCAAGCTCGCTCTGCTCACCATACAACAGGCCAATGAATCGGAGACGAGGTGTTGAAGCAAGGAATACGACTTTATTTGGAAAGCTGGCAGACCAAGAAGATGGCAGAATAAAGTTTCAAAATAACCGTCTTATCGGGGTTTGGATGACAGCACAGAGAGGGGGAAGAGATGAGGAAGTAAAGTAAAAGGCCATAAGTTTTACATATATCACCTGGAATGGCCAGCCTCGGGGAGGGCATGTATTAATTTCTTCTTCCTTGCAGCCATCCACAGGTGGACAAGGTCCGGATGTTTCCCTAAACAAAGGCACTTTGGTTTAACATTCAGGCAGAGGGGCAGGGTTCCCCCAGGCAGGCCATTATGTATGGACAGTATTCTTTTAGTGAACAAAAACAACAACCGGACGCAAAGGTTAAAGTAAAAGAAACAGATCCAACATGTAGTCAGATTTGGCTCTTCCTTGTTACAATTGTAAATTATCTTAAGATGTATATATATTTTTTCTAAAAATTTCAAATAAAGTGTTTTGTACACATAAATAGACTTATAGGAAATTAGTGTCTTATTTGAATTTGATGAAACCATGCAGTGAATAATATGGACATATTTTGTTTGACAGAGTTTTTTTTTTCAGCTCAAATTTTATTTTGCTTTTATAACTTTAGGTTTCTAAAATAAATATAAACTTATCTTACAGGTGACAATCCTCAATCACCAAAGAATTAGGTTATGATATAAGCAATTAAGAAATATTTTGAAATGCTGGAATTATATAGAGTTCAGTTCTATAGAGCAGAGCTATACTTTCATGAAACACCCAAGTGCTTTGAAATTCACTGGCAAGTGATTTCATTGGCAAATAGCTCTTGCTTACTTTTTCCCTTCAGAACAGGATCTAACAAGGTCGATACTCTGAAACTCCCTAAGATCTCTAAAGTCGGCAGTTACTCTCGAAATAAGACATTTCCTTTGGTGATGACCTCATTTGAAAGGTCAAGTAGTGAATAGGAAATTCTTAGAGATTGAAATGGCACTGCCAAGAGAAGGAAGAAAATCACTTATTTTCAAAGGACTTTTGTTGATAGCTCAGATTAGGGCTTTCCATCCTGGATTTTTTCCCTCTTAGATCCCTGTACCTCATGTACATTTTCTCCAAATAAATTTCAGAAAGAGTGGCAATAATTGGTATGTAATATAAAGAAACTGAAATAGAATTTTCTTAAATCGATCATAGCATAATTCATGTATATGTGATATCAAATATGCCTTTATTTTAAAACATTACTATATTTGATATCATGCATATAAAATCCATGTAATTAATTGTTTCTATATTTCTTATCCAGTTGTTTTCACAGTATTAAAAAAAAAAACAAGAAATATTTCATTGTAGAATTATTTTGTAAGCCAGAAAATGTATTTTACTTTCATTCATTAGTTATACCACATACATTTTTGAAGGCAATATGCACATCAACATGATTATCACATCAATATAAAGGAGATATACAAACATCTTCAATACAAAGAAGCATAATATACACATTAAATGAAGCACAGAGACTAAGGCAGTTGGTGGAGCAAGGCAGTTGCTTGGGGAAATCAGGAAGTTCTTGGCTGTGATGGGTTATTTAATCTAGAGGACAGTCTTCTGAGAGAATGTGGTCACTTCCCTAATCCAGAAAGGAACATATATTCAAACTCTGCTTAAAGAGCAAATAATAATCCAGTTCATCTGAAGGCTATAAATATGGTAAAATTGAGAGTTTTGTTCCAGACAGTAAATGTCCTGAATGCCAACCTACAGTGTGACCTTCATTCAGAAAGTGGAAGTTTGTGAGAAGGGAGATTACATTTCCAAAATTATGTTAAAAAGGTAAAACTGATAGTAGTGGTATGTGCATTAGCTTGGAGAAGGAGAAACTAGAAGCATGGTGAAAAGTCAGGTGGTAATTTTAAGAGGCTAAAAGCCCAGATCAGGCTGATGGAATTGGTAACAGAATCTACTGCAGGATGGGCAGACAGGCCAGAAACCTAGAAGAGGAAATATTCCAGTTCAAGTCTAAGAGACTGTCAGTTATAAATTTTCTTTTGCTCAGAGGTGACTGATCTCTTTGTTCTATTCAGGCCTTCAGCTGATTAAATGAGTCCCACCCACATAATGGAGGGCAATCTGTTTTACTTGAAGACCACTGATTTATATGATGATATCATCCAAAAACACCCTCACAGAATCACCCAGAATAATGTTTTAATAAATATCTGGGCACCTTGTGCCCAGCCAAGTTAACACATAACATAAGCTATCACAATAGATTATGCAGATATTTTTATACTATGTCTCCCTAAAGGGCATCAATTCAGGTATACATTTCTGGTATTGGACTTAACGACATAGATAATTCTATGTATTAGAATTTTATGAATGAGAAAAAAAGAGAGGGGAGAAAGTTCAAACCTTTAAAACTACAGATATTTCAATACACAGCAAAAAGAACAAGCATTAAATTTTATAAGAGAATACATAGGTCCAAAATTAAGACAAAATCACATTTAAATTAGAAATCATTGTACACGTGAGGATTTGGTATAATAAAACCATTTACCTGTAACAGCAAGAGACTTTTTATTAATCTTATTGCAAAGAAGTCTATACAATATGTGTTTCCTGTTGCTCTTTACATGTAGAATATATCAGTCTTAATAAAAGGAATATGGTATTTCTAATCTAAGAAGGAAGAGTACTCATGTCATATGGGATCTGCAATCTTTCTATGTAGTGATAATAATAATAAATTTATTATCAAGAAAAATATTGTATGTAATGACATAAGATTTTACTGTTTCTCTTTTATTTTTCTTATAGTAGTCTGGGAAGAAAAAAATGCATTGGATAATAATACCTGACGAGGGGCTTCCCTGGTGGCGCAGTGGTTGGGAGTCTGCCTGCTAATGCAGGGGACACGGGTTCGGGCCCTGGTCTGGGAGGATCCCACATGCCGCGGAGTGACTAGGCCCGTGAGCCACAACTACTGAGCCTGCGCGTCTGGAGCCTGTGCTCCGCAACAAGAGAGGCCGCGATAGTGAGAGGCCCGCGCACCGCGATGAAGAGTGGCCCCCACTTGCCGCAACTAGAGAAAGCCCTCGCACAGAAACGAAGACCCAACACAGCCAAAAATAAAAAAAAAAAAAATAATAATAATAATAATAATAATAATACCTGACGAAACTTCTCTCCAAGCTTTAAGCTATATAAGTCTGACCAAGTTCATTTAATAAATGAGAAAACTGAGCATTTGCACTATCAAATGATTTGCTCAGGACATGTGTGTAAAGGGCAACAGAGTGATGCATTGATTCTGCTGACCCGTGGTCTGTCCATTGTTACCAACTGTCCTACTCTCATTCAACCTGTTCATTTATCATCTTAAATGTTGAAATCACCAGTGCAAAATCCACTCAAATTATTAACCACACTTTAAAAAGTAAATACCAAAAAGGTATCAGGTCCTCAAAAGAAGAAAACTGCCTCTTCATGGTTTGTGTAAAACATTTCCCCCTAATTCCATCTTTAAAATTTTCTTAATTATCTATTTAAAGTGGGAAACATCAGTTTTATTTTACCTATAATGTCTATGTGCTGAGAATGTACTAAAAGAAAAAAGAATAAACCAGAATAACAAATATACAGCTTTTAGGCCTCTTTCCTCCTGGGTTTGCTGCAGACACATCACTTACTATATGTACTATATGACATCCTGATGGGCAGACATACATTGTAAATAGATCACCATTGACATGCAAGATAAGACTGATTTGTCTTCCCTGATATACAGTTACTTGGTCATTTTTAGCAAGAGTTTATTAAAATAATATAGTTTCCTGAGGAAAGTTTTTTAAAAAAGAGTTTATTCTTATCTCAAGAATCAGGCATCCCCCCAAACATAAGATCTTCTCCTATATATTTAGTTTCCAGAAAGTGATGGAGGTAAAATAAACAGTGGTCTGGAGAACTAAACATTTTTTTTTAAATTCTATTTTATTATTCATATTGTCTTTTATATTATATGATTAAGTATTTTAAAAAACATTTAATATTATGTCTTAGTGGGAAAAATATAATCCAAATTACAGACATGTTAACAATATACATATTTTTTTCTATTAGTTTCTTTTATTATTTTAACCTAAGTTTTTTTTCTAACATCTTTATTGGAGTATGGTTCCTTTGCAATGGTGCGTTAGTTTCTGCTTTATAAAAAAGTGAATCAGCTATACAAATACATATTTCCCCATATCTCCTCCCTCTTGCATCTCCCTCCCATCCTCCTTATCCCGCCTCTCTAGGTGGTCACAAAACGCTGAGCTGATCTCTCTGTGCTATGCCACTGCTTCCCACTAGCTATCTATTTTACATTTCATACTGTATATACGTACATGCCACTCTCTCACTTCGTCCCAGCTTACCCTTCCCCCTACCCTGGTCCTCAAGTGCATTCTCTACGTCTGCGTCTTTATACCTGTCTGGCCCCTAGATTCTTCAGAACTATTTTTCTGTTTTTGTGTCAGTACCATACTGTCTTGATTACTGTAGCTTTGTACTGTAGTCTGAAGTCAGGGAGCCTGATTCCTCCATCTTTGTTTTTCTTTCTCAAGATTGCTTTGACTATTCTGGGTCTTTTGTGTTTCCATACAAATTGGGAAATTTTTTGTTCTAGTTCTGTGAAAAATGACATTGGTGGTTTGATAGGGATTGCATTTAATCTATAGATTGCTTTGGATAGTATAGTCATTTTCACAATGTTGATTCTTCCAATCCAAGAACATGGTATATCTGTCCATCTGTTTGTATCATCTTTAATTTCTTTCATCAGTGTCTTATAGTTTTCTGCATACAGGTCTTTTGCTTCCTTAGGTAGGTTTATTCCTAGGTATTTTATTCTTTTTGTTGAAATAGTAAATGGGAGTGTTTCCTTAATTTCTCTTTCAGATTTTTCATTGTTAGTGTTTAGGAATGCAAGAGATTTCTGTGCATTAATTTTGTATCCTGCTATTTTACCAAATTCATTGATTGACTCTAGTAGTTTTATGGTAGCATCTTTAGGGTTCTCTATGTATAGTATCATGTCATCTGCAAACAGTGACAGCTTTACTTCTTCTTTTCCGATTTGGATTCCTTTTATTTATTTTTCTTCTCTGACTTCTGTGGATGAAACTTCCAAAACTATGTTGAATAATAGAGGTGAGAGTGGACAACCTTCTCTTGTTCCTGATCTTAGAGGAAATGGTTCCAGTTTTTCACCATTGAGAATGATGTTGGCTGTGGGTTTGTCATATATGGCCTTCATTGTGTTGAAGTAAGTTCCCTCTATGCCTACTTTCTGGAGGGTTTTATCATAAATGGGTGTTGAATTTTGTGGAAAGTTTATCTGCATCTATTGAGATGATCATATGGTTTTTCTTCTTCAATTTGTTAATATGGTGTATCACATTGATTGATTTGTGTATACTGAAGAATCCTTGTATTCCTGGGATAAACCCCACTTGATCATGGTGTATGATCCTTTTAATGTGCTGTTGGATTCTGCTTGCTAGTATTTTAACAATATATTTTAAAAATTGTTGTATGGTTGTCTACGGAAGTAACTGCGTACATAATGAGGGATGTACCTCAGGCCTAAGCTGTGCACTCTCAACAATTCAGACATCTCTCAGCAAGTATAGAATAGGAGCTTGATGGGATAAGAAAAAAAAAAAAAAAAAAAAAAACTATGGGAAGCTGTGACCATCACTAAATCTCTTTCCCATATCTCACCATTTGGGGCAAGATGGGAAAAATGGCATATTTTCATTAGCATTTGCTATGTGCTTAACAGTCAACATGCATAACTCCTGTGCTCCAGGGAGCTCAAAAGGAAAAACGTCCTGAGAGAGAGACCGTGAATGAAAGAAACCCCAATAAATGTGAAAGCCTAAGCTCTCCTTGAACTCCTGTCTTCTGCCTGTGACCACCAGGGCGATTTTCCATGTGGCCCTGCATGGCATGCCCTGCCGCACCTCCTCTCTAGGACCTGGTCTTGGTGCTCTGGCGGGGTGTCAGGCCTGAGCCTCTGAGGTGGGAGAGCCCAGTTCAGCACATTGGACCACCAGAGTCCTCCCGGCCCAACGTAATATCAACTGGCGAGAGTACTCCCAGAGATCTCTGTCTCAAAGCGAAAACCCAGCTCCATTCAATGATCAGCAAGTTCCAGGGCTAAACATCTCATGCCAAACAACTATCAAGATAGGAATACAACCCCACAGATTAGCAGAGAGTCTGCCTAAAATCATAAAAAGTTCACAGACAACCCAAAACACACTACCGGATGTGGTCCTGCCTGCCGGAAAGACAAGAACTAGCCTCATCCACCAGAACACAGGCACCAGTCCCCTCCACAAGGAAGCCTACATAATCCACTGAACAAACCTTACCCACTGGGGGCAAAAGCCAAAATCAACGGGAACTACAAACCTGCAGCCTGCGACAAGGAACTCCCAAACACAGTAAGTTAAGCAAAATGAGAAGACAGAGAAATACACAGCAGATGAAGGAATGAAGTAAAAACCCACCAGACCAAACAAATGAAGAGGGAATAGGCAGTCTACCTGATAAAGAATTCAGAATAATGATAGTAAAGATGATCACAAACCTTGGAAATAGATTGGAGAAATACAAGAAATGCTTAACAAGGACATAGAAGAACTAAAGAACAAAGAAAAAATGATGAACAACACAAAAAATGAAATTAAAAATTCTCTAGAAGGAATCAATAGCAGAATAACTGAGGCAGAAGTACAGAGAAGTGACCTGGAAGACAAAATAGTGGAAATAGCTACCACAGAGCAGAAGAAAGAAAAAAGAATGAAAAGAATTGAGGACAGTCTCAGTGACCTCTGGGACAACATTAAACACACCAATATTTGAATTATAGGGGTCCCGGAAGAAGAAGAGGAAAAAGAAAGGGACTGAGAAAATATTTGAAGAGATTATAGTTGAAAACTTCCCTAATATGGGAAAGGAAATAGTCAATCAAGTCCAGGAAGCACAGAGAGTCCCATACAAGATAAATCCAAGGAGAAACACACCAAGACACATAGTATTCAAACTATTAAAAATTAAACACAAAGAAAAAATATTGAAAGCAACAAGGGAAAAACAACAAATAACATACAAGGGAATCCCCATAAGGTTAACTTCTAATATTTCGGCAGAAACTCTTCAAGACAGAAGGGAGTGGAAGGACATATTTAAAGTGATGAAAGGGAAAACATACAACCAAGATGACTCTACCCAGCAAGGATGTCATTCAGATTCAACAGAGAAATTAAAAGCTTTTCAGACAAGCAAAAGCTAAGAGAATTCAGCACCACAAAACCAGCTTTACAACAAATGCTAAAGGAACTTCTCTAGAGAGGAAAAACAAGAGAAGGAAACAATCTACAATAAAAAACCCAACGCAATTAAGAAATTGTTAATAGGAACATACATATCGATAATTACCTTAAGTGTAAATAGATTAAATGCTCCAACCAAAAGACGTAGACTGGCTGAATAGATACCAAAACAAGACTCGTACATACGCTGTCTACAAGCGACCCACTTCAGACCTAGGGACACATACAGACTGAAAATGAGGGGATGGAAAAAGATATTCCATACAAATGGAATCAAAAGAAACCTGGAGTAACAATTCTCATTTCAGACAAAAAAGCCTTTAAAATAAAGACTATTACAAGGAAAAAGAAGGACACTACATAAAGATCAAGGGATCAATACAAGAAGAACATATAACAATTCTAAATATTTATGCACCCAACATAGGAGCACCTCAATACATAAGGCAAATGTTAACAGCCATAAAATGGGAAATCGACAGTAACACCATCATAGTAGGGGACTTTAGCACCCCACTTTCACCAAGCAACAGATCATCCAAAATGAAAATAAATAAGGAAACACAAGCTTTAAGTGATACATTAAACAAGATGGACTTCTTTGATATTTATAGGACATTCACCCCAAAACAACAGAATACACTTTCTTCTCAAGTGCTCATGGAACATTCTCCAGGATAGATCATATCTTGGGTTAAAAATCAAGCCTTGGTAAATTTAAGAAAATTGAAATCATATCAAGTATCTTTTCTGACCACAACGCTATGAGTCTAGAGATCAATTACAGGAAAAATATCTGTAAAAAATACAAACACATGGAGGCTAAACAAAACACTACTTAATAACGAAGAGATCACTGAAGAAACCAAAGAGGAAATGAACAAATACCTAGAAACAAATGACAATGAAAACAGAATGACCCAAAACCTATGGGATGAAGCAAAAGTAGTTCTAAGAGGGAAGTTTATAGCAATACAATCCTACCTCAAGAAACAAGAAACATCTCAAATAAACAACCTAACCTTACATGTAAAACAATTAGAGAAAGAAGAACAAAAAACCCCGAAGTTAGCAGAAGGAAAGAAATCATGAAGATCAGATCAGAAGTAAATGTAAAAGAAATGAAGAAAACAATAGCATACATCAATAAAACTAAAAGCTGGTTCTTTGAGAAGATAAACGAAATTGATAAACCATTAGCCAGACTCATCAAGAAAAAAAGGGAGAAGACTCAAATCAATTAGAAATGAAAAAGGAGAAATAGAAATGAAAAAAGAGAAATAAAAACTGAAACTGCAGAAATACAAAGGCTCATGAGAGATTACTACATGCAACTATGTGCCAATAAAATGGACAACATGGAAAAATTGGAAAAATTCTTAGAAAAGCACAACCTTCCGAGACTGAACCAGGAAGGAATAGAAAATATAAACAGGCCAGTCAGAAGCACTGAAATTGAAACTGTGATTAAAAATCTTCCAACAAACAAAAGCCCATGATGAGATGGCTTCACAGGTGAATTCTATCAAGCATTTAGAGAAGATCTAACACCAGTCCTTCTCAAACTCTTCCAAAATATAGCATAGGGAGGAGCACTCACAAACTCATTCTACGAGGCCACCATCACCCTTATACCAAAACCAGACAAAGATGTCACCAAGAGAGAAAACTACAGGCCAATATCACTGATGAACATAGACAAAAACCTCCTCAAAAAAGTACTAGCAAACAGAATTCAACAGCACATTAAAAGGATCATACACCATGATCAAGTGGGGTTTATCCCAGGAATGCAAGGATTCTTCAATATACAGAAATCAATCAATGTGATAAACCATATTAACAACTGAAGGCAAAAAACCATATGATCATCTCAATAGATACAGAAAAACTTTCTACAAAATTCAACACCCATTTATGATAAAAACCCTTCAGAAAGTAGGCATAGAGGGAACTTACCTCAACATAGTAAAGGGCATATATGACAAACCCACAGCCAACATTGTTCTCAATGGTGAAAACCTGAAACCATTTCCACTAAGATCAGGAACAAGACAAGGTTATCCCTCACCACTATTGTTCAACATAGTTTTGGAAATTTTATCCACAGCAATCAGAGAAGAAAAAGAAATAAAAGGAATCCAAATCAGAAGAAGAAGTAAAGCTGTCACTCTTTGCAGATGGCATGATACTATACATAGAGAATCCTAAAGAGGCTACCAGAAAACTACTAGAGTTAATCAATGCATTTGGTAAAGTAGCAGGATACAAAATTAATGCACAGGAATCTCTTGCATTACTATACATTAATGATATAAAATCTGAAAGAAACATTAAAGAAACACTCCCATCTACCATTTCAACAAAAAGAATAAAATACCTAGGAATAAACCTACCTAGGGAGAAAAAAGACCTGTATGAAGGAAACTGTAAGACACTGATAAAGAATTTAAAGATGATACAAAGAGATGGAGAGGTATACCATGTTCTTGGATTGGAAGAATCAACACTGTGAAAATGAATATACTACCCAAAGCAACCTACATATTCAGTGAAATCCCTATCAAAGTATCAATGTCATTTTTCACAGAACTAGAACAAAAAATTTCACAGTTTGTATGGAAACACAAAAGACCCTGAATAGCCAAAGTTATCTTGAGAAAGAAAAACGGAGCTGGAGGAATCAGGCTCCCTGACTTCAGACTATACTACAAAGCTACAGTAATCAAAATAGTATGGTACTGGCACAAAAACAGAAATATAGATCAATGGAACAGGATAGAAAGCCCAGAGATAAGCCCACGAACATATGGTCACTTTATCTTTGATAAAGGAGGCAAGAATATACAATGGAGAATAGACAGCCTCTTCAACAAGTGGTGCTTGGAATACTGGACAGTTACATGTAAAAGAATGAACGTACTCCCTACTACCATACACAAAAATAAACTCAAAATGGATTAAAGACCTAAATGTAAGGCCAGACACTATAAAACTCTTAGAGGAAAACCTAGGCAGAACACTCTATGACATAAATCACAGCAAGATCCTTTTTGACCCACCTCCTAGAGAAATGGAAACAAAACCAAAAATAAACAAATGGGACCTAATGAAACTTAAAGGTTTGCACAGCAAAGGAAACCATAAATAAGACCGAAAGACAACCCTCAGAATGGGAGAAAATATTTGTAAATGAAGTAACTGACAAAGGATTAATTTCCCCAATATACAAGCAGCTCATGTAGCTCAATATCAAAAAAACAAGCAACCTAATCCAAAAATGGGCAGAAGATCTAAATAGACATTTCTCCATAGAGGATATCCAGATTGCCAACAAACACATGAAAGGATGTTCAACATCACTAAATCATTAGAGAAATGGAAATCAAAAGTACAATGAGTTATCACCTCACACCTGTCAGAATGGTCATCATCAAAAAATCTACAAACAATAAATGCTGGAGAGGGTGTGGAGAAAAGGGAACCCTCTTCACTGTTAGTGGGAATGTAAATTGATATAGTCACTATGGAGAACAGTATGGAGGTTCCTTAAGACACTAAAAATAAAACTACCATGTGACCCAGCAATCCCATTACTGGACATATACCCTGAGAAAACCATAATGCAAAAAGAGTCATGTACCACAATGTTCATTGCAGCTCTATTTACAATAGCCAGGACATGGACGCAACCTAAGTGTCCATTGACAGATGACTGGATAAAGAAGATGTGGCACATATATACAATGGAATATTACTCAGCCCTAAAAAGAAACGAAATTGAGTTATTTGTAGTGAGGGGGGTAGACCTAGCGTCTGTCATACAGAGTGAAGTAAGTCAGAAAGAGAAAAACAAATATCGTACGCTAACACATATTATGGAATCTAAAGTAAGAAAGTGGTCTGACAAACCTAGAGGCAGGACACGAATAAAGATTAAGACGTAGAAAATAGACTTGAGGACACGGGAAGGCAAAAGGGTAAGCTAGGATGAAGTGAGAGAGTGGCATGGACATATATACACTACCAAATGTAAAATAGATAGCTAATGGGAAGCAGCCACATAGCACAGGGAGATCAGCTGGGTGCTTTTTGTCCACCTAGAGAGGTGGGATAGGGAGGGTGGGAGGGAGATGCAAGAGGGAGGAGATATGGGGATATATGTATATGTATAGCTGATTCACTGTGTTATACAGCAGAAATTAACACAACATTGTAAAACAATTATACTCCAATAAAGATGTTAAAAAAAAAGTTAACTTGCGTTATGTAATTTGATACTTTCCACCAGCCTTTGAGGTATATGTTACAGAAAGTCCTGTATTGCAGATGAGAAGATTTCAGCTTGGAATAGTTAAATAACTTCCCCACGGTGAACCATCACATTTTAATAGAATAAAATTATGTAAGGTATGTGAGTTTGGTGCGGGTGTATAATGCAGTAAGTTTGTAAATCGTCACATTTGTGTCGTCTGATTTTCAAACATGGAAATGAGATTAAAAAGATCTTTTTCTTCCTGATCCTACCCAGAGGGCAACCCAGTTTAGAATAAAAGCATTTGCCCGTATTCATTTCATGGGGACACGGGAGATGGCAGTTTGATCATCCGGGAAACTCACCTTTTTAACCAGAGAGAGAGTGTCTCAGTGGGTTTGAAGCGGAGCAGGACACTATGGTCCTTCCTCCCATGTCCTCCTTCTGCCTTTCATGTGTGGAAAAACTTTAGCCAAAGAGTAAGTTTAATCAGAGAAGTGAGAAAATGCAGAAACAAGGGAAAACAGTCCAAGTCTGAATAATAATAGTTTAGTCATTAAGCATAGTCAAGGACTTTTAGCTCTTCTTCAAGGGTTATAGATAATATTCTGAGCCATATCCTGTGAGCTGTCTTATAGATACTGAAACCCCTACCAGGTGGAAGAAGTTAACTACATGATGATCAGACTGTAGCCATGGCATAAGCTGCCCCAGTTCCAAGAACTAGCCTCAAGTAAATGGGAACAAACTGACCCTGGAACTGAAAACTAACTGTACCTAAAACAATCAAGATGACGCTGGTCAGACCATGTATGACCAATTTCAAGATGACTGTCAGAGCTGCCTGTGCTGTTTCTGCATGTAGCCCCTCCCTCAGCCTATAAAAGCTCTTGCCCACTGGTTGCAGGGGCAGGGAGTCAGCCTTTGGACAGGAGACTGCCCTGCCCCCGCTCTCCCACCCCTGGTTGCCAGCATCCCAAATAAAGCACACTTCCCTTTCCACCAACCTTGCCTCTTTATTGGCTTTGGAGCGGCGAGCAGCCAGACCGCTCTTTCAGTTACAGGTTGAGGATTCCAATGATAGAAATTCAAGTAGCAAGTTAAAGAAAAACATGTTGTTTTTAAAATTATTTTCTTTTATTTTTGCTACATCTTATCCTAGACTGGTAGATGAAAAATGCCTATAGCAGGCAATAATTTTGAAAAGAATATTTTTTGTTGAAATCTATACTATTATTTGTTTTCCACTTGTCATTTGTCCCTTCACAAAGAGAGGGAAGGAGATGACCTGAATAAAGCATCATGCATGACGCCTGGAATATGCTAAGTGCTCAGTGATGTTAGCTCTTTTTCCCTTTTTGCTTTCTCTTCTGTGAAGCAGAACTAATTCAGATACTTGCAGGTCATGGGACTGTTTCTTTCCAGGATTATGGGTTTTGGGAAAGCTTAGGCATATGAGTATTACTTGCATGCTAATGGAAATGGTAACTTAATTTAGAGTGCAAGATCGAGGGATTTTAGTATTGAATTTAATGCTGAGTTACATTTCCTTTTAGGCATTTTCTGAGGCATCATGTGGACTTCTAACTTTCCCAAAAGCCAGGTGTCTTTACTGTAAAGAGCACATTTGTGTTTATTTTATTTGATGCATGTGTACTCTATGCACTTGTCAAAAAACAGCAACAACTGAGAACACATCTGCATCTGGTGATGCACTCACCTCCCCCCTTGGGAAAACAAGATGTTCAGGTATTTCGCAATGTCTGCTCCTCATGATCATCTGAAGGGGCCCAGGGCCTCTCAGACTCTTTTATTTTTCATAATATCCACATTGCAAAATAAAGAACATTCTAATCTGTGTTCAAGGATATTTTTCAAAGTGACATCTCATTAAATTGACTCATATGAAAAGGGAAGTGACATGCCGCTTGTCTGAGTATTGGTGAAGACAGTGGTATGTATAGAAATATATAGAGTGAGTAGAAAAAAAAAAAAATACACCATGCCAAGAAGACTCCCTGCTGTGCAATTTCCTATTCATTCACCAAGTATTAGAAGAGCCATAATTGCATGTCAAACACTGTCATTGGTGAAACAGAACTTCCAAGAAATAAAACCCGATTCATTTTTTTTCAAGGAACTTGCAGAATGTCCAGTCTATAAACTCTAAAGTTGATTTCTAATCTTATTCCAAGAGCCATTTGTTCAATTTCAAATTCCCAGCAAAAGGTAGGTGAAAAATGGACATTTTTGAATGAATGAATAAAAATATTAGAAAGCCAATATGGGCAGAAACACTTTCCTTTTATGTGAAGTGCCATGATTGCAATTATTGTTAGAGCCAGTGACAAATGGCTGTGTACAAAATTATGGGGCCATCTGGCTTTCCACCTAGTTGTACATGCTTCTATTTCTGCATATTTTTTACAAGGTATCTAATAAAAATCACAGAAGAAAAAAATGAAGGCAACAACTGGATTTATAGATTTAACAGCTTTGCAGTATGCAATTTTCTTTAAAGAACCTATTTGTTTTGTCAACTTTCTTCAATAAATGAAGCACTTTTCTTTCTTGAAATAAGCTAATAAATAAAAAACAAGCTGCTAAATCTAATTCAATCAATATGATAAATTTATAATAATGAAATCAGACAGTTGAAATATTGATTATACATTTCCTAAAAGTTAAATGATGTAAGATGGAAATTAGGTAGTATGTAATTAGGTATAATTAGGTGTAATACCTAATTAGGTGTAATTAGGTATCAAGATAATCTCTCAACTGGTTGTCACAAATTTTAGATTTCTAGATTTGTCAGAAGAGACATACATGTCTCTCCCCACACCTATAATGAAGAAAAGAGTTTCCATTATATTTTACCAGTGTCTTCATATTCCGAGGAATAAAGTATAACAGGATTATATCTCTCATGTTATTTTTAAAAGGACTGGAACTGAATCTGAATTCCAGTTCTGCCACTTGCATGCCTTGTGACATGAAAGTAGTACAATCTATTCAATAATGGTAATACACTCCCCATGGGAATGGTGAGAGGTTTTAGTTATAGGATGCATAAAATGCAATAAGTATCTAGCATGTAATGCATTCTCTGTATATATTAGTTCTTTCCTTTCATTCTTTGTGAAAGTTTCCACACTCATGCACTACCTTTTACATGCATAGTGACCGTGGAGTGACATCAGGTAAAGTTAAGTCAGGACAGGAAAATGATGAACAGGCAAGCACCCCTGGTGATATGATAGGACGCTTCTTGGTGCCACTCCTATCCCAACCATCTTCAGTGATCAGAGAAGATCCTGCAGAGAAGTCATTGGAGAAGTCCTTCCTTTCTATGTCTTACAAGGCAGTAGCTTCCAACACAAAAGATTCTGATTCATGATGTCTGGGCTGGTCTTCAGGAGTCTATGTTTTTTACAAGTTTCTCAAGTAATTCTAATGTGAGCAGCATTTAGTCATCACTGCCCTATGACGTGTATCCAATCTAAAATCTATGATTGGTCTTTTCACGCAAATCAATAGCCCTTGTTTTGGGAGGTTAACAATAATTACAAGAATAGATTCTTCATTTTGAAGAAGATTCTGAATCCATTCTGCTATCTTGAAGTGAACTGGACTTAGTGTGTTTGGTCCTAAGCGTCTGTTTTCCAATTTCTTTCTCCAATGTTACCCTCATAAAACAATAAGAACAACGTAAAATAAACAACAACAAATTTCCTGGATGTACCTGACACAAAATAAACCTGGTTCATTAGGAGTTGCAGGTTATAACCTTCATGGTAAAAAAAAAAAAAAAAAAAAAATCCCTTACTGTAATATAGATATCATCTGCTGAGAGAATTAAGATGATTATTTCCCTGGATAATGTCCTGAAGATAGTGTAGTTTATTACCCTGAGATATATTTTTGCTGCTTCTGGCAGAACATTCAGTTCCATTTGGTTGTTTATATTTACAATCATTAACTTTCTAGTTAAGACTATTCTGGTTGAAATTGTTCTTATGTGATGGTATCCTTCTGCCTTTTCTATTTTGTATTAGGAAATAAGGGAATTGAAATACACTTTGGCTTTAAATTAAATCCATCTATTTAATTACAATTAAGTTCATGTTTGATATTAAATCCTTCATGCCTTTTCAAATTCTGAACAATCATAGCACTGATATTGTCCTTAGAGCATCAGGATCTGTAAACATGGTACAGTTTGTATGACTGTCCTATCAGGAACATCAACTTGTCATAAACATATATACACATGGGTAGTACCTTACCAAGGAATAGTTTTGAGCAATGGGAAAACTTTTAAACAAAACTCTGATCCTCCCTTTGTGTGTATGTGTGTGTAGAAATATTTACTATCATTGTTACCTATCTGTTATCTGATTTTAGATGACAGTTCACAATTTTAGAAGCAAAATGTGTATCTCTATTTAACTATACTAGGTAAATATAAGGCTGACTTAATGAAATTCAACTTGTAAGATGCTCTATTCCCAAGCAAACAACTAAGTTATAAAGATTTAACATTATTATAATAATATTAATTATCTATCTTTTTATTAGGAAACCTTTTTCTTATGAATTTTGTGAGTTTTGTGAACTACTTTGGTCAATTTTTACCATAGTTCCTGTTTTGCTGGGCCCAGAGCCTATGTGCCAAAAATCTTTTCCCTCAAAACTTTCATGTGTAAGTCAAAGAAAATTTATTCCTTATGCTTTTCATTTATTTACATTTACTCTTAAAGTCATCCAAATGTTTTATGTAAGAGCTTTTTGAATTCCAAGGGACATTACAGGGCTCCCAATGTCCCAAGGAAGCACGCTGCTGAAATATTTTATCTTCTAGATGTTCATTTTTCTATTTTTAATATATACTCTAAGAAAACAAAATAAATAGATGGTGTGCCCCTTTCTTTTTTGATTGGAATAATTCAAGGCTAACATAAATTTTATGTAAGTAATTGAAAACAATATGGATTGTGACACACCAATTTTGCATCCTATTACTCTGGCTCCAATATTCTCATGGTTGTAATTCTGAAAATGTATACATAAAACACATTGTACATGATGATTAACTACACACACACATTCATCACCCAGGCATGTGTAGCACAAATACAGAAGACAAGAGGAAAAGGAGGGATCATCATCCATTTTTAAAAGATTTAAAAAACATTGTAGTAGTGGACAATGAGAGCTCATAAGAAGCTTAAGCAGAGATGGCTAAAGCTTCATGTAATAGAGGAGAAAACTTCATTGAAGATGGCAGCCACCCTTCTTTGACATAATATCTCAACTATCAAGAAGATTGAAAAATATTTATATGTATCTAAAATCATGAAGATTAATTGATGGACTATGTGAGAAACTTTCACCATTCCCAGGTCACTTCCTTCCATGGTAACTGCTGACCCAGAGGTAACTTTTTGAGGATTTTCAAGTCTTGATGGGCTGCCATTCGGCCCAACTTGCCTTCTTAGCCAGGTGAATTTGTATAATGAAAAAGCACATGTCAGACTTGACTTCCTACCCTCATGGAGGTAGCTAGAAATTCAAAGGAAAGAGAGTAATCTCTTCCAAAGAAAGTAAACCAACAAATTGGGGGAGGTTTATAGTGGGTATGAGTACCACGGATACACAACTCCCTCGTTTAGTTTTAGGATGGTGCACACTTGGATTTGCTCTTTGGATTTATTTTTCAAAAATGAAAACCCACTAATTAGCTGGCCAAGTCCTGTCTAATAAGTATATCTGAGCAGCCAGCCAGAGTTCCCATTTAAGGAGGAACTTGGCAGAAAAATTACTTATACAGTAATATCTATCCAGACATGAGCAAAAGAAAAAAAATGAAACCTCAACAAAAGATTGTCAGGGACGTAAAGAGCATGAAAGTGAAAGACCAAGGTATAGATACAGAACGATTAATCCAAATTACCCAGAGATAATTCAGTAAACAGAATAAACTTAAAATAATGTAAGTACTAAAATGGGAGACAGGGGAGAAATTACTATTGCTATATAAGAGGGACAGAAAGTCACAAAAGGGATAATCAAAGTAAAAACTCTTGGAAATTAAAAATATAATTGCTATAAAAAGTGGAATCAATAGATAAACTAGAAAAAAAATGTAGAGAAAATTTCCCAAGAAAAAGGAGTTGGGGAAGGAAAGTAAATCAGAGAAAGGTTAAGTAAGAGACATATCAGCAATCTAGGGGAGTGCTTTTCAATATTTACTTTTTGGATAAACGATTCTTTGTTAATTGCTGGACATTTATCACTGATGTTCAGCGGCTTGGAATGACAGTCATTATAACAGCGTAAAACTTCTCCACATATTTTCAAAACCCTCCTAGTGGGGAGACTCCTCTGTCAGTTGACAGGCACAGATCCAGGAGGTCCATACACAGCTTATATAAGCTCAGGGAAAGGACACACACACACACAAGCACACACAGAAGGGGTTAGAACCAATATCTGCCTCTAGGAGTATAGTCAAGTGGTAATCCTGGAAAACACTCCTGCTATAAAACACCTATAACACATATATTAAAATATATATACAGTTTTTTAAAATGCATAACTGCCTGTAAGAAATTAAAGGAAATTCCTAGGAACAACAGAATAATAAATCAATTCCAAAGGCAAGATGGGCCTGAGGGTATTTTCCAATTCCAGGAATACAAAACATCTTTTTTAAATGCAGCACTCATGTGCTAAATAATATACTTAACATATATGAGCATAATAATAATTTTAAGAGCTACAAGTTTACACAAAACTCGTAGCTCTGAGTCTTCCTCCTCTGTCCTACGCTAGTGTCTCCTTCAGAGACAGAACTTTTTACCCAAATATTGTTTGAAATTCCCTTATATATATATATAAAACTACCCATATATCTATTAGATTTATTTGCTTATGAGATTTGTAGATATAGTTATATAACAATGTAACACACTCTATAATATTTCTTGACTTGATTTCTTTCTATTCAAAATTCCTAAGACTCATCTATTTGACAGCAGGGAACTGTCCATCCATTGAGTTTTTACAGTTACACAGTGTTTCGCTATATGAACTACAATTTTCCTCCTATAGATGAACATTTAAATTATTATATTATTGTTATGAACAATGCTGCTATGGATACTCTGTGACTTAAATATGGCTGTGAATAGTTTGACACTCTTTCTGTGAAAAAGTGTGGACTATTTCCTCCCTTCTTGAATCTGGGTTAGCCTGTGATGATTTAACCAATGAAATGTGGAGAAAATGATACCTTGTCAGTTTCAGATCTAGCTCTAAAGCGGATTTATAGTTTCAGCCTGTATAGAGCTGAGCTGCAGTGCAGTCTATATACAGTCAGAAGGTAGCCTGACTATTTTAATGAAGAGACCTAGTGGAGAGGCTCTAAGACCTACTTGTAGAGAAGCAGAGGACCCCATCCATCCCAGCCAGCCTCCAACTGTCCCTATCAAGACACCAAGCTTTCATGAAAACTCCAGAGAGACAAGTTGTCAGGCCAGTGGGACACCACTGAGTGACCTCATTGATGGCACTTGGAGCAGAAGAATCACTAAAATAAGGCCTTACTGATTTTCAACCCAAAGTATGAAGTTCATAATAAAGTGAATGTGGTTTTAAACCGCTGAGTCTATGGGTACTTTGTTATGTAGCAATAGGTCATCAAAACACTCCTGGTATGTTGTGAACATGAGTTTTGATAGGAAATACACTTAGTGAAATTTTTGAGTCATAGACTATGCACATTCCCAAATTTACAAGATAATACACAAATGTGTTTTTTCAAAGTGATTATGCCAAGTTACACTCCCACCAACAGTATAAGATGTTGATCAACCTGTCCTACAATTGCTCACACTTTATCCTTCCTCTTCAGTACAATGCCCTTTTCTGCCTTTTTACCCATTTTAGGCTTAGTTTGCTTCTGACTGATTTGTAGCAGTTATAGATTTTAAAAACTTATCCTTTCTTTATTATATCTGTGTGTATGTGTGTCTTTCCAGTATGTTTTGAAGAACAGGAGTTCTTACTTTTTATCTACTCAAATTCATAAACATCTTCTTTCATGTTTTGCACTTCTTGTACCTGTTCTAAGAAATGTATCTCTGATTTCAGATCAAATATATTTGCCTATATTTTCTTCTAAAAACATTAATATTTGCTTTTCACATCTGTCTCTAATCTGCCAGCAATCCAATCTGTTGTTTTGTGTGTGTATGCATGTATGCAGGTGACGTAGGGATCAAATCTTATTTTCTTGTGGAAGATCAATTGTACCAACATTATTTGCTTCCTTTTCCAATCAGTTGTATATTAAGTATCAATATATGCAGGGATCTGCCATTGGCCTCAATATTCTTTTCAGTTTATCTTCTTGCCTATCTCTGTACCAATACTATACTGCCTCTGCTATGTAAGAGAACCTAGGAAATAATAGGTATTCAACAAATACTTTTTAAAGGAGTGAGTTAATGCTGCTTTACAGTAAGTTCTGAAATATCGTAGCACAAGTCCTCTCACCTCACTCTTCCTCAGGAGAACCTTGCCTAATTCTGAGTCTCTCATCAATCATATACATTTTCATTTCAGCTTGTTAAGTAACTTGAAGTACAATATTGGTTCTTCAATCTTAATTATGAAAACCTCATTATTAATCTTCAACAATTATCAATATTTTTAAATGGTGTTTCATACATTCCCCTTTTTCTCCTAAAATATTTTAAAATAAATCTCAGATACCATTCAATTTTGTCAATGCATACTATGGTATTCATTTCTAAGAAATCCAGACTTTACATAATTTCAAATTATCAAGCAAGACCAAATTAAGGCAATTCCTTCATATAATTCATACTGCATTTTCAAATTTCCCCAATGATCTCAAAGGTTTTTGCTTTGTTTTGTTTTGTTTTTTTAATCCTTGATTAGTTCAGTGAGGTCCCAAGCAAGGACCACCCATTGCTTTTGGCTGTTTGGTTTCTTATGTTTCTCTCTCTGTCTCTTCCTCCATTAAAAAAAAAAAAAATCACTTTCAAGACCAATTTTTTGTTTTTATTTTCAAATTGTCCAAAGTATTGGGTACATGGAATGTATAACAAATAGAGAGTGATAATGAGGTTTCATTTCAGCTAATGGGCATGGTTGTAAGAACTGAGTCAAGGTATTGCTAATAGTAGGGCTCATCCTCTAGGACCATAAAAGTGATTGACATTTTGTCACATGGATATTGTGTTTGATCTCTCATAATTGACAGTTCACTCGGGTCTCTACCCTCTCATTCCCTCAATGTTCATCCTTTAGATTTATCTCTTCCTATGTAATTCTTTCTATCTCCAGGCTATCTGGGCCATTAATATATTGACAAGAGACAACAGTCATGAATAACAACAAAAGCAACTCTAACTTTCTCCTGCTCACTTCTGGGATATGTCTTAATTACAACCCAGGACTCACGATATATGCTTCTTTTTTCATGTGTAATTTTACTATTTTCAAATTTTATGGTAAACATTTAAAGACAATTTAAGAATTAACCATCAAACCCTTTCTTTTCAATGAAGAAAAAGGAACAAATTGCTCTTTAAAGGAATGAATTGTTCCAGAACATTCTGCTATTTGTGATGGTTTTTGTTTATACCAAAGACTGATACCTACTTCAACTAGAATTTGCAGGTTGAAGGACTGATTATTCTTCTAACATCTTTGGAATCTGAAAACTAAAATTGACATGAACTTGCATCATGAGATTGAATTTCATAAATGGGCATGCTTTTGAGAATATGTGATGGATTTTGATACACCTTTTTAAAACCATGCTCTTGAACACAAAAGCCACTTACTTGTTAATAACACTGTTAAAAATACACACAAGTTTATCACCTCTTGGGACTTCAGGTCACTCTGCACATACCCCATCATTCTGCCATGAAGTCATTTATTTCTTCTCAATTTGAATAGCTTTAATCAGATCAAAATGTTCCCTCTAAAGAACTGTTTTCAATTCAAGGAAAGAATTCAACATTCTTTTAAAAAGTCTTTACAATATACTACACTGTAATCTGCTTCACACAAAGTGCAAACAACAGAAATATTGAAATAATATTTTGAAATTCTAAACACAGTGAACTAGTCCAGAACCTGATAAGAAATATATATATTTTTTACTTTTACTTTGATAATGCTGGCAATATATTTTAAACAGTCCACTATATGATATGTGTTTCAAAACTAACAAATTATATAACTATTTAAACTTGGCATACTCCTTTGTTTTGAGTTGGCTCATGTGTTTTTCTATGCTTTGAAAGCAAGAACTTTAAGACATCAATTTGTGCATTGGTCATAAAGTTTATGATCTCATATGTGGCATAATAGATATGAAAAGGGGTGGAAAAATGATATTCATAATTTCTCAGGATATTAGGCACAAACCAGGACTATCCTGAGAACATTGGTATTTATAGATATCCTACTTATAAAGGCATTTGATAGACATGTTAATAAATATGCCAAAGACTGCAAATTTTTTCCCATTGTTAAACGTTTGAGCAGTTTCCCCCCAACAACTCACAAAATTGGCTCTCTCTAATAAATATTCCTCTTTTAAAAGGTTTAAAGTGTGTTTTTTAATGTATAATATTAACTTCTGGTTTATTTGTTAAACTTAGTTTCTCTGCCTGGAATCAAAAAAATTAAAGCCCGTGATGACTAGCAGTAAGATCCAATGTGGTTTCCTGTTCCTTTTTCTCCAATGAAAACTATTTCCATTTAAAATAGTTTACATATAAGAATTAATGGAAGGAAATATCACTCCCTGGCCAGACCATAAACATTCCATCTAATCATGTTAAATTACTGTTCCAAGGAGCTAAACAACTAGTATAGTCCACATTTTGAGAATAGTTAGCAAGTAGTCAGTACAAAATGATGGAATCTACTTTGTTCAAGGCACTGAAGGAAATAAACGGAAATAAAATATCCAGTCCTAACCTCAATATAATTATAATTTTCTTAAAGTTGAAGGCATGTTTACAACCACCACCACAACAACAGCAGCAGCAAAACCGCAAAGCAATAAGAGGTAATACATGACAATAGAGAAAATAAACACCAGGAAGGAGTTCACTGTGGGTTGGGGTATTCATGGACCTGATGACCTGAAGTTGGTCTTAAAGAATGGTAAGATTTAAAACAGACGATTTTTAAAAGCATGGTTAAAGGTCAAAAGCATAAAAGTTACATTTTAAAGTGTCAGTAAAATGTGGTCTTAAAAATACCCAGGCAAGTGTTTTGAATCCTTTTGGGTTGATCTCCCATAAAGAAGAGAACTTGCCTTGCAGCGAGGCAGAGGTACTCGAATGTTGCCCTGGAAAGAGGCCTCCTCCAAGGGTTGAGGAAGAGTTTAGATTCTCTCATCTGCATGCTATCCCTCTTCACTACCTGAAGACTGACAATCAGGGATTTGTGAAGTGGGCATTATCCATGGCTAAGAACAGGTCTGAGACGATTTGTTCAATTCAGGCAAGCTACAGAGAAACCATCTGTGGGTGACTACTTTTGCATGAAATTTTGAATAAATTTGAAATAATGTCCTAGGGGCAAGATTTTCTTCTTTCTCTGTCACAAGTAATCCTGAGACCAAAGGGCCTCCAGCTAGGATTGACTCACTTGAAATGTACAAACATCTCCAATTGCCTCTTCTTTATCTGTCTTTAAATATGCAGTAGTCTCCTTTAGCTGACAAAAAGAAAAAAAAAAAAAAAAAGAAATCTGTATTAGACATTGTCTCCTCTCCCCAGTACACTGGTCACTTTAAGGTTAAATAATGTTAGCTCTCACTGTTGATTCTCAAGTTATATGAGGGACTAAATTTAGATGGTGGAGTCTGGATTAAGGTTAACTGGGTAAGCATTATTTTAAAAAAAAAGGTATTTCAGTACAAAATAGGGTACCTGTCTTCAAGTTGTTTGCCCATCCCCCAAGGATTTTGAGTTTGTACTTTTAAAGGAGCTTGCAACTAGAGAGTGATTTAACAGTATGAGTGGGCATAGTGTGAGATCAGCACTCCTTATATTGTGTGTTTGAAATATAAATAGATATAGTTTTACTAGAAAGATTTAGGAATATAGAATTTAGCAATACAAATTTAGAGATTTAAATACGTTTACACCCCTTGACTCTGTAATTCTCAACTCTGTAAAAAATGCTATCCACATGAATAGAATACCTTCAGAAGGAAAATATTAAAAAAATTAAAATCCTACCTATGGATGGTGGAATTACAAGTGATTTTTTCAAAACTCATTCTCTATAGCTTGTTAATCAAGGGACCTAGCAAATGGGATGGTTCTTTCCCATTGTTATGTTCACTGTTCTGAAGCATATCCAAAACATAGAGATGTTATCTAAAAAGTTTTCTCTTCATGTGCACACACACACACACACACACACACACAGACATATCTCTTAAAAGAAGTTAAAAACTTTCTAACAAGGCAGTCTAGAGCGTTTCCTTTTTGAATGGAGAAGTGGGTTTTAAGTGACATTGTCAATAACCTGAAATTATACATAATGGCCCATCTCTGGGAACCCTGCCACCCATTTAATGGGTGTTAACCTAAGATACCTTTGTTTAGCTCACAGGAAATATCCTGACCAGTATCACCTGTGAATACCTGCAGAAAGGAAGAAATTAACACATCCCCTACAGAGTCTGACCAGAACCAGGACTTTACTCCCTCCCCTTTTAGTGTAAAAGAAGTCTGAATTCTAACTCAGGGAAAATGGTTCTTTGGGACTCCAGTCCACCAACTTCTTGGTCTGTTGGCTTTCTGAATAAAGTTGCTATTCCTTGCCACAACAAGGAATGTCAAGAAACAATTCCTTGCCTCATGATTTATTGGCCTGTCATGCAGCAAGTAGTATGAGCTTGCACTCAGTAACAAAAATATCATCAAAATTTTCTATTCAAAAGAAACAAAACTGTCTATTCGAGATAGTTCTTTTCATAAATAAAGATAATCACATAACTAATACAAGATAAGAGAGTAGAATCTAGGACTCCACAACTCCAGTTCAGAGAATTTTCCAAGTGTGTGAGACTTAATACGTTAAACTCTGGGATTTTCTTAAACTAGAGGTGGTTCCATGTAGTCTCAAAACTAACAAACAAATGCAGATTCTCCTCTCATTTGGTGTCCAGCATGTGCCATGTACCCGATGCTACAATCTGTTGTAAAATATATGGAAATCAAAGAGGAATAAAATGATGAAAGATCTACTAAACTCCACTTTCTCTGTAAGTCTCCTTAAATATTTATCCCAATTACTTCTTACAGCCACCTTTAGAATGATATATTGCAATCTCAGTGGAACAAAATAAGAATACTGAGATTCACAGATTCAAGTCACAAACTTAAAATAGCAAAATCAGAATTTTAACCAAATTGTCTGATTTTAAAACCCAACTTGTCTCTACTGAGTCAGAAGGTATCTATGACTCTTTAGTAAAGTATTTGGCTTAAGATTCAATACATTATTATTATAATTTTTTGCTCTTTAGAGAGAGGGATCAATGTTATCCTAAAGAGAGATATCTACCAATCAAGTAAAGGATTCATATTTGTTCTTAACTTGTTCAACATACTTGAGATAGGAAATAAATAGCACATTCAAAATAAGATAATTTTAAGAAAGTTTATTGACAATAACATTAAACAAAGGTACAGACTAAGTACAGGAGAACCTCAAAGGAAACTAGGTTAGCAGCAGTGAAGTTGTTAGCAAGCCTAGACTGAAAGTGGGGACAGGCTACAGAAACCTGGAGAAGGGTTGCCGAGAACAAGTTGTTATGAGAGGAGTAGTGACCTATGCCTGGAGGAAACCCCATAGGAAGACATCTAAAAGTTTTATCTAATACCCTAAATTCACTCTCATTCCTCCCTCTGATGGTTGGTGAGGACTCCCCAGGCATTCACTTGATCACAAACTCAATGGAAACAAATTAAGCGATGGAGTGCCAGCAAAGTAATGTCAACTCAGGTTGTATTAGGAGAAAGATAGCTTTCAGAACAAGGAGAGTGTTGGTACACACTATTCTGCATGGTCACAGAGCACATTTTTGCCCATTTACGGGAATTCATTTTATGAAAATATTGAAACAAATGCACCACTTTGAAAGGAAGAACACTCATATGGTAAATAGTCTAGAATAGTCTGGACACTGAGGGAAAAGAAAAGGAAGAGTGTGATACAGACAAAGTATATTAAAAAGCCATTCATGGCTAATAAAGGAACAGAAATACCACTCAGATTATTTTAAGCAAAAAAGGGAGATCTTGGTTAATGAAGAAAACCAAGAAGTGTTCTGTTTTGTTCATGTGCCAACACCTAGAATTGTCTCTGTACCAGAGACACAGTATATACTTCTGGTCACCCCACACACAGGCCACCAAGATAGTCTCACCAAGACTACAAGGAGTAAAGGAAGTGAAGAGAGCTTGAAGAAGGGATGTGAGTAGAGAAAAAAAAAACATATTCACTATAGGTCATGAACAGTGTTCTTAAAAGATGCTCATGAGAAAAGAGAATTAGAATTGGTCTATATAGGTCCATAGGACTTAAACTGGGTACTTTTAGGGGGTCAGATATTGACTAAATTATTCAAATCTGTCTATAAATGAAACTGGCAGTGAGGCACCTATCACTAGAAATGTTTCAGCAAAGAGTAAAACATGTTTCTTTCTAGGTCTAAGGGTTTCTCTGTGATCTGTTAGAGAGTAGATCTTGGAAACACATTTTTTTTTTTTATTATTAAGCATTTATAATTCTGTTTCTTTCTCCACCAGCATCCCCCAGAGTTCAACATGTGGAATAGAAACCGTTTGCTTCAGGAACAATGATATTGCAATGAATCATGGAATTATTTATTAGAAAGCACAAAATATACATAAACTGACAATGAGTAGGCTGTAGGGAGAGGAAGCACAGAAAGAAATGTTTTCTCTTAATGTAAAACGAAACAAAACTCATCACCCTGTCCTTTGCTGAAAGAAGATGGAGAGTAAAAATAGTTATTAGTACTGCGTAACATTATGCAGTTCCCAATAAGAAAAAAGCTTTGGTAAAACATTAAAAAGGATTAATTCTCATCTCAATACTACTTCTGAATAGGTACTGTAGCTCTCCGAAAGATCTTGTGTTCCGTTCTGTTTAAAAACAAAACAAAAACACGCAAAGACATCAGTTTAGTATTTTGTAAAGAATTTAGAATGGATTAAAAGAGAGCAAGACAGTCTCATGGACAAAAAAATCAAGTGTTTATTCATAAAAGCATATTATATTAGAGACTAAAATTAATGATGCACTTGAAAGAAGAAAGACAAGGACTGGGTATTTGCTGTACTTTTCTAAGATGAAGTTTATTAAAAGAAGATTATTAATCCTTGATAAGCATGCATGATTATACACTAGTGTTTTTCATACGATGGTTCTTTTATTGATTGTTTCTTATCTTTAAATATTAGGTAATCTCCAGCAGTGGCAGTATAAATACTTCGTGTATTCTTGGGACTTTTTAAAAGGTTATAAAAATGACATAGATTATTTATTTCATGCATTTATAAATTAACCCAAATGAAAATGTCTATGAACCAATAGAAGATGTGTTTAGTTTTCTACCAGTGTTTTGTGATGATACTTAACTGTTTATACCCTTTATTTGTCAAGTAGAAATGATAAAACATTTCTCTACCTCATAGGGATATTGAAGGACTAACTTCAGTTACATTGACAAAAATTCTGTGACCTTCTCAGATGAAATTCTTATAAATATTTCTAAGACATTCTTGTTATTATAAAACCACTATTGACTGAATTTCTCTGGGAATAGGATGTTCCAGTTAATTTAATTTAATTTTCTGTTGAACTAAGCATTAGTGGATAAAGCTCTTTTATTTCTGTCTACAATGTTAAAATGGTTTATAAAACCTCTTGGGGTATTTTTCTTGCCTAAACGCAGCTCACTGAACATAAACAACCATCTATATGATAATTTACAATTTTATACCATTTATACAGCATCTATAATGTGTTGAAAATTGAACTAAACTTGTATTGACACTAGTTGAGATAGGCTGTTGACTGACCATCCTTGAAATAAAATTATCTTTGTCAATGTACCCTCTCTTTGTATTTTAAGATCATATTCATTTACATTTTAGTTGATTTGATTTTTACCTATTACCCTTAAAAGCAGTTGTTATACAAGCTCATTGAAAACAGGGAGAAAGAGCTCTAAAATTTGAAAGAATTCCTTGGAATATTAAGAAAAATAGTAAATATAATCAATCTTACAATAAAAAAAAAGAAAGCAGGTGACAGTGGGGGAATGCTCTATCTCTATGTCTCATTATGATTAAATTTCTCTGTTCTACCAATGTTTTCAACTGATAGACAAGTTCATTTGGGATTGTACCTCTTCTCTGTCTTCTTTATTTAGTGGCTGATGCTATACAAATATTTTCCTGTTCTTTCAATAGGCTGCAAATTATATGATTTTACTGAATGTGCAGATTAGAAATCTTATTATCTACAATGTCTGCCCTTTACAACATTATTTAACTTTTTAAAATAATTTTGATTATTTAATTAAAAAATTTTAATTAGGACATTAGCAGCAGAAAGCTAGTAAGTGCTAGCTCATTTTCATAGTTCATTTTAACTACATATTAATTCATTAACCTTTAGATTATGTAGCTGGAGCCAGACCAGAGGGAGATTTCTGCCACTGGCTAGGATGTAAAAAGCTGGAAGGAACATTGCTTCCATTCTAACAATAAAATAAAGTCAAATAAACTATAAAATCATAACTTTTCTTGAGTCCGTCAGAAAGCTGAGGTTGTAATCCAACCAAATTATTCGAATTCCAAAAGGAAACATGTCCCTACAAGAGGAGATGGGACACAACACTAGCTCACCTGGGTCGAAACACTGGGGGAAGAAGAGGCTGCTTAGCAGTTACTATAAAAGTGAATTTAAAAAAAAAAAAAATCAGCTGAAATTTCAGCAAATTATGAAAGGTGAAGTGTGAACTATTATTCATATAAGACTGGAAGAACTGGGGCCCAGACATCCTCTTATCAGCTCTCTTTTTTTTTTTTTTTTTTAATTAACCTCACTTAGTAACTAAAAGAAAATCTGGAGGAAGGGCTGGAGACAAAAAAGCTCCTCTCCTTGGTGAAATCTTGCAGAAAATGATCTTTAACTGCTCAGGGAAGATACAAAGCCCTACCTGTTTCCTCTAAACTCTTTTCTCCTATTAAACAAAAACGTGGAGGAACAATAGCCCATCACCTTAAGGGCACAGCAAAGACCTACCGTCACTTGAGAAAGAGCAGAAGAGAAATCCCTGTACTCCACGGTGTGGTTAAGAAAACCATGCTGGCCTTAGAATCCTATATCTGTACCCACTTAGAGGTTTGCTTCCAATGGGGTAGGATTAAGGAATACCTGGTAAAAATCAACACAGATCAAGGGCATAGTTTGGGTGACATGCGGAGAAAGAATGCTGAGAAAGTTCCCCCATCTTGCTCCCCATGAAGCTGGGCACAAAGGATCTGCCTAAACTGAGGCTGAAACTGGACAATAGTAAATTCTTGCCAGCCACCACCCCTAGCCCAGAATCCAGCAACAGGAAAAGTGGTCTATCACTGGAGGAGAGTAATGTCATGGACTGAGATCCCCTGTAGTGTAGGTATGCAGAGATGATGAAAGTTGAGGGTGGAACACAAACATTGAGAAAAAAATTTAAAAGAAATTCCTGGCACTCCAGCCACCACTTTAAGCAGAAAGTAACAGTCCTGATAAAAGTTCATGAAGACTGTAAGACATAGTAGAAGAAATAGTAATATAAAAACCCAAACTCTGTTCAACTGAAAAATGTTCAGTTAACACAAAAGTCATCAGAAAAAGGATGAAAAGCAAAGGTAAGAGAAAACCAACAAAAGATAAAGTGGTAGACATAATTCCAAATATCAATAATTAAGTTAAATGTAAATGATCTAAAAATCAATTAAAATGCAGAGATTGTTAGAATGGGTAAAAAAATTATCCAAATATATCTGCTTATGAAAAAGTCACTTAATACAATGATATAAATAAAAGTACAAGCATGAAAAATAATACATCATGGAAACACTAACAAAAGAAAACTGAAGTGACTAAATGAATATCAGACAAAGTAGACTTCAGAGTAGAAAAATTTACCAGGAACAAAGAGAGATATTGCATAACACTAAAAGGGTAAATTCACCTCACCAAGAAGATAGAAAAATCTTAATTGTGTATGTACCTAACAATAGAACTTCAGATTCCAGGAAGCCAAAACTGATAGAATTGAAAGGACAAATACACAGATCTATATTACAGTTGGACACTTCAACACTTCTCTTTTAGAATACATGGAAAGAAAATCAGTAAGAGATGGGCTTGCTGGGCAATGACTTGAAAGCACTGAATCTAACCATTATACTAGATAAATCTGGAAACTGAAATATTGGTTAGCTTCTATTTCCACACTATCTCTGTGTGGAATTAGCAAAATATCTAGTAGTTTTGCTCTTGCTGAATTAGACAATAAAATCAATGACATGCACACACATATACCTCTTCACCCCTGCTTCTCCCCCTGCATACACACATACATTCACAATCCCCATACCCTCCCAACACCTGTTTAAATGCTACTAATAATTTGTGCTTTCATATGTGAAACACTATGGTATAAAACAATGAGGTAGTTCACTGAAATGGTTTTAATGCTCACTCTCTGTTCTAAGCATCAATCAGTTTACATTTATAAATAGAGAGCAGTATGAAAAGAAAACTTTTAATGAAATTTAGGGATGGCCTTGAAAAAGTTTAAAGTTTGATTACCTGACTTTGCTAGGGGTTGTCAGTATATTTAAATCATAATATCTGAAATTCTAGGGACAGAATCAGATGAAGATCTGTTGTGTCCCAAGCTAGGCAATAATTTGGTGTTGTCTAACCAACCTTCTCAATTATTCAGCTCCACATTTATTTGGAAAAGGGTCTGAGTGCTGTGTTGGTGAAGTGTGAAGGTGAATGCCCTGTTGGCTACTCTTAGACTCCTCTACTGAGTTCCTGCTATAGACCTGAATGCCCCACTAAGCAAAACAAAGAACTCCAGACTTGTTTTTCTAAGGTCCTTTACTGATGTCTGTTCTTGCCTAATCATGCTTCTTTTGTCAATCCCCAAAATTACCTCTCTTGAGAAAAATTCTGGGAAATAGTTTCTCTACTTCATTAGAGTTCAAATGAGTCCCAAGGTAGCAGGTGAAAATCAAGTGGTTTTCTGCTCACAATACATCCTGTTCCCTTCTGCAAATGGGGCACCTTCCTGTTTTGTGTGATCTAGAGAGTGCCTGTGTCTGACTTCCAGAGAGTCTCTCCCCTGCTCTCCCACTTACCCTGCCAGCAGAGGGGTCTTCTAGGAGAAAGGTTAAGTAACAGAAAAGAGCCTTCATCTTTCTTTCTATTGAATGTTGAAAGGATAGCATGGGGGGAATCTCACTACTACATGATTTCCAACAGCCAAATGGTGTGATTGCAACACTCACCTAATAGGGGCAGCAAGAGTTCAAGTGTGCTGTTATCTTCCTTGGGTATCTACTGATGCCCCTTATTAAGATATATTTATGGTGGCACTGAAGGTAAAATAAAAAAAAAAATCTTAACTGTGGTACTGAGACATATTTTTATAGATTTTTCAAAAGAACAATTAAAATTTCCCTGTTTTTCTCTCCTCTCTCAGGAAACTTATTTTTGTCCACTTGCTAATTCCTTTGCTTGAAAGAGACAGGAAGAGAGCATCCCACTTTTTTAATTGTTGTTAATGAAAGATCATACAAAAATATGTGGGGGCATTTTGTACTAATTATACAACTTTTAGTAGTGTGCCGGCTGGCTAAGTTTGGTTGCTGGTGGCAATTTTATAGCAACATTGCAGAAAAGATTCCAATCCAAAGCTAGTTCTGCTGAAAAATGAAAGAAGTGAGAAAAAGCTGAGACTAGTAAAAAAAAATAAGAGCTGAGAGAGCTAAACATTAAATAAAGGGTAACTGCACTAGGGGAAAAAGTGGCCAGAGGAAAAATAAATAGGAGGAGCATATTACCTCCCCATAACTATATACTAGCACAAAATACATCTTTATTATTTATGAATTATTAACCATGTTTTTAATTGGGTTCCTTATCCTCCATTAAGTTATAAATTTGACTCATTTACCTAATATCTTCTTACTGAATTTCATGGTAAGTATACATTGCATTAATAGGTTACACATCTTATATCAGAGGTAGAAAAATGTCATGATGTGATGACAAAATCTCTATTCTAAATTTTAAACTATTGCAACAAAAGGGGAAAGATTCTACCATCTGTTATTTACATTGAGAATCAGAATTATATAATTATTCAAGATTTTAGAAATTATCTCAATATTTTTATAATGCAGATAAGAAAAAATTAAGCTCCAGAGTTATTTACCCAGGAGATTAGGAGCAGAATAGTGACTAGACCCAGAGTGTTCTTATTCCTTGACCAGTAGTTCCATGCTGACTCTAAGCTACAATAAATATCTAGATATTCCTAGAATAAGAGATACTAGTGGGAACTAATTCTGTAACCACAGTAGAGAGAATGAGCAAAACTAAGTAGAAACATCATGAAGCACCATTTTGCACAGTATGTAATAAATGGATGTGTTAACTTTCCATCCCTATTTGTCCTCTTTCACTACTTAATTTTGGAATCCAAATTTTAATAGTTTTCAGCCAGAGCTCTGTTCAGGAAAATAGGATCACTGTACATGAAAAAAAGGCTTGGATTCTCACTTATGTATAATTCATAAGAAAGTTAGCAAGAAACTAAACTAAATTAGGAAATGATATGAACAAAAAAGCACCTCTATATATTTATGATTAAAATATATATTTGTTGTATAAATATACCAAATTTGGAAATCTGCTTTCACCATTTTGAAACCAGTGATCAAGCTTATGAAATCTTATATTTTGAGTAAATTGTTTCCATACATCCTGTTTAATAAAAATAATGGTTGCTACCTCTAACTTACAGGACTCACAAGGCATAGGAATGATAAGGGAAATTAAACGTGCTGACTTCATGAAGAGTGGCTGGCAAGTTGTGTTTATCTTGATTTCAGCTAAAGAATAAAAGTTATCAATCTTTACTATGCAGCTTTTGTACAGTTTTTGATAATGTCATATGTTTAGCAAAGTTGAATGAAGGATTATAATCAAGATTCTCCTGTAGAGAATGCCAAGGGCTTACAGTACCACTGGGGCACAGAGGCGGAGTTGGAAGAATTACTGGAGGATGGAAGAGCAGTAACAAAAAATAAAGAGGAAAGAGTGTACTGTAACAAACTAAAGTGAAGCAAATCCTTACTCTTTTTTCCTAAGAAAATAGGGCCAAACACTATTTCATATGCATTGCCTTGCTTTCCACCCTGGGTGCCAACTCCCTCTGCCATGGCAGGACTGAGTGTCCTTTGCCTGAAGTTGACACAGAACTGTTCTTTCTTCTAATTAAAACAGACAAGGATATTAGGATATTACTGATTAAAGGTGGGAAGCAGAGAACTGTTCTCATTTTATTCGAAATTAGTTTGAGCTCACCCAAGATCAAAGGAAACCCAGATGTGGGAAAACAAACAGACCACAAACAAGTCATTTGTTGACCTGTTGCCATTTCCTGGAAGTAAAATGCCTGTGACCCTTAGGAAGGCTGGCTCGGCAACCGTGACACCAGCAAGGGCTTATCCAGCAACAAGTGTCTCAGGGTTCCCCATCTCCGAACGTATGTTATGAAAATGAGGTTTTAATAACATAAAGTCCAGTCAGGATATTCTCAAAGGTCCAAGAGCAAGTGGATTTACATTTAAACATATGTGCACCTACACGCAAGGGTCCACACACACACGCACACACATATTTGTACATGCTTTGACCACATGTACAAAGCATGCAACAGTTTGCTTGCCTGGGGCTTTTGCTTGTGTAGATCCTATCAAGACATCCCTTGGCTACTAAGAGCTCAGCCTCTTAGTAGGATGCATGAGTCAAACAACTTCCTTTCAGGTTTACAAAATGTCTGCTTTCTTACTGTATTTGAAACATCAGGCTGTTTTTTCTAGAATCAATTATTTTTATGATGTTTCCTTTTCTTTCTCTTCTTTTTTTCAGAGTGGTGATAAAAATCTACTTATCTAAAGTCCTGAAACTTTCAACTGCTTTTCCTTGAACCCCAGAAGCTTGTTACAAAGTAGAACTAAGAGGATGGGAGAGAGTATAAAAGTGAACATTTTGGGTTTGGAAATATTGTGAAAGTTTGGATTAAAATAAGCATGGCCAAAAGCAGACATGTCTACGGTAATATAAATACATTTCTCCATGATCCCAAATAAAGCCCTGTGTATCACAGAATAAGTTGTATTTCTCATGAAGTACATGATGATTTCCAAACGGAACACATAGTGGATAAGATATATGGCTTTTAAAATGCAACTGATATTGATATTTAAATGTTAAATTTAAAGATGTGTATGAATTTAACCCATTCTCACCACTTATTTAATAGACATAGGTGAGGATAACTGTATTCTTCTATTCACCACTCTAATGGGAAAGGCCAAATCTATACGTTCACAAATACTAAAATGAGTCCAAGTATCAGAGCTCTAGGGTCAGACTTCTGAAAAATAATGGGCCCAAAAGAGGTTTTCAGAATTAAGTATTTCATAGGATGTTTAAATTGCTTGGTGGTCTCTTCAATCTTCTTTGGTAGAGTTGGGAGCAGAGTTTCTCTCCCAGAGAATTTTTGAAACTAAACTGGACAGATGAAATAAATGTATCCTCAATAAATGTTTCAAGCTATTTATTTTCTAGCATTTCTGTACTCAGGACAGATTAAGATCACACAATGAAAGAGAAAGAGGAATTGAGAGAAAGCCAATGACAATTTATCCAAAATTTAAACTAGTGGTTTTAAAGAAAATTGCCTTGGCCTAAGTGTAATGTATTATTTTATCTTTCATATGTTATTCAAGAAATGGAATATAACATTAAATTTACATCACCTTTAATTTATTTAAAGTTGATGCTTCATTTATTTTTATTTTTTGTGTTTTTCTAAGGCAAGATAAAAAGTAATTCAAGTATATACAAGTTTCCAACTTTTTCCCTCCCTTCCAAATCTCTGAGTTAAATAACAGACATGTAATTGTTTGTCATAGTCCTTTACCACTGTGCAGTTTAATACCTGGTCCAATAGACCCAAATAAAGTGATGTGGAAAGAAAATCAAAATAGAGTCAGTATTTCTATAAATGGCTGGGAGGCCATTGAGGAAGTGTGACTTATGTACTTGTCCTCAGCTTGAAAGAAATCTGATTTGATTTTTAGACCACTTATTGTCCTAGCAAAGGCATCCAGAACATATCCCAGAAACTCAGGATGCTTATTGGACCCTTATCCTAAAACAAATAGTGAAAACAGTCCCTTAAGGATGTTTCCTGTCTTATGTCAGAGTACACCCTGGTGGCTTTTGCCTTTATAATCCCCTTGTTCTTTCTCTTCCTGGAAGAGAAGAGAAAGAACACTGGCCACTCTTTAGATTTTACCTGAATCTATGTCCCCAAATTGCAGTTTTTAAGACCCCCAAATAAACTCTTTTCTTATTTTCAGCCTTCTGTGTGTGTCTTTTGTATTGTTTTGTTTTTGGTTGACAGTAAATGACAAAGACTTGTGATAATTAAAAAATAATTCACACATTCTTCTTATAATTCAGTATAAAATGTCCCATTGATAAAAATATTAGGAAGCTTAGCAAGTTCAAAATAGACTCAGAAAAAAGAGAAGTTGTTATGACATTGTATTAGTTTTCCCTTGCTGCATAACCAATTACCACAAATTTAATGACCTGAATAATACAAAATAATTATCAGAAGTCCAACACAGTTTTCACTAAGCTACAGTCAAAGTATTGGCAGCCCCCATTCCTCTCTAAAGGCTCTAAGAGAGGTTCTGTTTTCTTCATTTGTTTCCTCATTCAGGTTATTGGCAGCATTTAATTCCTTACTAATCTTGTAGGACCGAGTTTCCTATTTCCTTGCTAGCTCTCAGGTGAGGGCCATTTCCAGCTCTAGAGGCCATCCATATTCTTCAGCTTCTGGTCCCTTTTCTCCATCTTCAAACCAGCAACATCAGTTCTTGCCATTCTTCCCTCTTCAAATCTTTTCCTTTATTTTCTCCTGTCTCGTATCTTCTAACCCAGACAGGCAATGTTCTTTGCTTTTCAGGGATCATATTGAAGGGTGGCAGGATATGCCATCCCAAAACATACCTCTTAAAAAAGGGGTTATTTTGAGTTGATTATTTTGAGAAATAACAGACAGAGGAGAAACTCTGAAAAATGGGGTAGAAGTTACCCTTTTGGAAAGTAAATGTACATTTTTAAAGGAAATCTCCATTTGTCAGGATGTTTCTCTCACTGTACTAGGAAAAGAAGGATGATTAAATCACAAGAATCTTATTGATGGGGAAGGCACTGACTTAAAATGCATAACCAACTTGACTCTTGTTTATGGTAATTTCTTGGTCTTCTCCCCATAACTGGGTGCTTCTACTTCCTTCTTTCTTTTATCTTTAGCTGAAATGACATTTAAGCCTGAATTCTAAACCACCTCTGAGTGTTACTTATTTCTCCCCAGGTATCTCCCATATATACATGATGTATATATGCCAATAAACTTCTGTTTGTTTTTTTCTTGTTAATCTGTCTTTTGCTTTCAGGGTTTCCAGCTAAGAATTTAGAAGAATTATAGGCAGTTTTTTTTTTTTTTTTCCTCTTCTACAATGTCATTAGATTGTGGCCACTAAAAATCCAGGATATTCTTCCCATCTCAAGGACCTAATTATATCTGCAAAGTATGTTTTCATGTAAGGTGATATATTCACAGATTCTGGTGTTTAAGGCATGGGTATCTTTGGAGGGGCTATTATTCTCCCTAATATAGGCTGTTAAATGATGCTAATTGCTAAGAGAAGTAGAAGGGTTTGATGAGTGCATAGAATTTCTGAGGGAAAATACTTGTAGTTTGAGGCTATCATTGTAATGGAACGTCAGTAGTGTATTACTCTCCCATAAGTGCAAACATTAATTTTCTAGGCAATGAGTTATATAATCTGTGTCAAAGTTATCTGTTAAGAATGATGGGTACCAAACAGTATTTAGGAAATAAGAAAAGTAATTTGTACAATCTGCAGTTTAAAATATGGGGAGGGGATTTTTTGTTGTTGTTGTATTTCTTTTATTGTATTACATTTTTGAGTTTTGACTACATTCACTAATTGGCTACTCTAGACTCAGGGTCTACAGAAAATAACAATGTCCAAAAATTAGCAGATGCCATGAGAGCTAATAAATATGTTTACAAGTAAATAAACAGACTCTCAGTCCCCATGGAATTGTTTATTTCTTTAACTCATATTTGCATGGACTTATGATAAGCTATGTGATTTTATGATTAAATTCACAAGAAATTTTTTAACTTTTATTTTTTTACCTACTTCTCCATAATTCAGGGTACATATGAAAGAAATATTGTTACCAAATAGGTAAGTGAATTACTCCCTATGTACAGATCATATACTTGAAAATTTAGGGTCACAGAAATGCTTTATACAAAAACAAAATCCCTTTCAAATTTCATCAAATTATTTGTGAGAAAAATTCTGAGGCTATACAGTATTATACGCACTTTAATGAATTATAAGGATAGTATTATAAACAATGTAAAAGCAAGTATGTATTATGTATTGATTTTTTTCATGCCTCATTCCAAAAAACATATTTTGAGGAAACATATAACTTTGAACTATTTAGAGCTCAGTGAAGGACAATAATATAAATACAGTGTAAATTCTGCCAAGATTTCCAGCCTGGGAAACTATAAATAATAACACTAAAAAATAGAAAAACTATTATAGAACATAAACATGATAGATATAATCACACATCTTTGGAAACACAGCAGACAAAGCAACTAATCTGCCTGAAGTAGTTGTAAAAACTTCTCCAAGGATGCGGCACTTCAGCTATCTTTAATAACTTCTGAGAGGTAAGGGAACACAATGCATGCATGAAACAAAAAGAGGGTTCTAAAAACATCAGACAACAAAAGAGCTCTCAGAAATTGCATATATGATAGAAATGAAACACTCAGTAGAAAGAATGGAGGATAAAGTTGAAGAAATCTCATATAATGTACAATAAAACTTGAAAAGTTTGAATATCAAAGAGGAAGAATTAGAATATTAGGGGACAAAGGGGAGGATTACTTTCATTCTACAGTTCTATACCCTGCCAAATTCTCACCAAAAATGAAAGTAGAATGGGGACAATAGATCAATAAATTCAAAATTCTGAGGGAAAATTATTCTTAATCTAGAATTCTCTACCTTGCTAAAGAATTATTCAAATTTAAATTTAGGATAAAAGCAATTCCATGTATATAATTTCTAAAACTAAAACAAAAATCTTTCCTGCCCTCTCTTGCAAAGCTCCATGGGGTTATGCTCTGCCAAACAAAGGAATAAAACAAGAAAGGGGAAGACAGGCTCAATGAAAATGATGATCCAATACAAGAGAGGGGTAAAGGTATAAAATCTACAGGATTCACTCAGCAATTCAAAAAATATTTATTAATTATCTTCTCTGCACCAGTTACTGTTGTGGATGCTCTAGATACACCAGTGAACAAAATAGAAAAAAATTCCTACCCTGATGAAACTTACATTACATTGACTACTGAAATAGTAGTTATGGGAAATTCCAATATGAGTGCTTAGTAGAGAGCTGAGAAAGAGAGAAAACTTCACTCCCCAAAGTGAAATTAAACAGATAATGCAAAGTTTATGCTATTTTGTGTTGTAGAGATAAACATTAAAATAATCAGTTAACGAGGTTAAATGTGGAAAAAGAAGATAAAGTTGACTTGAAACACTGCTGGGTTTTTTGTTTGTGTTTTTGTTTTAGAAAAACAAAACTGTGGTTCTATTTGACTTGAAATTATGTACCTATTTTGAGAAAACTAAAAGTTAACTAAAAAATGAAAGATAAAGATCTTTGACATAAATTCTAAAAGGCAGGGAGACAGGAAGTTCAAAAGATGAAAGATGGTCAGAAGTGCAAAATTCAAAAGAGAAATCTAGAAGGATCTAGAGGGCCTCAGACTTCAAGGATACTAGCGGAAGGACCATCATACATTCAGAGACTTACCACTTTGTCAACTCTCATCAATGGGACACAATGTTCCTGAGCCATCTCCTTTGATGGATAAAGCGTTCTCTTCAACCAGATTTCATTTGCTGTTGAGTTCAAGACTTTTGACATTTAAACTTTAACTCCTTTGAAGTTAAACATTGAATTTTCACGCAAAATAATATTAAAAAGCTTTGTAAACCAAAGTCTAAAAATTTTCACTTAGCTAATAAAGTTGACCTAAATAAGATTATCTTTTAGAAAAAAACATACAGATGAAAGGGGTTTATATTATACCCTATTCTCCTTTCTATTCAAGACTAAAATAAGTATTTATTTTAGACCTAGAGTGTCTTAAACTAGCATCATGTTTAATCCTCTAGAATTTACAGAAAGTGTAGTCACACTGCACTTTCCATTTCCACAGAGGTAGTGCACATCTGTTTATTATTCTCACTTATGAAAATATCAAAATCTTCTAAGGATTTTTCTCCAGGCAAGTTTCTATGTGTGATCTTTCTGATCTAACCATAGGCAATTGCAGAGGCATGGTGGGTGAAAGCTGCCCTCCTCACACCAGACTCAGTGCATAGCTAGTGCATTGTAGTCTTTGGAGGGAATTGTGGTCAAGAACTCAGCATTCCTCACTCCCAGGCCAGCCATGCTCATAAGCCTATCTGAATCCTAGCATATATGCCTCCCCTTGTAGGTCTCCTTATTAGGAGACCTTGATTAGGCCGTTTTTCCCCACTCTGACTCAGTACTTTTCTACTCCCTAGCCCTTCCCTTCTTGCTATCCTTGGTTCCCTGGTGTCTATAAAATGGCAGAGACTTCTGTTCAGGGCTCTTCAGCAGTGAGAGGATTCCCTGTACTTATGTTGCCTGCAGTCTGACCCTCTGGTGCTCTTCTGTGGGGAAACATGGAATATTAAGGAGCTGGCACTTTACTTTTTCTTTTCCTCTTACCTGACCTATTGCAGTCAAATGAATAAGGCTTAAGTGTTATTTTCAGCTTCACATATTGTCCTAATTGAGCCCCTGGACACCTAGCAACTTGACATCTTTCTTATCCTAGTAACTAGCCTATAACTGAATGCTTACAGATTAAAAATAGAGGCTGAACACATTTAAATTTTTTTAAAAAGCCCTTCAAGTGAATACTAAACTTTCCATATTTGTATAAATTTGTCATTATTAGGAATTCTCTTTTCCACCCCTACTATGGAGATTCCAAAGTAAAATAATTATGTAATGCAATATTATGAAGGAAGACACCATATAATTAGTATAACTAAAGTAAGCATTTTAACAATGTGGCAACATTGGCAATTAGACTTTTGAGTATTTCAAGCTTATATATTTCCTAAAAAAGTTCTTCAGGCTATGTGTTTGCTTCCTGAATACTGAAAATAAATAAGACCATCTCCAGCATTTATCATTTGTAGACTTTTTAATGGTGGCCATTCTGACCAGTGTGAGGTGATCCCTCATTGTAGTTTTGATTTGCATTTCTCTAATCATTAATGACGTTGGGCATCTTTTCATGTGCCTATTGGCCATCTGTATGTCTTCTTTGGAGAAATGTCTATTTAGATCTTCTGCCCATATTTTGATTGGGTCGTTTTTTGTTATTGAGTTGTATGAGTTGTTGGTTACATCATTTGCAAATATTTTCTCTCAGTCTGTAGGTTGTCTTTTTATTTTGTTTATGGTTTCCTTTGTTGTGCAAAAGCTTGTAAGTTTGATTAGGTCCCATTTGTTTATTTTTGCTTTTATTTCTATTGCCTTTGGAGACTGACCTAAGAAAACATTGCTACAATATAGGTCAGATAATGTTTTACCTATGTTCTCTTCTAGGAGTTTTATGGTGTCATCTCTTACATTTAAGTATTTAAGCCATTTTGAGTTTATTTTTCTATATGGTGTGAGGGGGTGTTCTAACTTCATTGATTTACATGTGGCTGTCCAGCTTTCCCAACACAACTTGCTGAAGAGACTGTCTTTTCTCCACTGTATATACTTGCTTCTTTTGTTGAAGATTAATTGACTGTAGATGTGTAGGTTTATTTCTAGGCTCTGTATTCTGTGCCATTGATCCATATATCTGCTTTTGTGTCAATACCACATTGTTTTGATTATTGTAGCTTTGTAGTATCATCTGAAGTCTGGGAGGGTTATGCCTCCAGCTTTGCTCTTTTTTCTCAGGATTGCCTTGGAAATTTTGGGTCTTTTATGATTCCATATATATTTTAGTATTATTTGTTCTAGTTCTGTGAAAAATGTCATGGGTAATTTGATGGGGATCACATAAAATCTATAGATTGCTTTGGGTTGTATGGCTATTTTAACAGTATTAATTCTTCCAATCCAAGAGCATGAGATATCTTTCTATTTCTCTGAATCATCTTCAACTTCCTTTATCAGTGTTTTATAGTTCTCAGCATATAAGAAAAGGGAACCCTCCTACACTGTTGGTGGGAATGTAAATTGGTGCATCCACTATGGAGGTTCCTTAAAAAACTAAAAATAGAGTTACCATATGATCCAGGAATCCCACTCCTGGGCATATAACCAGAGAAAACTCTAATTTGAAAAGATACATGCACCTCAATGTTCATAGCGGCACTATTTACAATAGCCAAGACATGGAAGCAAACTAAGTATCCACAGACAGTTGAATGGATAAAGAAGAGGTGGTATATATATATATATATATATATATATATATATATATATATATAATGTATATACACATATAATGGAATATTACTCAGCCACAAAAAATAATGATATAATGCCATTTGCAGCAACATGGATAGACTTAGAGATTATCATACTTAGTGAAGTAAGCCAGACAGACAAAGAAAAATATCATATGATATCACTTACTTGTGGAATCTAAAAAATGATACAAATGAACCTTTTTACAAAACAGAAACTGATCCACAGACATAGAAAGCAAACTTATGGTTACCAAAGCAGAAGGGAGAGGAGAGGGATAAATTAGAAGTTTGCGATTAGCAGATACAAACTACTATACATAAAATAGATAAATAACAAGGACCTACTGCATAGCACAGGGAACTATATTCAATATCTTGTAATGCAAAATAATCTGAAAAAAACTGTATACATATAACTGAATCACATTTCTGTACACTAGAAACTAACACAACATTGTAAATCAACTACACTTCAAATAAATAAATAAATAAGACCAAATTTTTCTCCCTACTGTGGGGACATAGTTTGAATAGTAGTGTCAAAGAGTTGAATTTTTCAATGTTTTCCTCAAAATTTGAATACTTATTTTTGCAGAGTGTGCATGTTTATCCTGTGCTATTCACCGTACCTTCCATATATTAATTCATATGATTTTCTCAGTAACCTATTTATTCCCATTTTAGAGATGAAGAAACTATAGCACCAACAACTTAAACAATTTGCCAAATCAATGTCACACAGCTAGTAAGTGGTGGAAACAGGATTTGTCCCAGTTAAGTTACTTTTCCAAATTCCTTAAAAAAAAGAAAAAAGAAAATAGAAGTAAAAAGAAGTATTAATAGAGTCATATAAACTAAGTGGTTAGAAAGGACTTTAAAATAATTTATTATTTATCCAATTTGTGGGTAATTTTATTCAAATCCTCTTTGAAGAGTTATTCTGCCTTTTTTAAACACTTCCAGTGATGAGGAATTTACCACCAGCCAAGGAAGTTCATATCATGTTTCTCACCTCCAGGTCCCTATGATTTTTGAAAGTCTATTAATGATTTCACTCCATTTGTCTTAGATCAACAGCATCCCAGAGGCTATAGAGGACACATGTAATATCTTTTTACATGACACCTTTTCACATGTTTGGAGATATTTGTCTTTTTTTGTTTTTTTTTTGAGATATTTGTCTTTACCCAACACCCTGATCTCTTTCTTCTGAACATGATTCAAGAGGTTTATACCTTCTTTGAGGTGCTGCATGTAAAACTAATATTTCTAACATTACAGGAAGAGAGATGAGTGGACCATCAATTTCAATGAGATTCTATTCATTTTTTTCCCAGAAGTCAGACCACATTGTTCATATTATATTGAAATTGCTGTCAAGTGTAACTTCTGAGTCTCTTTACTCTATCCCATTACTCATTGATATTATTCTTCTCTAGTACCTTTGAAATTGGTTTTGAAGATCCAGAGGCTCTATATAATTTCCTCTTGTCAAGTTCACTGTATTGGTTTAGTCCACTAAGCAATGTATTGTTTTATGTCTACTAAGACATTGTTGCATCCCAAGTTGATCATCCGATTGATATGCATTCTTTTATGATTTGGAGTCCTCCATACACTTGATACACATGTACATGAGGTCTTCAGCCAAGTCAGTCAAATGAAATCCTGAGCAGTATAAGGCTGAATCCTTTGGAATATCCTTCTATATACTTTGAGCACTATTACTCACATATTAATGAAATATTCTTTGTACAATGATTATGAGTTGAGCACAGCATCAGTCACATGAGATATGCCTGAACAACAGAGACATGGTATCTTCCATCAGGAAGTTACAGGCTAGCTTCCATTTCCTGCAAAAAAAAAAAAAAAAAAAAAAAAAAATCCCCTTCCAGGTTCAAACAGATTTATTAATAATTAATTTTTAGATATGATCATTAATCTGGGTACTGATTTACCCAATTGCACTATAATTCAGTCTGAACTCTGAACTCTGCACCCTGAAACTTAAAATATGAGACATTGTAATTTACCAAAGTTACTGAACAAGTGTTATTCCATATTTTTCCGAAGCTAAAGACACTCTAAAAGGAAAACAAGTTTAATCTTATTACTGTATGGCTTATACTCATTTTGAATCTGCTTTTGCTGAAACACTTCTGCTTCTGAAGCCACATCTGCTTTTTTTTGTTATTAGGTAATATTTCATTACCCAGCTCAAGTAAAGACAGTAACTCATCATCTTTGGGCCTCGAATATAACTCAGAAGTGTTTTTATTTGGTTGTAACATTGCTTTTGTTTGTTTTTTGTAAGCCCTTTGTGTGATTTCAGCCTTTTTTTTTTTTTAAATTATTTATTTATTTATTTATGGCTGTGTTGGGTCTTCGTTTCTGTGCTAGGGCTTTCTCTAGTTGCGGCAAGTGGGGGCCACTCTTCATCGCAGTGCGCGGGCCTCTCATTATCGTGGCCTCTCTTGTTGTGGACCACAGGCTCCAGACGCGCAGGCTCAGTAATTGTGGCTCACGGGCCTAGTTGCTCCGTGGCATGTGGGATCTTCCCAGACCAGGGCTCGAACCCGTGTCCCCTGCATTGGCAGACAGATTCTCAACCACTGCGCCACCAGGGAAGCCCCTATTTCAGCCTTTTAACTTTCTTGTACTTACAGGTTCATGTGCTTCCTTGAAGAGTTTAATTGATTTATTTTTTTTAATCTTCAGTATATTTATTTATTTATTTATTTATTTAGGCCAATTCTGGGTAACTTTTTTTTTTTCACACACACACACTGTATTTTATTTTTACAAGAGATAAATAGACTGAAACCAAGCATTGTAAATTGATGACCACAACAAAAGCAACAATGATTGCAATTACCAAACACGAAACACACTCATACTATGTCATAATATTGACATTCAGTCCAGTAATCCTCCAGTGTAACAGCTCCTTTACTTTGCAGTGAAAATTGATTTGTATATTTTTTGCCTCTGAGTCCTTGAGGGATTTTTTTTTTTTATTCAATCAGAAAGTCACAAAAATTATAATCATCCTCATCAGTTCACTCAGTCCCATGTAATTCACTTTTTTTTCTCATCTTGATCTTTTGTTAGCACTTTTATGCGTTCAGTTTTCCATTAGAGTTCTGAAAACGCTTATTCAATCAGTTCAGCAGTATAGTCAGTTACCAGAAACCTGTACTTGTCAGAGTCTTTTCCGTGAATTACTTGAATATGAAACCCTTTTATAGGAACATATTTGCAAAAGCATCACAGTACACCCAGAACTGTCTGTAAATGACAAAACACTTAAAAATGACTACGGTTAAAGATTTGACAAAAGTTCATAATAATGCAATTGACAAGGAAATTTAGTTATTTCTGAGATATACATTTTAAAGTAATAACTAGAATTATGACTTATAACACTATACCAGAAGATATAAGAATTTTAGAAATTTCATGTAATGTCTGAAACATTTATATTAACATATTTCCATACAAATAACCCAAAGAAAGTTTAGTATTAGTTGTTTTGTTTGTTTGTTTGTTTGTTTATACTGAAGGTTCTTATTAGTCATCAATTTTATACACATCAGTGTATACATGTCAATCCCAATCACCCAATTCAGCACACCACCATCCCCACCCAACCACAGTTTTCCCCCCTTGGTGTCCATACGTTTGTTCTCTACATCTGTGTCTCAACTTCTGCCCTGCAAACCAGTTCATCCGTATCATTTTTCTAGGTTCCACATACATGTGTTAATATACAATATTTGTTTTTCTCTTTCTGACTTACTTCACTCTGTATGACAGTCTCTAGATCCGTCCATGTCTCAAAAAATAACTCAATTTCGTTCCTTTTTATGGCTGAGTAATATTCCATTGTATATATGTACCACAACTTCTTTATCCATTCATCTGTCTGTGAGCATTTAGGTTGCTTCCATGACCTGGCTATTGTAAATAGTGCTGCAATGAACATTGGAGTGCATGTGTCTTTTTGAATTATGGTTTTCTCTGGATATATGCCCTGTAGTGGGATTGCCGGATCATATGGTAATTCTCTTTTTAGTTCTTTAAGGAACCTCTGTACTGTTCTCCATAGTGGCTGTAGCAATTTACATTCCCACCAAGAGTGCAAGAGGGTTCCCTTTTCTCCACACCCTCTCCCGCATTTGTTGTTTGTAGATTTTCTGATGATGCCCATTCTAACTGGTGTGAGGTGATATCTCATTGTAGTTTTGATTTGCATTACTCTAATGATTAGTGATGTTGAGCAGCTTTTCATGTGCTTCTTGGCCATCTGTATGTCTTCTTTGGAGAAATGTCTATTTAGGTCTTCTGCCTCTTTTTGGATTGGGTTGTTTGTTTCTTTAATATTGAGCTGCATGAGCTGTTTATATATATTGGAGATTAATCCTTTGTCTGTTGATTCATTTGCACATATTTCCCCCGTTTCTGAGGGTTGTCTTTTCGTGTTGTTTATGGTTTCCTTTGCTGTGCAAAAGCTTTGAAGTTTCATTAGGTCCCATTTGTTTATTTTTGTTTTTATTTCCATTACTCTAAGAGGTGGATCAAAAAAGATCTTGCTGTGATTTATGTCAAAGAGTGTTCTTCCTATGTTTTTCTCTAAGAGTTTTATAGTGTCTGGTCTTACATTTAGGTCTTTAATCCATTTTGAGTTTATTTTTGTGTATGGTGTTAGGGAGTGTTCTAATTTCATTCTTTTCCATGTAGCTGTCCAGTTTTCCTGGCACCACATATTGAAGACACTGTCTTTTCTCCATTGTATATCCTTGCCTCATTTGTCATAGATTAGTTGAAAATAGGTGTGTGGGATTATCTCTGGGCTTTCTATCTTGTTCCATTGACCTATGTTTCTGTTTTTGTGCCAGTACCATATTTTCTTGATTACTGTAGCTTTGTAGTATAGTCTGAAGTCAGGGAGTCTGATTTCTCCAGCTCTGTTTTTTTCCCTCAAGACTGCTTTGACTATTTGGGGTCTTTTGTGTTTCCATACAAACTTTAAGATGATTTGTTCTAGTTCTGTGAAAAATGCCATTGGTAATTTGATAAGGATTGCATTGAATCTTTAGATTGCTTTGGGTAGTATAGTCATTTTCACAATATTGATTCCTCCAATCCAAGAACATGGTATATCTCTCCATCTGTCTATATCATCTTTAATTTCTTTCATCACTGTCTTATATTTTTCTGCATACAGATCTTTTGTCTCCCTAGGTAGGTTTATTCCTAGGTATTTTATTCTTTTTGTTACAATGGTAAATGGGAGTTTTTCCTTAATTTCTCTTTCGAATCTTTCATTGTTAGTGTATAGGAATGCAAGAGATTTCTGTGCATTAATTTTGCACCCTACAACTTTACCAAATTCATTGATTAGCTCTAGTAGTTTTCTGGTGGTATTTTTAGGATTCTCTATGTGTAGTATCATGTATCTGCAAACAGTGACAGTTTTACTTTTTCTTTTCCAATTTGTATTCCTTTTATTTCTTTTTCTTCTCTGATTGCTGTGGCTAGGACTTCCAAAACTATGTTGAATAATAGAATTGAGAGTGGACATCCTTGTCTCGTCCCTGATCTTAGGGGAAATGCTTTCAGTTTTTCACCATTGAGAATGATGTTTGCTGTGGGTTTGTTGTATATGGCCTTTATTTTGTTGAGGTAGGTTCCCTCTGTGCCCACTTTCTGGAGGGTTTTTTATCATAAATGGTTGTTGAATTTTGTCAAAAGCTTTTTTTGCATCTACTGAGATGATCATCTGGTTTTTATTCTTCAACTTGTTAATATGGTGTATCACATTGATTGATTTGCATATATTGAAGAATCCTTGCATCCCTGGGATAAATCCCACTTGATCCTGGTGTATGATGCTTTTAATGTGTTGTTGGATTCTGTTTGCTAGCATTTTGTTGAGGATTTTTGCATCTATATTCATTGGTGATATTGGTCTGTAATTTTCTTTTTTTGTAGTATCTTTGTCTGGTTTTGGTATCAGTGTGATGGTGGCCTCATAGAATGAGTTTGGGAGTGTTCCTTCCTCTGCAATTTTTTGGAAGAGTTTGAGAAGGATGGGTGTTAGCTCTTCTCTAAATGTTTGATAGAATTCACCTGTGAAGCCATCTGATCCTGGACTTTTGTTTGTTGGAAGATTTTTAATCACAGTTTCAATTTCATTACTTGTGATTGGTCTGTTCATATTTTCTGTTTCTTCCTGGTTCAGTCTTGGAAGGTTATACCTTTCTAAGAATTGGTTCATTTCTTCCAGGTTGTCCATTTTATTGGCATAAAGTTGCTTGTAGTAGTCTATTAGGATGCTTTGTATTTCTGCAGTGTCTGTTGTAACTTCTTCTTTTTCATTTCTGATTTTATTGATTTGAGTCCTCTCCCTCTTTTTCTTGATGAGTCTGGCTAATGGTTTTTCGATTTTCTTTGCCTTCTCAAAGAACCAACTTTTAGTTTTATTGATCTTTGCCATTGTTTTCTTTGTTTCTATTTCATTTATTTCTTCTGTCATCTTTATGATTTCTTTCCTTCTGCTAACTTTGGGTTTTGTTTGTTCTTCTTTCTCTAGTTCCTTTAGGTGTAAGGTTAGATTGTTTACTTGCGATTTTTCTTGTTTCTTTAAGTAGGCTTGTATAGCTATAAACTTCCCTCTTAGAACTGCTTTTGTTGCATCCCATAGGTTTTGGGTCATCGTGTTTTCATTGTCATTTGTCTCTAGTTATTTTTTGGTTTCCTTTTTGATTTCTTCAGTGATCTCCTGGTTATTTTGTAACGTATTGTTTAGCCTCCATGTGTTTGTGTTTTTTACTTTTTTTTCCCTGTAATTTATTTCTAATCTCATAGCATTGTGGTTAGAAAAGATGCTTGATATGGTTTCAATTTTCTTAAATTTACTGAGGCTTGATTTGTGACCCAAAATGTGATCTATCCTGGAGAGTGTTCCATGCACACTTGAGAAGAAAGTGTATTCTGCTGTTTTTGGATGGAATGCCCTATAAATATCAATTAAATCTATCTGGTCTATTGTGTCATTTAAAGCTTCTGTTTCCTTATTTATTTTCATTTTGGATGATCTGTTCATTGGTGTAAATGAGGTGTTAAAGTCCGCCACTATTATTGTGTTACTGTTGACTTCCTCTTTTTCAGCTGTCAGCAGTTGTCTTATGTATTGAGGTGCTCCTATGTTGGGTGCCTATATAATTGTTATATCTTCTTCTTAGATTGATCCCTTGATCATTATGTAGTGTCCTTCCTTGTCTCTTGTAACATTCTTTATTTTAAAGTCTATTTTATCTGATATGAGTATAGCTACTCCAGCTTTATTTTGATTTCCGTTTGCATGGAATATCTTTTTCCATCCCCTCACTTTCAGTTTGTATGTGTCCCTAGGCCTGAAGTGGGTCTCCTGTAGACAGCATATATATGGTTCTTTTTTTTTTTGTATACATCCAGCAAGCCTTTGTCTTTTTTTTTTTTTTTTTTTTTTAGAGAGAGAAAGTCTTTATTTATTTATTTATTTATTTATTTATGGCTGTGTTGGGTCTTCGTTTCTGTGTGAGGGCCTTTCTCTAGTTGCGGCAAGTGGGGGCCACTCTTCATTGTGGTGCGCAGGCCTCTCACTATTGCGGCCTCTCTTGTTGCGGAGCACAGGCTCCAGATGCGCAGGCTCAGTAATTGTGGCTCACGGGCCTTGTTGCTCTGCGGCATGTGGGATCCTCCCAGACCAGGGCTCGAACCCGTGTCCCCTGCATTGGCAGGCAGACTCTCAACCACTGTGCCACCAGGGAAGCCCAAGCCTTTGTCTTTTGCTTGGAGCATTTAATCCATTCATGTTTAAGGTAATTAGTGATATGTATGTTCCTATGACCATTTTTTAAATTGTTTTGGGTTTGTTATTGTACGTCCTTTTCTTCTTTTGTGTTTCCCACTTAGAGAAGTTCCTTTAGCATTTGTTGTAGAGCTGGTTTCGTGGTGCTGAATTCTCTTAGCTTTTGCTTGTCTGTAAAACTTTTGATTTCTCCATTGAATCTGAATGAGATCCTTGCTGGGTAGAGTAATCTTGGCTGTACGTTCTTCCCTTTCATCACTTCAAGTATATCATGCCACTCCCTTCTGGCTTTTAGAGTTTCTGCTAAGAAATCAGCTGTTAATCTTATGGGAGTTCCTTTGTATGTTATTTGTCGTTTTTCCCTTGCTGCTTTCAATAATGTTTCTTTGGCTTTAATTTTTGCCAATTTGATTACTATGTGTCTCGGCATGTTTCTCCTTGGGTTTATCCTGTATGGGATTCGCTGTGCTTCCTGGACTTGGGTGTCTATTTCCTTTCCCATGTTAGGGAAGTTTTCGACTATAATCTCTTCAAATATTTTCTCTGGTCCTTTCTCTCTCTCTTCTCCTTCTGGGTCCCCTATAATGCAAATGTTGTTGCATTTAATGTTGTCCCAGAGGTCTCTTAGGATTATTTTTTTCATTCTTTTTTCTTTAGTCTGTTCTGAAGCAGTGAATTCCACCATTCTGTCTTCCAGGTCACTTATCCGTTCTTCTGCCTCAGTTATTCTGCTATTGATTCCTTATAGTGTAGTTTTCATTTCAGCTATTGTATTTTTCATCTCTGTTTGTTTGTTCTTTAATTCTTCTAGGTCTTTGTTAAACATTTCTTGCATCTTCTTGATCTTTGCCTCCATTCTTTTTCCGAGGTCCTGGATCATCTTCACTATCATTATTCTGAATTCTTTTTCTGGAAGGTTGCCTATCTCCACTTCAATTAGTTGTTTTTCTGGGTTTTTTTTTTTGTTCCTTCATCTGGTATATATCTTCTGCCTTTTCATCTTGTCTATCTTTCTGTGAATGTGGGTTTTGTTCCCCAGGCTGCAGGATTGTAGTTCTTCTTGCTTTTGCTGTCTGCCCTCTGGTGGATGAGGCTATCTAAGAGGCTTGATGGGAGGGACTGGTGGTGGGTAGAGCTGACTGTTGCTCTGATGGGCAGAGCTCAGTAAAACTTTAATCCACTTGACTGTTGATGTGTTGGGCTGGGTTCCCTCCCTGTTGGTTGCTTGGCCTGAGGCAACCCAACACTGGAGCCGACCTGGAATCTTTGGTGGGGCTAATGACAGACTCTGGGAGGGCTCACGCCAAGGAGTACTTCCCAGAACTTCTGCTGCCAGTGTCCTTGTTTCCACGGTGAAACAGAGCCACCCCCCCCCACCTCTGCAGGAGACCCTTCAACACTAGCAGGTAGGTCTGTTTCAGTCTTCTATGGGGTCACTGCTCCTTCCCCTGGGTCCCGATGTGCACACTACTTTGTGTGTGCCCTCCAAGTGTGGAGTCTCTGTTTCCCCCAGTCTTGTTGAAATCTTGCAATCAATTCCTACTAGGCTTCAAAGTCTGATTCTCTAGGAATTCCTCCTCCTGTTGCCAGACCCCCAGGTTGGGAAGCCTGACATGGGGTTCAGAACCGTCACTCCAGTGGGTGGACTTCTGTGGTATAAGTGTTCCCCAGTCTGTGAGTCCCCCATCCACCAGTTATGGGATTTGATTTTACTGTGATTGTGCCCCTCCTACAATCTCATTGTGGATCCTTCTTTGTCTTTGGATGTGGGTTATCTTTTCTGGTGAGTTCCAGTGTCTTCCTGTCGATGATTGTGCAGCAGCTAGTTGTGATTCTGGTGTTCTTGCAAGAGAGAGTCTCATTTATTTGATTTTTGAAGCATTATTTCTTTGGGATACCTCTTAACTTTATATGAAAAAAGAAAGCGACTAAGAAAAATTAATCTGCATATAGTGTACCAGGAAATTTTAATTCAGGTTGCTCAACATTAAGATATAACTAATTCAGGCTAACCATCTTCAAGGTAAAGAAATCATTCATCAGTCCTCTAGAGCAGAAAAAGAAAATACAAACAAGGAAGAAAAATCAGATAAATCACATAGTTTTTCTGCAGCAATATATTGTACCTAAAGACAATGATGCCATGTCTACAAGGAAAAGGAAAAGGAAAAGGATTGTAACCCAATAATTTTATAGCCAGCTAAAATATATTTCAAGTATTAATACAGCATGGAAATGTTTGAAAACATGAAAAACCCAAAGATTTAATGCAGTGTAGACTGGCATGGAATTAACATATATACACTACTGTATATAAAATAAACAACAAAGACCTACTGTATAGCACAGGGAACTATACTCAATATTTTGTAATAACCTATAAAGGAAAATAATCTGAAAAGGAATAGCTATATGTATATATGCAAATATATAACTGAATCACTGTGCTGTACATCTGAAACTAACATGATATTGTAAATCAACTATACTTCAATAAAAATTATTAATTAATAAAAAAAGAATTTAAGTATAGAAAGCCTTAAAAATTACCACTGATGAAAATCTATTCCCCTTAAAAACGGACTAAGCATCCTTGAAAAACATAATAATATAAAAATTAAATGAGTAGTGTAAATATAATAATGTATCTCACAAATGTTGAGATATAGGCATATGAGAGATTGAAATATGTGACATGTTAAAATTTTCCTCATTTATAACAGGGAGTTAATAGATTTCTTAGAATGGAAATCTCTGGTTAAAGCTATTGATTCATAACTCTTAATCTTATGAATAAAACATTTTCTTAAATTCCAGTTTTTTTAATATATAATAGCACTGTGGTAAAGAAACATTTTTATGAACTCCAATAATATATTTATGTTTCATTTTCAATGTCTTTATTCTTAAAAATTAAAATAAAATTTAATTTAATAATTTTACTATAATATTTTAATGGTAATTTCCTGTTTTCTTAAACAAATTTGTTTTCCATTATTCTATATATCTGTATATGTGCATAGAAAAATATCTGAAATGAAGTTCAATCATAGTTAAAATTGTTTATTTCAGTGTGAAAAGATTTGCAATGATTGTTGTACCTTTTTTGTGATTATGCATTTTTTGAAATCTTTAAAATCAGTGTGGGATGTGTTGGGTTTTCTTATTTTGCCCTCTGACCCCAATTTGCTCTCTGTCTTTGTATGCTCTTTTTTCTGCACTGGGAAGCTGATTCCTTGGACTGTTACCTGGCTTTGTTACTGTCTGGCATCAGATTGCTGGATTCAGCCAATGGGAGTTGCTGGTAGGGGAATCACAGAGCAAGAGGAAAGGTTGGGGTATTTGTTCCCCACTCCCTACCATGTTTGGCAGCATTTTCTGTTTGTGTTTGGCACCCTCCATGACTGCAGCTCCAATCAGGCAATCTCTACATTAAGCCTCTCATTCTCCTCAGCTTGAGTTTGACCTTCCTTTGCCCTTCAGACTTAGGGGTGATAATGGCATCTCACTGTTGCTAATCTCTGAATGCCTCAACATCCATTGTCCATGCCCCTATTCTGGTGAAGCTTTTTGAACTATCTCAGCTAGATTCTGTTTACTGCAGGACTGATAAAATAAGTAATTAATGACATTTTGTTTTGTATTTTTCTGATTTTTTAGTTAAAATATTAAATTACAGAAATTGCTTGCATACATTTATTGTGACAGGCTGTAGGTTTTTACTTTAGCATTGGAGTTGTGTAAACATAACTCAGTTCTAGGACACAAAAATGAGCATTTTTACAGTAAATAGCAAAAAATATTTTATGCACATAAATATAGTATTTCACAAAACTGTGCAAGTACTTTATTGAACAGATTGGAAAATTTATTTATTGATTTCATTTTAAAGTGCTACTACTACTTATTATTTTTTATCGTGTTATAGGTAAGATAAAGTAGGATAAAATTTTGCTTGGCCAATTAGGCATTCTCTGGTATCTAATATCTGGTTACCTAATCTACACAGAGTTTTACAAGGATGTTTCTCCTCTAATATTGGGGCATTTCACGAATGCTATAGTGAATTTATATATGCTGAAATATTTCAGATAAACTGGCAGGAGATAACACTGAATGGAACCTTTTAGTTCTCACCTTTCCCCCACTGCCATCAAGCCCTTTTCCCCTTTACCTCTTAAAGTCTTTGAATTCTGCTGGGATTTTAGGTAACTGCTGGGAAGTATTAAAAAGCATTATTTGGTTGACCAGAATATTTGCCCTCTCTTATTTTCCAATAATGCTCTCTGAATGGTTTCCTTAATACTTTTAAAAGATGTATGGCAGTGAAGCAGAGTACAACATAGGACAGGAATTATAGTTATCGTTTCAGATGAGGTGTGTTGAAAGGGTTCAGGATGACGCAGTTGGCAGCGTTCAGGCCCTACCTCCTTATTATTACCATCTGTGTCAACTTGGAACCTCTATTACAGAGACGACAAAAATAACGAAGCTGTGGTTGTGTTTTGGGAAGATTTTTTTTCATTATGATTGACCCTGATATACACACTAAGTAGATGAATGAAACTGAAACATTGTTCCAAGCTTTAAAAACCTTCCCCTATACACAATTTTTTACATGCATCTCTTTAGAGTAATAGCAATAGTGATGATAAAAATATATCACTTTCTTTGTGGGACCTGGTGAAATTTACAATATAACCTTTATAGCAAATATATTATTACTGGCACAAAAAATGTGGTTCATTTTTATAACAACGCACATTGGCAGTGGAAATGAGCAAAGAATAAGTATTGTGCAGCCTGTATGAAGTGCTTGGAATGCTAAACTATTTGGAAGGAACCTGCTCATTTCAGGGAATTTATGTAGGTCAGAATCAACCACAAAATGAAGAGAGCAAAGAAAACGCTGAGAGTCAACTTTTAGGTTTCTCATGTTGGATTCATAAGTAAATGACATCATTTAAAGCCTTTATTGTAAGAGCACGTGGAAAAACATCAAATGCATATTTAAGTCATAGGGGTAAGAAAGCTAAACTGAGTAGTTTATTCTTCTAAACAATACACACTAAATCATTTTCATACAGTAAGACCAGAATAAGATTTTTTTCAGCACCACATGATAAGAAGTAACGTTTCATATATGAGAAAGTTATGGAATTTAATACCAAAAACACACTACAGAAGTGTGTTTATATATATTACACTTAGTTTAAATAGTCAATAAAAGGATACATCTCTTATTGGAGAATATGGGCCCAGTCATCAATTCATATTTTCTTTGCTAATAAAAAGTCCTGAATACAGATTGTTAAATATCGACTATTAAAACCAGGTTCACCTAAATAAGAGATAGTGTTAAAATTCAAATGTCTAAACATGCAAAATTTAACTGGTGTTAGTCCTAACATCATGTATCATGTGATAAAACAGTTAACAAAGGGCCCTATTTCATATGTGAGACGATTCAGTATTAAGATCAAAGAGATAGACCCCTGAAGAGTCAACAAGATCTCTCTCAGCAGTGGATCCCGCTATCACTTATGTCTGACAATTTTACAATGTTTTATGTCTCTTTTATTTTTTAACTTATTAAATTAAATTTTTAATTGAAGTATAGTTGATTTATACTATTAAATTAGTTTCAGTGGTACAACATAGTGATTCAATATTTTTATAGATTATACTCCATTTAAGGTTATTACAAAATAATGGCTATATTTCCCTGTGTTATGCAATAGATCCTTGTTGCTTATTTATTTCATACTTAGTGGTTTGTGCCTCAATCTCACACCCCTATCTTGTCCCTTCCCTCTTCCCTTTCCTCACTGGTAAACACTACTTTGTTCTCTATATCCATAAATCTGTTTCTGTTTGTTTTATTTTTTAGATTCCAATATAAGTGATAACATAAAGTATTTTCTTTCTCTGTCTGACATTTCACTTATCATAATACTTTAGGCCCATCCACATATGTCTCTTTCAATTAAAAAATCAAATAGAAATGCCAAAAAATTCACTCACAAAAATCATCATAATTAATAAAAAAATGTCTATTTTGTGCTAGAATACAAATTCTACAAACATGAAAATAAATACTGGTGGGAATGCTGGTTGAGTTGAAGATGTTGTTCTGATAAACCATTATATGAAGAATATAATCATATAATATCTCCTATCTAAGTTATCAATGGATTCATTCGTTGATTTTTTTTTTTTTTAATGGAGACGTTTAGCCCATGAGAAGCATGAATCCTATCCTTCTGAAATACACTGTCTCTCAGATGGAAATAAGGGAGTGGATCCAATGGAAGACAGCATGGAGGGGGGAAAGAATGAGGAGTTCCTTAAGAAAAAAAATGAGAAAAATTCTGGAAAATAGATGTATGAAAAAGTCTTACGTAGGAAGTCTTACATAGGAAGAAAATCGTGGTTTGAAGCTACATATAGTAAGAGTCTGTACGTGATTTCATTCTCAACTACATATTGATATATGTGTCTAGAAACCCAAATGATGCCTTTGAAAGACAACCTATAGCAGAAAGATACATCAGGTATTACAGGCTGTATGAGTAGATGGAGGATTGCTCAAATAATGTCTGAGATTGAAGATTCCTCACAGCACCAAGTGTTGGGCTGAATAAGAGAGTCATCAACATGATGGCTGGGTACAATTTTAAGTGGCAGGAATTGGATGATAAAAAGATTCTAATCACCAAATTCCACTGTGTGTTTGTGTGTGTGTGTGTGTGGTGTGGGAGAGAAGGTTCTCCACAATATGACAATTCTCCAGGTGCCAGCTGTATGTGTTCATCTCAGTTCTAATACTATCTACCTGGAGATAGCATCAGGTTTTGCAAGTTAAAGGCTCAGTCCCACAAGAATGCCCTCCACTTCAGACACTGTCACAATACCAGTGCTTCGTATCTATGCACAATATTGTGCTTCTTATCAACTGGCTATAAATCAGAGGTTTCCATAACCAGCTACTTGGGTTCAGTTAGTTTGCTAGAGTGGCTCACAGAATTCAGGAAATCCATTTACTCACTAGATTACCAGTTTATTACCGAGGATAGTAAAAGATATAAATCAACAGCTAGATGAAGAGACACAGAGAGTGAGGTCTCCAGCAAAGGAACTTCTGTCCCCGTGAAGTTTGGGCCCAGCATGGGGGCACATTGAATTGTTCTGGTTTCCCAAATTCTCTCTGAACCCCCTCCTTTTGTGTTTTTATGAAGGCTTCATTACATAGGCATGGTTGATTAAATCAGTGGTCATTGGTGTTCAATTTAACATCTAGCTTCTCTTTCCTCCCCAGAAATCAGGGGGAGAGACAGAAAGTTCCACCCTCTATTCATGGTTGGCTGCCCCCCACCTTAGGTGCTTTCCAAAAGTCACCTCATTAATATAAACTCAGCTGTGGTGGAAAAGGGTTTGTTGTGAATAACAAGACACCCATTTCACCTTTATGGCTTTGAAGTGATTTCAGGAACTGAGGGCAAGAGACCAAGTATTATAATAAAAGATGTCCCCTTTGTCCTTTTTGCTCAGGAATCTAAATTACCAAATATATATTTCTTATAAAACATAATATTGCAGGTGAGCACTGCAAAACTCCTGGTGCAAATGCTTCTGTTCAACCCCCTACACTGAGAGGGAATGCCAGCCTGGCTTCTTTGGTCCAAGACCATTTCCCTAGGATGACCCCAGTTCTTTTAAAATGGACTGCTTGAGAAAGCTCAGCACTGCCAAAAACATTTACTATTTGTCCCAGCCAAAACTTAACTATACAATGCTAACCTCCCTTTTCTTAGAGCATTTACTTTTGAAAATTTATGATTGTAAATTCTTTCTCTTCCCCTTTGAGGTGTAAATCTCCTACTACTCAGCACTGTTTCCTCAAAGAACTGGGAGCCCTGTCTTTGAAATACAAACATCTAGAGAGATAACCTCTTAATCTCTTAGATCCTGTGGGAGTGTAAGAGTCTTTGATGTACTTTGCAAAACTACCTTCTATCATGAAGATAGGATAAGTCTGTTTCTCCTCTTTGGATAAATGTCAATTAGCAAACACAGACGGCCTAATCACATTGTCCAATCCCACCTTCCCAGCATCCTTCAGTGCTTTATCTTTAGCACATCCCAGTGTTTAAAAAGCCTCCAGCCTTTTTTTTCAAGCTCAGTTTATACTGAAGTCTCTCTCTCCTACTGCAGTAGTCTGAATAAAATATGTCTTGCCAGGTCCAGTGCAAAATTTTTCTTTTATATAACGGACAAGTTATGAGTGAGACTCTGAGAGCTTCATTGTGAGATCCCTAGTGATCATGGACAATTTCCAGGAGGCCTGTACAAGCAGCAGCTAGGACCAAGAGGTAGCTGTGAAAAGCTGCATCAAAAGACACATTTGAAAACCATTCTGTGACCCTTTTGGTGACTCCCAGAATTCAAGGATAAGTAAATACAGAGGCCTGAAAATAAGTTTGATTTTTCTTACTGTATCCATCAAAAGGCAGCAGAATTGTAATGGGGAAGAACAAAATCTGACTCCATGTTGCATCTGTTTCTTTTACTTTAAGCTTTGCTCTCTGATGCTGTTTGTTACTATAATCACTAAAAGGATGTTATCTATAGCTGTAAGCATACATAATGGCCTGCCTTGGGGAACCCTACACCTCTGCTTGAATGTTAAACTAAAGTGCCTTTGTTCAGCTCACAGGGAGACATTCTGACCATGCCCACCCATGAATGGCTGCAGAAAAGAAGAAATTAATACATCCCCTCCCCGAGGCTGGCCAAGCCAGGAGATATTTTGTAAGACTAATGGCCTTTTTACTTTACTTCCTCACTGCCTCCCCCTGTCTGTTCTATAAAAGAAACTGGCATCCAGACCCCACTAAGATGGTACTCTAGGACATTAGCCCACCATCTTCTCGGATGCCTGGATTTCTGAATAAAGTCACTATTCCTTGCCTCAACACCTCTTCTCCCTATTTATTGGCCTGTCATGCACGAGCAGAGAGAGCTTGGACTTGGTAACAGGGTGACATACATATTTCAGGTGCTCAGTAAAGTTTATTAGATAAATAACTGTTTTGTGTCTGTGTCAGCCTATTGATAGTGATGCCATTGGCTGGAAATGCCTGTGGGAACTCACCTGGGCCAGTACTATTTGTAGGAAGCCCTCACAGAGGTTTCCTTCCCTGGAGCCAATGCTGTGGCTGGACTGGCCCTTGTGGTTCTTGTCATGATTGCAAGATGCACCTCTCAACAACCATCAGGGAACTTTGAAAAGACAAATTTATTACTTACAAGTCCTAGAGGGTACAAGTCACACCTAGGGCTAAAACAGAGAGGTTACAGATAGAAAGAGAGAGAGAGAGAGGGCAGATCCATGATTCTGTTTTTACTGGGGTCAAGGTTGGGGTACCTATGGTTTTGTGAGTTCACTTCTTATTGGTGAATTTAAAACATAAGAGCAGGTATTAAAGTGCAGGAAGGGAAAAACAAGAAGTCAGTCAAATGGTCAGTTATCTAAGTCAACCAGGGCTCTCAAAAAGTAGAATAAAATAAAAAAAGGAACTTCATAGGTGGGATGGCCTGGCTCTTTATCTAGTTGTATAGTTGGCAATGTGTTTATTCCAGGTGAATATATTTGACGTGAATGGATAGACAGTCAAAAGCTTAATGTCAAGCACTTACATTACAATCAAAAAAGCTAATTGGCAGACAGGTACACTACAATAACAATCTATGCTGGATAGAAAGCAAATACACTCACTTCAACTGTGAGCATCCATAATACAAATAGGGGTTTGTGCTACTCTATTAGAGTTAAGTGAACAGACGTGTATCCCATTAACTTTCTTAAGACTTTATTTTTTTTAGAGAAGTTTTAGGTTTGCAACAAAATTGAGGAGGTAGTATAGAGATTTCCCATATACTCCCTGCCCCCACAATGTAGAGCCACCCCCATTATTAACATTATTTGCTAGAATGATACATTTTTTACCAAGGATAAATTTACACTGACACATCTTAATCACCCAAAGTCCAGTGTTTATACCTTAAGTTTTGCTCTTGGTGTCGTACATTCTATGGGTTTGTACAAATGTATAATGACACATCATTATAATATCATAATATCATATAGAGTATTTTCACTGCCCTAAAAGTCCTCTGTGCTCTGCCTATTCATCCCCTACCCCTCACCCCCACAGGAATCACCGATCTTTATATTTTCTCCATAGTTTGGTCATTTCCAGAATGTCATATAGTTGAAATCATACAGTATGTGGTCTTTTCAGTTTGGCTTCTTTCACTTAGTAATTATGAACTTAAGGTTCCTCCATGTCTTTTCACAGCTTGATAGCTTACTTATTTTTAGTGCTGAATAATTCCATTATTGAGATGTACCACATTTTATTTATCTATTCACCTACCAAATGGCATCTTGGTTGCTTCCAAGGTTTGACAATTATGAATAAAGCTGCTATAGACATCTTATGCAAATTTTTGTGTGGACATAAGTTTTCAAATCCTCTGGGAAAATATCAAGAAGCATGATTGCTAGATTGCATGGTAAGGGTATGTTTAGTTTTGTAAGAAACCTTCAAACTGTCTTCCAAAGTGTCTGTGACAATTTGCATTCTCACTAACAGTGTAGGAGAGTTCCTGTTGCTCCACATTTTCTCCAGCATTTAATGTTGTCAGTGTTCCAGGTGTTGGTCATTCTAATAGGTGTTGAATGGAATTTAATTACTGTTTTTATTTGCATTTCCCTGATAAAAAGATGTGGAGCATCTTTTCATATGCTTAGCTCTCATCTGTCTTTTTTGGTGAGGTATCTGTTAAGGTCACTGGTCCAGTTTTAAACTTTGAAGTTGTATTTAGAAAAGTATCAATATACCCAAGGTCACCTAGGTTTTCTCCTATGTTATCTTCTATGAGAATTTTATAGTTTTGTGCTTTACATTTAGGTCTCTGATCCATTTCGAGTTAATGTTTCCTAAGGATGTGATATCTATGTCTAGATTCTTTTTTTTTTTTTTTTTTTGCACGTGGATGCCCACTTGTTCCAGCACCATTTGTTGAAGAGACTATCTTTTCTCTATTATGTTGTCTTTGCTCTTTTGTCAAAGATCAGTTGACTATAATTATGGGGGTCTATTTCTGCGCTCTTCAGTTTCACTGATCTTGTCTATTCTTTTGCCAATACCACACTGTCTTGATTACTGTAGTTTTATAGTAAGTCTTGAAGTTAGGTAACAACAGTTTTCCAACTTTTTTCTTCTATCATGTTAATTTATTACTAACTCTAGCTTAATCAAAACCATTTTTAAAATACAAAGTTACTTACACACAGCCAATGAATGCATAGAAAGATGAAAGAAAAAGAATATATGTACAATAATTCAGGTCATGCCATGTCATAAGTCATGGTGAATTACTAAAGAATTGATTCAAGGTTTTCCTGATTACTACCAGCTGGAAAAAAAAGACCCAATCCAGCCTTCCCCAGAGTTCTCTATCTCAAAAATAGAACTGCTACTGATCAATTCTGCACCGAAGGAAACACTCTTGATATTTCTTTATTACATCATCCTTCATATCAAACGCATCATGGAGTCCTACCAATTTTACCTGCTGTATGTCTCTTAAATCTATTCACTTCTCATTATCTCCATCATCACTAACATGCCCAGCCATTACCTCTGGCCTGGACTATTGCAAAAGCCTCCATTCAGTTCATTTTTCATCTTGCCCTGAGAAATGCATCCTTACAAGGCAAAGTAGAGTATGCCATTGCTCACTGTTGCCCCCATCCCACTTACTGCTGACCCTTTATCCTCATCTACATTTGCATGTTATTTTTCACCTGCAAACATATAACATCATTTACTTACTTATTGTCTTTGCTAACACATATTTGCAAATATCCAAATGATGGCCTATCATAGACAGGCAATAAATATTTGTAGAATGAATGCTCTTAGAATGAAAACCAAAGTTCTTTACATGGCAAACAAGTTCCTGCATTGTCTCACCTGCCTTCTTTTCCATTCCCATATCACCAAAGCCTACTTATAATTTTTTCTACTCTAAACTCACTAGTCTTCTAGATTTATTAGCAAGAATTGCGTAAAGGATGGTGGAGGGGGTGGGGGGTGAGGGAGAGGAATTCTTACATTCCTGGACAACAATCTGTGATGGTGCAAAAAAACCACACAAATGCAGTGGGTAGTAGGTAATTAGAGAGAGCAAAATTGCATTATGCTATTGACAGAAACATTTAACCTCAGAAGTACCACTGCATCTTTCTTCTTTGGCAAATCCCAATTCTTTTCTTAATAATTTTCAAGGATTTTATACTTCCCCTATCAATCGTCAATTTATTTTCTGTGTGTGTGTTTCCCTCTTTTTTTTTTTTTTTAATTGGGGTTTAGTTGCTTTACAATGTTGTGTTAGTTTCTGCTGTACAAGGAAGTGAACCAGCTATATGTATACATATATCCCCTCCCTCCTGGACCTCCCTCCCACCCCCCCATCCCACCCATCTAGGTAATCACAGAGCACCAAGCTGAGCTCCCTGTGCTATACAGCAGGTTCAAGAACAGAGTTTATCTTCTCCTTTGTTAGTTATTCCCTTTCTTAGGACACTGTTTCTTTCCAGAAGAAATTATATTTCTACTTATAGGGAAACATGATTTCATGAAATTAACTGTAAAAGAGTTGTCATCTGTATTGGAATACAAATTTCATGAAAACAATGGCATATTTTACAATTATTAGCACTAGAAAATAATTAATATTTATTTATATCATTTTCAAACATTTGATGACAAAGAGAAGAAGGAAAGAGAGAAAAAAGGAAAGAAAAAAAAATAATAACATATGGCTCACTAGTCATAGTTCTTAAAGAAAACAAAGAATGCCTTCTCTTAACTGAAAGCAAAGAAATAATTGTAGAGAAATTATCATGGATATTCATCTATTTCCTATTCATTTAAATTATTTCTTTGGTGATGCTAACACAGCATAATAGAAATGATGAAAATAAGGAAAGTCTTTTTGTTTCAATGAAATCTCATTACGAACCTCATGTGTGAGAAAGACAAAAGAATGTGAAAGAGGAATGGCAGCTTGGAAACTTTGTTTAGTTTCTTCATCATCCACAGTTTTAATACCATTAATCTGAGTAATATAAAGAATCTACTTTATATATCTGGGGAGTAATATGGTAGATGCTTGCTATTAACCAATAAAGACTGCATTTACGCATGTATGTATGGAGCAAATCTTTTCAACAGTCAAATTTTGTTGCACTGAACTTTGGAATACATAAGGGATGGCCTCCTTGAAGGCTGATAATCCTTTAAAAGTAATCTCAGGGTTATTCTCTCTTGGCTCCATGTCGTTCTATAGTCAAGTCCCTAGGAATGCAGGAAATCAACAATGCTAGCTGTGGGAATGAGGTATCCTTCTGATGACCTCCACACCTGAACTCACACTGAAAGAAAGCATAGAGAATATGTTTGAATGCCTGACAGATACAGCAACCAAACACTGTTAAGATAAAACCTAATATTTTGAATCGTTTTCCACAACGAACAGAGAGACAGTTAAATTTGCCTCTTTGACTTTACTTCTATGGGCTACTGCTTAATAAATTTTTATTTTTACACTCAATTAACTATTTATTTCCCGTTGGCTAATACCATCTCTATGAATTTTATTTCTAATTCATTTCACCTGAAAATTCTGAATTTTTACTTCTTGGTCTCTTTTATTTTGTTTTTGGTTTAAATCTCCCTTTATTACTTTTTTCTTCAGGCTCTGGATATAGTCTATTTCTATCATAGACTCAGTTTGACTTGCTTTTCTTGTATTGTCCTAGTATAACTCTCTTGTCTTTTGGTGGAAAGATAAAAATATTGGTCAGGTTCCTTTTATGGACTGGAAACTGCTTATTTCATAGGATAATTTGTTCTCTCTTTGCTTCCAAGAATCCTAAGCAATACCCTTCAATTATTGAAGACTGTGGAGAAGAAGATGTATTCATATAAAACAACAAGATAATAAACTTTCTCCACTGCAAACCCAATAATCACTGCTGAGGAGGGAGGATTTCTAGCAAGACTTTTTGTTTTGCTAAATTTGATGAAAGGTAGATATGTAATTGGGAAAAGGTTTGGTGGAACTTAATCACAGAATATTGAAAAGAGGTTGACTGAGAAGATGGTTGAAAAGACCTGGGAGAAAGCATAAATGTGGCAGCTGTCATGAGAAATGAACACTTGGGAAAGACAAAAAAGTTTAAGGGAATTTATAGGAAGTGCTCTAGTGTAAAGTAATTTTCTCTTCCATCTTTCCATAAAGCCTTTAGAATTTTTAATATATATATCCATGAATGCCTTCAGTGTTGGATGTGTGTGTGCACACATGTGTGTATATACGTGTTATGTGACAAGTTTCATAAGGCAGTCTCCTAGATGCGAGCTGGGTGAGAGCTCGCATATTCCATACCTCTTAGACAGCACATAGTCTCCATTACATAATAAGCATAAAGTCAACACTCATTTCTCCCACACATATTAATTGAGTGTCTACTACATACCAGAATACTTTTGTAGGTGCTTGGGATACATGACTGACAGAACAGACAAAGCATTGTCCTTGAGGAGCTTATATTCCAACTGGGGAAGAAAGACAATAGAAAATAGAGACCATAAAATAATAAGTAAATTAAACAATAGCTTAGGTGGTTATGGTTAGTATGAAAAAAGGAAAAGGCTTGCAGGGGAAGCAGGATAAGGAATTGTGAGGGGAAGGAGATGGGATGGAGTTTTAGATAGGTCCTCAGGGTTGGCCTCACTGAGCTGACATCTGAGAAAATTCCTGAAGGCTGTGCAGAAGCAGGTCCTGAAGAGAAACTCGGAGAAGAGTTCTCCATGTGAGGGAGCCATCAGTGCAAAAGGCCTGAGGTGGGTGTATGACTGGTATATTTGAGAGAATCAGGGACAGGGTGGCTGGATTAGAATAAGAAAGGGAAGAGTAGTAAGAGATGATGGTAGAGAAATAAAAGGGAGGGAGAAGGGCAGATTACACAGTGCTCTATAGGGCATTTCAAGGATTTTAGCTTTTGCCTTGAGAAAAACAGTGAGTCATTGAAGGTTTTCACTAGAGTCGTATTACCTGGGTTATGTTTTTAGAGGATCTCCATTAACTAAAGCACTGCAAGGTATTACACTGACCCATATGTCCAAAAGCATTTTGCTAAATTGTAAAACAGCTACATGAAAATGCAAAATCTAGTTAGAGCAGATATAATGATGTGCTCCAGTTTACATGTACTTGGTTTACTAGATCAGCACACACTGGAGATCAGGTAGACCTGGGTTCTAGTTTTGATGTGGCTCTTTAATGGCTCTTGAATTGGTCCAATCCTTTCACCTCTGTAGGGCTTGGAACTTTCAACTTCAAAGCAAGGGTGCAGGGCCAGGTTGCCTCGCACAAATTTCTCACTTTCCTACCACACTTAACATGAAGTGTAAGCTCCAGGAAGGTGCTGGATTTTGTGGTGTTCTTTGCTGTACCTCCCAGACAGAACTTGCTGTTCACCACCTAACAGGTGCTGAATAATCTTTGTCAAGTGACTTCTTGGTTTAATTATTTAATTAATATTTGTAAATAACTGATTAGTGTTGATGAGTATATTCTCCTTAATTATGTTTTTATAATTGTTATAATTATTATTCACAGCAAAATACAATGTGTTTCATAAATGAAATGAATGTAAAAAAATAATTACCACCTTTAAATGAGTCATGTATATAATTTTTCACCAATGCACAGAATTTCGAAGTACACACATCTTATGAACTATGTTAGCAGTCGTATCTAATCACTGTGTTTGAAAAGAGCAGCTGTAGAAAAATAGGGACAGTTTTTATTTTCTTATTTTTATCCTGGTTGTTGTCCCAAGCACGTGATGCGTATCCAGGAGAAAAAGTTGCCCTCAGCACAAATGAAACTAGTGAGTAAATAAAAAGTTCTCAGTATCCTTTTGAAACTAAGAGTACATTTCTGCATCTAAGTTTAACTGCTTGTTCACTAAATATAATATTGGCAAATGAAGTTCAGCCAGCATACCACCCAGATAGGTTAAATTTTTATTATTTCAGTTAATTAAGCCTCAAGGCAAGTAATGAGTCTGTGATGTAAAGTTTCGAGGCTACCAATAAAGTTTGCATCTGATTCCTTTACACTCTTTTCATCTGTGTATGATTTTATATAGTAGAACGTCAATAGGAAAAACAAAACAGAACAAAACCTAACAACACTTTGATTCTTAGCAAAAGCATGCAAACTATAGTGGTTCTGTGGCTCCTATAAGCAGTAAATAAATGGAAGACTGTGTTATTGGAGAGATGTCATCTACCATGGACTTGATTATTCTTTGAATGTTTTGAGGCATTATTTAATATTAGAAATATGCATGGTTTCTATTTTAAAGTTAAAAATTTCTTTCACATCTCTTACTGTTTTTGATCTTAAAAGTAGCAATTGAGAGCTTATTAAATAAGCTCTATTTTCTTGCCTTGATAGAATGTAATAGAATGTAACAGGCTGCCATGATAAACCTGAAGGAAAGTATTATGAGACCCAGAGAGACAACTCAACTCTTAAGATACACAGCTCATAAGTCAAAGCTCAGGGTTTCTTTCCATTATACTACAATTCCATATTTACTGATAAGAAAGTAGAGAATCAAGTGACTGTAAATGATTTACCCAAAAACCTGATGTGTTAAGTTTGGAGTCAGTACATGAACCACCATCTCCTCATTTGAATTCCAGGGCTTTGCCTATATCTGAAAGATGCAGTCTTAGGTGCTGGAAAGACAGAAGGATATTTAATATATAGCCTTAAAAACTAATAAGACAAAATAGAATAAAAAAAAATCTGTCAATGATCGAGACACACAGCATATTTTGACAATTCAGATAATAATAGTAGTAATAATAATAACAATAATAATAAAAGTTTGCATAGACTGGACTTGTAGAAAGTATTAAATGTTAATTACCATAAAATGAATAAATGCAATATACACATAAAGTGAAAACATGATTAATTATAATTCAATAGAACAAATCAGGAGATTAGCAAACTTTTCCATATAGGGTGAGAAAGTATATATTTTAGGCTTTGCAAGTCAAGAGGCAAATGGAGGATATTATGTAAATATTTACAATACCACTTAAAATGTGATCACTTAAAAATATAAAGACTATTTGTAGCTTGCAGGCCATATGAACACAAGCAAAGTGCCTGATTTTGGTCCATGGGCTGTAGTTTCTGACCCATAGAAATTGTATCTAAGGGGGTGTTCATCTGAAATCTGTATTCCCATTCCAATGGCTGTATTCCCATTCTTGTAGCTGAGGTTTTGATTCCTGCTTTTGAAACTAGACAGTCAGAGGGCTACATGTACCATATAATTTTGTTCTTTAGCTAATATCTGTGCTCTCTGCTCTAATGTATTGGCCTGGGCTTACTTTGATCTCCACTGAGGAAAGGGGAATACTCTCTAGAACTGTCTGTTTCTGGCATATGGTAAATCATTGAGAAAGATTAGCTATTTTTATTATTATTTGTCACTATATTAGTTAATGTCTATGGATGGAAACTGCTGTGAGAGATTTTTTCTTAGCCGTAAGTATTAGGAAAAGCTTTGTTTCTGTGGAGGAAAAGATGAGCCCAGAGCTAGCTGGATTCACAGACATGTGACTTGTATACTAGTACTGTGTTCCATGCTTAGAAAGTCTGCTCTTGGTTTTAATGTTTTTCTGTTTCTGTCTTGAAATACTGTATAACTTTTGCATCTGCATTTTTATTTTGCACTGGGCTCTGAAAATCATGTAGTAGATCTGGATGAATCTTCATGGTTAATGTACCTTGTACAGATGATCATTTTTCCATTTTTGCATTTTTGTGTTGGTTACCATGAAACTCAGAGTGAAATTTGCAGCGCAACATTAATAACAATTTAAGAATCTATGAGTCATACACCTAAAAACAAATTTTTCTCCTTGATGCCATGTCCTTTTCTATGTATATTTTCCTAACCATTTTTTTTTTTAATTTCATTTTCATTACATGTATTTTGGAGTGCCACTGACAATTATATATTGGAGCAAGGTACACTATAAATATAAATGCATTTATAAATTACAAATGCATATAAAATTGAAATACCATGCAAAAAAAATTCAAAATGGATTAAAGACTTAAATGTAAGACCTGAAACCATGAAACTTCTGGAAGAAAACATAGGCAGTATACTCTCTGACATCGATTAGTAATATTTTTGGTATGTTTCCTCAGGCAAGGGAAACAAATGCAAAAATAAATAAATGAGATTACATCAAACTAAAAAGCTTTTGCACAGCAAAGAAAACTATCAATGAAACAAAAAAGACCGCCTACTGAATGAGAAAAGATATTTGCAAATGATATATCTGTTAAGGGGTTAATATCAAAAATATACCCAAAATTCATACAACTCAACATCAAAAAGTGAACAGCTTGATTAAAAAATGGTCAGAGTATATGAATAGACATTTTTCCAAAGAAGACATACAGATGGCCACCAGGCACATGAAAGATGTTCAGCGTCACTAATCATAAGAGAAACGCAAATCAAAACTGCAATGAGATAACACTTCACACCTGTCAGAATGACTATCATCAAAAAGACAACAAATGACAAATGTTGTCAAGGTTGTGGAGAAGGGGAACCCTTGTACACAGTTCATGGGAATGTAAATAGGTGCAGCCACTATAGAAAACAGTATGAAGATTGCTCAAAAAATTAAAAATAGAACCACCGGGCTTCCCTGGTGGCGCAGTGGTTGAGAGTCTGCCTGCTAATGCAGGGGACACGGGTTCGAGCCCTGGTCTGGGAAGATCCCACATGCCGCGGAGCAGCTGGGCCCGTGAGCCACAATTGCTGAGCCTGCGCGTCTGGAGCCTGTGCCCCGCGACGGGAGGGGCCGCGATAGAGAAAGGCCCGCGCACCGCGATGAAGAGTGGCCCCCGCTTGCCGCAACTGGAGAAAGCCCTCGCACGAACCGAAGACCCAACACAGCCAAAAATAAATAAATAAATAAATAAATAAGAAAATCCTTTAAAAAAAAAAAAAAAAATAGAACCACCATACAATCCAGCAATTCCGCTCCTGTGTATTTACCTGAAGGGGGGGAAAAAAGCACTAATTTGAAAAGACCTATGTACTCCAGTGTTCATTGCAGTGTTATTTACAATAGTCAACATATGGAAACAACCTAAGTACCTATCAATAGATGAATAGATAAAGAATATATAAAAATATATATGTATATACACACATATTTATAATATATGCAAATATATGTAAAGTGAAATATTACTCAGCCATAAAAAAGAATTAAATCTTGCCATTTGTGACAACATGGATGGACCTAGACAGTATTATGATAAATGAAATAAGTCAGACGGAGAAAGACAAATACCTTTTGATTTCACTTATATGTGGAATCTAAATGAGCAAACTAACAAAACAGAGAGTTATAGATTCAGAGAACAAATAGGTGGTTGTCAAAGAGAATGGGAGGGAGAACAGAAAGAGATGAAGGAGATTAAGAGGTACAAACTTACAGTTGCAAAATAAATGAGTCACAGGTGTGAAATATACAGTGTGGGGAATATAGTCTATAACTACATAATATCTTTGTATGGCAACGTATTGTAACTAGACTTATCATGGTGATCAGTTTGAAATACATAGAAATAGCAAAACACTATGTTGTGTAACAGGAGCTAGCATAGTGTTGTAGGTCAATTACACTTCAAAAACAAACAAACTCATAGAAAAAGAGATCAGATTTGTGCTTACCAGAAGAGGGAGTTGGGGGAGGGGAGAATTCAATGAAAGCTGTTGAAAGGTACAAACTTCCAGTTATAAGATGAATAAGTACTAGGGAATGTTATGTACAACACGATAAATATAATTAACACTGCTCTATGTTATATATGAAAGTTGTTAAGAGAATAAATCCTAAGAGTTCTCATCACACACAAAAAGTTTTCTATTTCTTTAATTTTGTATCTATATATGAGATAATGGATGTTCACTAAGCTTACTGTGATAATCATTTCATGATGCATGTAAGTCAAATCATTATGCTGTAAACTTTAAACTTATACAGTGCTATATGTCAACTATATCTCAATAAAACTGGAAGAAAAACAAAACAAACAGAAAAAAAAAGAATTTATCATTGATGAATAAATAATGAAATTAATACAGCAGTCATTCAGGTGAGCCTTAAGCCTACTAAAATAGTTGAACTAAGTAGGTGACCCTTAAGAATCTATTTCTTATGTTGATATGCTTGAAGGAATGGAAAATATCATTACTGACTGATGCCTAAAACTAAATGAGAGAAGACTTATGCTGAATAAGGTGTAATGGTACTTACTTCCATTCCCAATTTCTTTTATATTTTTTAGTGTATCTAAGAAGGTAGAAAGCTTAAAACTACATTGGCCATATCCTCTGGTAGCTACATTGTTTGATGCAAATTAGGTCTGCTAATATATCCACTTATATTTAAACACTGAAGTCAAGTGGAATTTATTTCCCACTATGGTTGGTGTTTAGAGACGTATGCAAACTTTCTGTGATTGGTGCTACATTACAATGTTTGGTAAAGGTTATAATGGCAGTGATAGCAACTATAGCTTCTTTCCCCCTGGATCAGCTATGGTCGCACCACCATGGATCTATCTTCCATTGACAATCCCTTGAATTCTGCTTTTGTAGCCCTTTCAATTAATTTGTAAGCACCTAATTACTCTTATTGGATTTTTTTCCTGCTTAAGGTATTGAAAATAGTTTATGTTTTCTTCATTGAACTCTTAATGAATCGGGGATATAGGAAGAAAATTAAAGAGTTGTTTCATTAAAAAAAACTCCGTAAGACATTGTGGCTTGAGTAGAACTCATGGACAACCATACATCTTAAGGAATTGAAACATACCAATAGTAATGCATTCCTCCCTTATTTCAACACCAATGATCTAACAGTTTAGGCACTAGGGCAAAATTGGCCAGGTATTCACCAATGTTATTTCTTCATCCTGGACACATAAAATCATTACATTCCTCAACCTCTTTGCAATTAAAGTGAGGTCAAGTGATTGTGTTCTGGCCAATAGGAGGAGAGTGGAAATGATGTTTTGCAGTGCCATGTTGGTAAACCAGCTTCCTGGAAAAAGAAAAAAGGAAAAAGAGAAGAAAAAAAAAAACCTTGTTTATAGTACTTGCTGATTTTCCTGGTATAAATACACCATGGCTGATAGTGAGCTAAAAATGTGGCATCAATAAACTTGGAGTTGGGAAGAGATGTACAAATTTAATCTTTCGAACCACAGTGAACTGGCTGCAGCACACCACTGGGCTTATGTAAGTTCAGGTTTTGTCATTAAACCCAATGCATGACCACCCGTGCTCTCTTCCCCTATCATGGATACCACACTGAGGTCATATTTTGAAGGCAGGCAGCATCATGAGATGGAGGGGAGCTAGAATCCCAAGTCCTGTACCAGACTGTGGTGTGAGAAAGACATCCCATTGTATTAAGCCACTGGAATTTTGAAGATGTTTGTTGTTGCAGCATAGTCTAGCCTGGCCTGACTCTATCCTGACTCACGCTGCTGCTGTGAGACATTGACACATATTGATGGTGATACCCAGTGGTAGTCTTTAGCAAAATCTGTAATATCTGGAAGGAAATGGAACATCAACCAATCCTCAACTAGACACTAATGTCATACGGAACAGCAATACAGGCCAGCAGAGCAACAATAGATTCTTGGTTTAATAAAAACCTGCGATGACTGGTAGCAAAGCAGAAGCCTTCAGTCACAATAAACTTGTTTATGAGTACATGTTAAATAGCACGTAGAGGATTCCCAGAATACTTAGGAGTTGGGCTCCAGAGAAGCTTACTCTTTGTGTTATGTAAGTTCGGTTTTGAATCAGTGCTTCCATTCTATGAATAATATTATTTATACCTACAGTATGTTAAGAATGGAAATCACACTTGTTATTTGTTGTCTTTTTGATGATAGCCATTCTGACAGGTGTGAGTTGGTATCTCATTTGCATTTCCCTGATGATTAGTGATGTTGAGCATCTTTTCACATGAGTCTAATTTCTCAAATGGTTCTAATTTTAAGCAGGAAAAAAAAGGTGCTGTTATTTCAGCCTCACTCCAAAAATGAAATAGCAAGCTGTGAATCTGGTTTATAATTTTTAATGCAGTACATTTGCAAGAAGAGAAAAATATCCTCTCTTTAGGCATACAAACTACCAAATAACAGTAATATTAAAGTGAGTGAACCAAGTGCAATCAACATCAAATGACATAGTTGAGGGTCTAATAAAGAAGATAACACAAGTTCCTGATACACAGATTTTGTTGGGAATGCATATATATAAGGGGCTGTTGCAACCACATGGAAGTGTCATCTTGTTAAAATGCTTAGAAGAAGGAAAAAAGAGAGCTTAGAGAGGAATAATAAAGAGTTCTGCCCTGTTGGGTTTGAAATTGTGATCAGGAAATGTGCTAGGAGATAACTTATCTGTTATGGGTAAGTGTTACCAATTAAGGAATAAAAGTTGAAGTGGATCTTTTCATTCAGAAATATACTGGAAAAAATGAAAGTACTGATACTTAAGGCTGGGTATAGGGAAGACATATATCATACTGGTGTTTAATATTGAAGTGAAGCTGGAAGTTGGTGAGTCAATACATAGCAATTGTCCAACTCAAGACAACTAATGACAACTCCTACAGAAATAGAAATTGATTTCTCTTCCTCATTATTCTGAGTTAAAGGGAAACATATTAAGAAGATGGGAATCTCAGGGACACTGGAGGGTAATTAATTTCATATCCATTTCATGGTTAATAATTCTTTAGCTAATTAGCAACTTGAGAAGTTAAATAGAATTTTCAAAATGGGCATGGTGAATATAGTAAGATTAATAGATTATCAAAACTAAATTTGCAGAAGACTGTTTTCAGCTCTGATATGTAAAGATTAAAAGACATCAGTTCCATCTCCACAAGAAGAAAAAAGCTGGAAAACTAAAATTTAACAATTTATGTTAGACCCATCAGAACTGAGTTTGCAGGACAAACCACCACCCTAAAATCCAGAGAAACACAGCCAATATATGGTTATCTGGAAAAGAAGTTGATGGAGCTATGAACAGGTAGGAACATTTAAATAGTAATTTTGACAAAATGATGGACACTGAGTGTGCTACAGATGACAGTGAGAAACTCTCAGTGGCCCTCACTCTTAGAGGAGCCCCTCCCTGCTTTCATGGCTTTACCTCCAAGGGCCCTATTAAATTCTCACTATGAAGAGCTGGGAAGAGTCCCATGGTTCTGGCAAAGATAAGGGAAGAGTAATTACTGTGGCATAGATCTAGAGCGTTTTCAAGAAAAAAAAGTATACTCAAGAAATAAGCTAGAGTTTTATCCAGACTGGGGGAAGAGAGAGGTCAATAGGAACTCCCCAAATTGAAAAACAAAGAGAAGACAGAATTTTTTTAAAAAGAGAGAAGAGAATGACAAAAACCCAGAGCAGAACATGAAAGACCTGTAGAACAATACCAAAAAGTATAACAAATGCATAATTAGAATACCAAAAGGAGAAGAAACAGAAGACAGAGCTGAAGAAATATTTGAAGTAATAGTGACTGAAGACTTTCCAAAATTAATGACAGACGCCAACAGGATATCAAATTAACTTAGAATACTAAGAATGATAAGCACTGAACAAAACAAATCCCGCACAACATATTCAAACTGCAGAAAACCAAAATATGAGAGAAAATCCTCAAAGAAGGCAGCAGAGACAAAAATAATCTTATTTAGCAAGAAAGAAGGATAAGGTTACAGTGCACACATTATCAGAAAATAGGGAAGGATGCAGAAAGAAGAGAAACATTTAGAGTGTTGACAGGAAAAAAGCACCATCTTAGAATTCTATATTCAGTGAAATTATCCATCAAAAATAGTAAAGGAGAAATCAAGACTTTATAAGAGAAACAAAAATGCAGGGAATCCATCATCAGCAGATCTGACCCACAAATATATATTAAAAGACATTTTTCAGGCAGAAGGAAAAGGAGGTGCATCAGAAAACAGATTTATGTAACGAAAAGGAAAGGTGTTAGAGAAGGAATAAATGAGGGTAAATTTAAAACATTTATGTTTCTTATTCTTAACTTATATGAAGGATAATTGTTTGAAGCAATAAAAATAACAATAGCTTTGGTATTTGTAGCTTTATGGTAAGTGAAATGAATGTAGCAATGTGACACTGGTAGGATGGAGAGATTAAGAATACTTCCATAACACCCTGACATCACAAGTGAAGTGGTATATGTAGTGCCGTTTGAAGGTAGACTTAAATTAGTTTAAAATGTATAGCGTAAATCTTATAGTAACCATTAAAATAAATTTTAAAAGAATATAAATGCTAAGTGAGGTGATAAAATGGAATAATATATAATGCTTAATCATAAACAGAAAAAACAGAATTAAGAATCTTAGGCACCTCAGGACAATATATACAACTTAAACAGTGGCTAAACCGGTGACAGTTAGAAAAACACAAAAAGGAGGCGGGGGAACAGCAAAGCCAATAGGGAAAGAACTGGGTACCCCTTTGCCAGATGCTAAGAGTTTTCTGGAACTACAGAGGCAAGATGGGGAAGAGACGAGATGGAGGCAGCGGGGGCAGGACCCACGCCCATACTCCTCACCTATCCTTTGACTACAGATCCCATCCTGCAGGACCTGGGGCCCCTACAGGCTTGGCCTGGCTCTCACGATGGGGGAAGAACAAGAGTGGGGAACCCAGCCCCAAGCCAAGTCACAAGGTAGTTTTGGCCTTGGGAACTCTGTCCACTGAACTAAAGGGAAGCAGTTACAGAGGGGGCTAAGCATGTTGACACCATGGCTCATGCCAACCTAAGATGTTTATAACATTATTATAAACAGAAAAGGCAGAAAAAGAGCAGAAATGAAATATATGGCAAATGCAGGAAATAAAATCAGTTACACATGGTGGATATTAATCCAAATATATCAATAGTTACTTTACATGTAAATGGTCTAAATATACTGTTACAGGCTGAATATTTTTGTTCCCACAAAATTCATATACTGGAAACTAAACCCCAATGTGACGATATTTGGTTGCAGAGGCCCTTGGGTCCCCTGACCTTCCAAAAACAAAAAAAAAAAAAAAAGAAAAGAAAGAAAAAACCGTTGGTCTAAGGGATGCTGAGAAACTAAAATTCTCATTCCTTTCTGATGGAAATGTAAATGGCACTTTCACTTTGGAAGACAGTTTGGCTGTTTCTTACAAAGATATGTTTATAGCGGCTTTATTCATTACCATCAAAAATTGTAGCAATCAAGATGTACTTTAACAAGCAAACGTATAAACAAACTGTAGCACATCCATATGAAGAAATATTTTTCAGTGATAAAAAGGAATGAGCTATCAAGCCATGCAAAGATGTGGATGAATTTTAAATGTGTATTACTTAGTGAAATAATCTAGTCTGAAAATGTTACATACTGTATGGTTATACTTATATGGCATTCTAGAAAAGATAAACACTTTAGAGAGAGTAAACAAGTCTAGTGTTTGCCAGGGGTTCAGTAGGGGTGGGTGGGAGGGAAGCTGGTTTTAAATAGATGAAGCACAGGAGATTTTTTAGGGTGGTAAAGTAATTCTGTATGATATTGAAATGTTGGACACATGCACTATGAGTTTTTTAAGGCCCATAGAACTTTATAGAACAAAAAATAAATCTTAATGTACACAATTAGAAAGATTATTTAGGAGGTAAGCAGATCTCAAGAAGAAATACAGAAAATGCAGTCTGTGACCAAAAAAAAAAAAAAAAAATTCTAACTGCATTACAAAAGTACAAAACAATCTCTGAAAGGGGTTGGGGGGGAAAGTGATGATCTAAATAACTTTGGAAATAAGTGGAATGTAGTCTTTAATACTAAAGCAAAACTGTACATAAACACTATACTCTAGTTGAAGAAGTTATTTTCACATGGGTATGGGTTAAAAATTCTCATACCATTATAGAAATATAATGGAATTGAACAAGTATGTAAATGGTTGGCAGAGAGAGGGAGGCAGATTTTTTAGTTTTGGAGTGGGAGGTTACAGATAACTAAGGTGATATGCTCCATGTGGTAATTGATTACAATTGGATACATCAGTATGAACTCGTGTTTTGCTTAATATAGATGCTGATGGATACATATAAAAATACAGACATGCACATGTACATGGATTAGTAAACACACATATATTTTCTTGCTCTGTCAGCTGAGATGGTCTAGAAACATCAACACTCCAATAGCAATGTGTAAACTTAGTACCTAGAATATGGTTCCTAACTGCATTCGCCAATAAAAGGAACTAGGACTCTCTGGAGAAATGACTGACTCTAGGAGTGAGGTAGCAGATATAGACAATAAGCTGGGACCATCTTGTGGTACCGGAAATAAGGATAGTGCTAGAAAACAAAACAAACAAATGAAAACATCAAGACAAGGATGAAGATATGTCAGAGACATGCAGGTAAGATGGAGCCAACTGAAAGAGCTCCCAATGGCCCAAACTGAAACAATTTGAACAACAAACTAAACTGGAAATCACCCAGAGTTTAAAATCGATATCTATGAGTCCATATTATATAACTGTAAATAATTGAATGCATAAATAAATAGGGGTGAAGGGAGAAATATCCATTTTATTTCTAAAAAACAATGGTGGGTGCAAAAGAGGAAAGGAAGGTATGATCATTCTTCTCATATCTCCTTTATAACAATATTAGGTGAATGACTGGAGAAATGGTGAAGTACATGACAAAAAGTTCAAGTCCAGATCAAGCCTAAGATTTTACATATCTATTGCTAAATGTTCTCTATTTAGAAATATTTTCCCTAGGAAAAAACTCTCCAAAGAAGTTCTTGTTTTCTTCAGGCTCATCAATATATCTAGATAGTGTGTTTTATCAATGAATGAAACATTTTTATTAATAAATTAAACTTTATAGGAAAACAATAAACATTAATACAGGCCACTTTTATTTTAAAAAAGTAAAAAAATAAAATCACCAATACTTTTGAGGGGAGTTAACCAATGTAAATATTTTCATTTTTTATTGGCTTTCTAGACTCATTCAGAATTTATATTTTGTGTGTGTTTCCTTTACTTATTGATATAACACCATTTAAAATGCTTTCTGGGACATTAAATATTTTTGACACATATTTAATAGCTAGAAAATATTGCAATATTTGAATAGATTTTAATTCAGATGTTACTTTTAAATCATTGGCTATTTAATTATTTTCCAATTATTTGCAATTTAAAGTAATGCTAATATTTATACATAAAATGTGTCTGTGTGGTGGTGAAGGCAGAGCAGTATTTATTCAAATGGAATTGGTGAGTTCTCCCCTGATTGATTTGGAAGTGGGTAGCTGAAGAATCAGAGTGGGATTTTTAAACAGGTTTAAAGGCAACTTAATATCTCTGACAGGCCTTAAGGACTTTTGGTCCTAATAAATCTATTTTCTTTGCCAGTTTCATGTTTTGTTACTTGATTTTATTTTAAAATATCTCTTTAAAAACCTTTCCCTTTGTGTCAATAAACTCCTTATTACCTATAGAAAGGTGCTGTGTAACATCCAGTGATCAATCATAATAGGCACATTTGTGATACACATTTTGTAATTTATACTACCAAAAGTATGAAAATATTGGCTGAAAATTTTATAATTTCATTCAGTTTTTTATTCTTTTTAATTCAAGGAATGAATAACTTTAAAACTAGCAGTTAAGTGTAAAAACAGAACACAACTATTTTTCACACATGATCTTAGCCAAAAGACTAAAAGGCCGAGAAGTAATGCAACTATTCTTAAAAGCAATCATTTAAAAGGCAAGTCTCCACTGTAAGTTTGACTGAGCTTTCTTCTTTAATAACAGGAAAAAGAGTGTGCAATGATCGAAGAGGGTATAATTTTTAACCATACAGTAAAAGCTTAATAAATGTTCAGATTTCTTTCCAAAAAAATCATCCAATGTCATGAATATATATATATATATATATATATATATATATATATTCAGCAAATTTAATTCATTGTGTACATTGACTTAAATGCCATCATTTTAATAAAGCCAAGTTAACCTAGATAACTAGTCTTTTCACACATTGTAAATACTTTATGTTGGTTATACAAATACGTTTCATTTAAGTCACTGTTAGCACATTAGGAATAACTCAGCTAGTACATTGTAAAACCCATAACTGTTCTTACAAAATCTTGACCTGAATTTAAGACTATTGGAGGACAAAGAACACTAGAGAATATATACAAGCAAATTAAACATAACAATCATATATTTGTTCCTGGGCACATCTGTACTTTGTTTGCAGCTTCTACTCGGTATTGTGTGGAACTAAAACATAATTTCCACATGTAAATAAAACAAGAGACCTGACATAGTCATTACACGAATTTCAGCCTGCAAGTGTGCTGGTTTCATGTTTTCCATTTCCTTTGACATTTTCCCTTCCATCAGAACTATAAATGGTGAACAGTTTGCTTATTTTTATTTGTTTTACTGTTTGAGGCTTTTGATATTCAATGAAATCCATTTTAGGCATAATTTTGATCCAAATTAAAAAATAAGAAGTCTTAATGAGAAAGGAAAGAATAATTATAGGGAATAAAATAGTTTAAGAGAGTTTGGAGATTGCAAAATGAAAAAGGGAAGAAAGCAGGAGAACAAAAAAATAATAAATAATTTAGCAAATGAAAATTCCCAGAGACTTCTTTAAGAGTGTTTAAGCAGTTCAGTGAAAGTAAGTAAGATGGAAATTATAGGATTTGGAAAATCTAATTTATTTGTGCAACAGACAACAGTCAAATTATTTTTAAAAAATCTCAAAATAAAGGAACCACAAAATACAGAATTTCAAGTTATGCCAATGGCATTTTCAATGCAGCAGGGAGCAGGATGTTATATTGAAAGAGAAGTAGATTTAGAAAAGGCTATTAAGACATTATTACCACAATTTTTCTATTACCATTAATGATCATGCATTTTTAAATTTAAAAGTATTACTACTTTATTTGGAAACATAAACACGCATCAAAGGAAGTCTTGTTAGAATAATTTTGTCACAAACATTCAAGGAGAATCATAATTTATATATGATATAAAATAATTAAATAGCATAAAATTATAACATTTCATAAGTATGTAAGGTTTGTTAATATGCAGTGTTCACTTGATGGGAGGTGCAGAGCAGAAAGCAAGTTCCAGGATACTACATGCTAAGTGCAGACATTTGTATATAACAATTCTTTTACATGTACCGAATTTCTTTGGAAGGATCCATAAATGCACACATATGCAAACCTACACACACGAAGCTGGTTTTAGTGGTTGACTCCTGGGCAGGCTGTGGGAGAGGAGTAAAAAGTAGTTTTGATTTTTACTGTGTATCCTTTTATGGTCTTGTAAATTCTTTTAAGTGAACTATTACCTTTTCATAATTAGATTAACTTTTAAAAATCTTGCTGCCAATATATTTATTGTATTTGCTATCAAAATTGTGGATAAATTTGTAAAAATATAACTTCTATTGTATCATTATACCTAACTACACCTTATGGTGTAAAGTAGCTGTCCAACTTTATTAGTGTGAATGTGGATATTCACTTCTCCAAGCACCATTTATTGAAAAGATTTCTTTTCCTTTCTTTTCTTTTTCTTTTTAAATTTTTTGGCTGTGCTGGGTCTTCGATGCTGCGCACAGGCTTTCTCTAGCTGTGGCGAGAGGAGGCTACTCTTCGTTGCAGTGTGCAGGTTTCTCATTGCGGTGGCTTCTCTTGTTGTGGAGCACAGGCTCCAGGCTCGCGGGCTTCAGTAGTTGTAGTGCGTGGGATCAGTAGTTGTGGCTCGTGGGCTCTAGAGCACAGGCTCAGTAGTTGTGGTGCACAGGCTTAGCTGCTCCACGGCATGTGGGATCTTTCTGCACCAGGGCTCAAACCCGTGTCCCCTGCATTGGCAGGCAGATTCTTAACCACTGTACCACCAGGGAAGTCCCTCTTTTCCTTTCTTTGATAACCTTACCAAAAAATATGATTGAACATAAATAAATGAGTTTATTTCTGGATTTTCAATTATATTTCAGTTAACTATATGTCTATCATTATGATAATTCTACAATTTCTTGATTAATATAGCTCTGTAGTAAGTTTTGAAACCAGGAATTGAGGGGCTTCCAACTTTGTTCTTTTTCAAGATTATTTTGGATATTGTGGATCTCTTGCATTCCTTATTAATCTTAGTATAACATTGTTAATTTCTGAAAAAAGAAGCTTGGATTTTGACAGAGAATGCATTGCATTCACAGATTAATTTGGGAGTTTTGCCATTTTAACAATATTAATTTTCTGATACATGAACATGGGATGTCTTATCTTTTATTTAGGTCATCTTTAACTTCTTTCAACAATATTTTTTACTTTTCAATGCACATGTCTTTTATTCTTTTGTTAAATTCATTCCTAAATTCCTTTTTTCTTTTTAATGTTGTAAATTAAATTGTTTCCTTTATTTCATTTTTGGATTTTTCATTGAAAGAGTACAGAAATACAATTATTTTGTCATATTCATCTTGTATCTTGAAATCATACTGAATTTATATTTTAGTTCTAAGAGGCGTTTTTGTGTGTCTTCATTAAGATTTTCTGTCTAATATCATATCATATGCTAATAGCGTTTTATTTCTTCCTTTCAATCTGGATGACTTTTATTTATTTTTCTTGCCAAATTGACTTGGCTAGAACCTGTACTACAGTGTTGCATAGAAGTGGTGAAAATGGACATCCTTGATTTGTCCTGAACTTAAAGGTAAAGCATTCAGTCTTTCACCATTAAGTATTATGTTGGCTTTGGGTTTTAGTAGATGTCCTTTATCAGATTTAGCAAGTCTCTTCTAGTTATATTTTGTGGAGTATTTATATTGTGTTTAGTTTTTTGACTGTTGGATTCTGTCAAATGCTTTCCCTGTGTCTATTGAGATGCTTATGTGTTTCTTGCCCTTTATTCTATTGATATATTATGTTGACTTTTTAAATGTTAAACCATGTTTGTATTCCTGGGATAAATCCTACTTGGTCATAATGGATAATCAATCCTTTTTTATATATTCTCCATTTAGCTTGCTAGTTTGTTTTTTTGTTTGAGAATTTTTGTGTCTGTAGTCTTAAGGTATTTTAGTGTGTAGTTTCTTTCTTTACGATATCTTTGTCTGGTATTGGAATTAGGGTATCAGTGGTACCATAGAATCAGTTGGGAAGTGTTTGCTCTACTTTTACTTTTAATTTTTGCAATCATTTGTGAAGGATTAATATTACTTCTTTCTAAACATTTGATACAACTCACCAATGAAGCCATTTGGGCTGGGGTTTTTCTTTGCAGCAGTGACTTGATTACTAATTCATTTTCTTTATTTGTTATTAGTTTATTTATATTTTCTATTCCTTCTTGAGTCAGTTTCATTAGTTTGTGTCTTTCTAGGAGTCCATTTCATCTAGGTCATGTAATCTGCTGGCATACAGCTGATCATAGTATTCCCTGATAAACCTTGTGTGGTGCCTGTAAATTCAGTAATGATGTTTCCCCTTTTCATTCTTGATTTACGTAATTTGAGTCTCCTTTCATTTCCTGCTCAGTCTAGCTAAAGCTTTGTCACTTCTGTTAATATTTTCAGAGAACTATCTTTTATTTCATTGGGGCTTTTTTTTCTTTCTTTTTCATTCTCTATTTTATTTATTTCCATTCTAATCTTCATTATTTCCTTCCTTCGCTCATTTTGGCTAGGGATTCTTCTTCTTTTATTAGTTTCTTAACAAGAATTGTTACATTATTGATTTGAGTTCTTTTTCTTTCTTAGTATAGGCATTTACCTCTGTAAATGTTTCTCTACACACTGTTTTAGGTATATCCCTTAAGTTTTGGGATGTTGTAATTCCATTTTCATTCATCTCAAGTATTTTCTAATTTTTCTTT